>NC_088384.1:61932250-62244500 GCF_037993035.2 Macaca fascicularis
GGACAGGGTAGGGGGGGCCCACCAGTGAGAGTCAGGGGACAGGGTAGGGGGGCGCCCGCCAGTGAGAGTCAGTCAGGGGACAGGGCAAGGGGGCGCCCGCCAGTGAGAGTCAGGGGTTACAGGGCAGGGACGCCACCAGTGAGAGTTGGGGGACCGGATGGGGGGCACCCATCAGTGAGAGTCGAGGGACTGAGCAGGGAGGCGCCCGTCAGTGAGAGTCAGCGGGACAGGGCAGGGGGGCGCCCACCAGTGAGAATCAGGGGACAGGGCAGGGGGGCGCCCACCAGTGAGAGTCAGTCAGGGGACAGGGCAAGGGGGTGCCCACCAGGGAAAGTCAGGGGACAGGGCAAGGGGGTGCCCGCCAGTGAGAGTCAGGGGTTACAGGGCAGGGAGGCCACCAGTGAGAGTTGGGGGACTGGACGGGGGGTACCCATCAGTGAGAGTCGAGGGATTGAGCAGGGAGGCGCCCGTCAGAGTCAGCGGGACAGAGCAGGGGGCATTCATCAGCGAGAGTCAGGGGACACAGCAGGAGTGTCCCCTCAGTGCAGCTGGGGAAGGGCTGGGACTGAAGAGAATGTGTGTTCTGGAGAGAGTGGCTTTCTGCTGTCACTACTGTAGCCATATCCAAGGACAACTGTTTGGCCTTTTTTCCCCCAAGTATGCATCTCAAGGTGAGCTTAGCTCTCATAGACAGTAATTCTGAAATGACAGAATTGCCGCGGTGATTAAAGTAGCGAGTCCCAAGCAGGTACCCAAGGATTGCCCTTCCATGACAGCACTTCTGAAATCTCAAAGCTTGTTTTCCTTTAGAAACCGTTTTTTCTCTGGGTTTCCTGAGTCTGTCAGGACCCCGCTGATGGCATGCCTCCGGAGATGCCAGGCTGTTTCAGTCTCTGTTCACTCTGCTGAGTGTGAACTGTTACATGTTTTACAAAAGAAATATTCACGTATTTGATTGAGGAATGTCATGCAGGGTTTGCGTTCTTACAATGCTGGCAGTGTAGATTACTAGAGGCTCTCTAGTAATCTGACAGTTTCACGTTCCTAAAGTCTTCGTGGTTTGGGATAAACCACGGAGGACGGGGTCGTCGTCATCATTAGCAGCGGTAACAGCAGGGACCAAGAGGGGTTGGAGAATGCCAGGGGCAGTTGTGGGCGTCTGTACTGTGGCTGCAAACCCGCATGCTGCTCTTACCCTGGGTGCTGACCAGGAAAGAAGGCACTGGTTGGTCACAAGTGGTATCACTGTTAATTGTGCTTCTTCAACAGGAAGGAAATTGAGGTTTTAAAGAAAGACAAGGAAAAGGCCTGCTCTGAGATGGAGGTGCTCACCAGACAGGTGATGTATCGATGCCTGGCATGGAGCTCATGCCACCCTTCTTTTTTTTATTATTTTGAAAGCGTTTTAAACTTACAAAAGGAAGTGGAGAACATTCTTCTAAAAGACTTGAGAGTGAGTTGCTGACCGGCCCCCAGGCGTCATCAAAGTCAGGAACTGAGTGTGGCTGTGAAGACCCCTGCCTCAGTCAGATCTGCTGGTGGTCCCAAGGATGTTCAGAATCATGTGGCACGCAGTAGTTGGGACCACAGGCATCCCCTGCAGGGTCTCTTTGGTGTTTTTTTTGTTTTTTTTTTTTTTTTTTTTTTTTTTTTGAGACGGAGTCTTGCTCTGTAGCCCGGGCTGGAGTGCAGTGGCCGGATCTCAGCTCACTGCAAGCTCCGCCTCCCGGGTTTGCGCCATTCTCCTGCCTCAGCCTCCGGAGTAGCTGGGACTACATGCGCCCGCCACCTCGCCCGGCTAGTTTTTTGTATTTTTAGTAGAGACGGGGTTTCACCGTGTTAGCCAGGATGGTCTCGATCTCCTGACCTCGTGATCCGCCCGTCTCGGCCTCCCAAAGTGCTGGGATTACAGGCTTGAGCCACCGTGCCCGGCCTCTTTGGTGTTTTGATCTAGAAACTGTGAGCAGCTTCTCACAGACACCGGCAGGCAGGCACTGTCTGTGTTGTGAGTGCCTGAGGCTCTGCACTGGCCCGAGGCCCAGCTGCTTGTGCAGATGACCCGCCTGGGGAGCCGCACGCCAGCATGCTGAGCTCATGTTTTGTATTTTCAGTAGAGACAGGGTCTCACTATGTTGCCAAGGCTGCTCTCAAACTCCTGGCCTCAAGCAGTCCTCCAGCTTCGGCCTCCCAAAGTGCTGGGGTTATAGGTGTCAAACACTGTGCCTGGACACTCCCCAAAGTTTGGGTTTTTTTTTTTTGTTTTTCATTTTTTCGAGACTCATTATCACTCTGTCACCCAGGCTAGAGTACAGTGGTGCGATCTTGGCTCACTGCAACCTCCACCTCCCAGGTTCAAGCAATTCTTCTGCCTCAGCCTCCTGGGTAGCTGGGATTGCAGGCATGTACCACCATGCCTGGCTAATTTTTATATTATTAGTAGAGACAGGGTTTCACCACGTTGGCCAGGGTGGTCTTGAACTCCTGACCTCAAGCTATCCGCCGGCCTCGGCCTCCCAAATTGCTGGGATTACAGGTGTGAGCCAGTGTACCCTGCTTACCCCAAAAATTTTATCATGAAAAACTTTAAACACAGGAAAGTTGAAACAATATACAGTGATCATCCATATACCAACCTACCACAACATTAATGCAACTGTTATCAACATTGCCGCGTGCACTTTAGTTCTGTTCATATCTATGTATTTCACTTGTGCGTGTGTGTGTGTGTGTGTTCTGAACCATTTGAAGATAAGTTGTAGGCTGGGTGCAGTGCCTCATACCTATAATCCCTGCATTTTGGGAGGCTAAGGTGGGCAGATCACTTGAGCCCAGGAGTTCAAGACCAGCCTGGGCAACATGACAAAACCCCATCTCCCCACAAAAAAAGAAAAATGAGCTGTGTGTGCTGGCATGTACCTATAGTCCCAGCTACTTGGGAGGCTGAGGTGGGAGGATGGTTGAGGCTACAGTGAGCGGAGATCATACCACTGCACTCCAGCCTGAGTGACAGAGTGAGACCCTGTCTCTAATAATAATAAAAATAGAAAATAAGTTCCAAATGTCATGATACTCCACTCCTCAATATTTCAACAGGCATCTCTTAAAAGGAAGTGCATCTCCTGCCTTGCCACGTTGAAGGAATGCTATAGCAGTAGTTACCTCATATCAGTATTCAGACCATATTCTCATTTCTCCAGTTATTAAAAAGTGTCCTGTACAGTAAGTTTTCTGACAGTAGGATGCAGCTGGGGGTGCCACGTTGTGTGTAACTGTGCCTCTGTTCAGCCGTGTTTAGCTGTCAGATCAACTTATTGGCATAAACCAGCCACTTGAGTGCATTCATGGCACCTGTGGGTCAGGCATTCAGACAAACAGCCTGCATAGCCGTCCCTACTCTGTGATGCGGGGGCCTCAGCTGGGAAAGCTGGACAGCTGGGGTTACCTAATGGCCAGGGCTAGAGTCATCTGGGGACCCCTTCTGCTCATGTCTGTCTGGGGCCTCTCCTCATGGGGCTGGACCTGGAGGGAGTGTCATGGGGGTGTCAGGGAGCTAGTGTTCCAGGGCAACTGGTGGGAGGCACGGGTCCCAGGCCCTCCTCGGAAGTCACTCCACGTTATTCCCACTGAGTCCCTGGAGCTGCGGAGAGGCTTCTCTGCTGGGTAAGTGTTCAGGTCACATTGCAGAAGAGGACGTGGGATGGGAGAAGCTGCTGGAGGCTTCTTTGGACAACACATGCCCTGCGGGGTCGCTCTGGTGTTTTGATCTGGAAGACCTGTTTTTCCCCATGACACTGGCTTTTGGAAGAGCCCAGGTAGTGGTCCCATGGGCCATCCCACGTTCTGGAGCTGTCCAGTTGTTTTCTGAGAGTGTAGGCTACTCTGGTCGTATGTCACTTGTCTGTCTTGTAAACTGGAAATTAGGCCTAAAGGCTGGAGCAGATGCAGAGTGAACATATTTGACACACATGTCATTTGTTTTAACACACGGCCAGGAGACAACTGCTGACATCTCATGCTGGCTTCTGCAGTGAGAGCCAGATGAGTGCAAGTTCGAAGTTAAGAGGTGGCCAGCGTGAACGCCACCAGGAGCACATAGCATCTCTGCCTCCTGATGCAGCTCCCTGCACAGTATCTGCCCAGGAACTTGTCACCCGAGTCACAAGGAAGCACCAGACAAACCCCAAATGGGAGGGGATGGAACTGTATTTGTCAAAAACTGTCAAAGTTATGAGAGACAGAGGCTGAGGAGACATTGCACATTTGAGGAGGCTGAAACAACAGGACAGGGCCCGGCTGATCTTGTGCCCGGAAGGATGCTGCCAGGCTCGTTGACAAAATGAAGTGTGGGGACATGGAAGCCACTGTCCTGAAGCAGTAGCTGCACAGTAGCCGTGTGACAGCTGCTGTCCCCGGGAGGCAGGCAGCTGTGGAGGAGGGAAGACATGTGTGCGCCTGTGTGTGTAGGGGGGCAAAGCAGATTCTGGGGGGTGTTGTTGGCTAGGAGCCGGGATGGAAGGCAGGTGGGTTTCCGTGGTCATGTTCTAGTCTTGCAACTGTTCAAGTCTGAAATTATTTCCAAATGAAGAGTTTTTTTTGTGTGTGTTTGTTTTGAGATGGAATGTTGTTCTGTCACTCTGGCTGGAGTACAGTGGTGTAATGTCAGCTCACTGCAACCTCTGCCTCCCAGGTTCAACCAATTCTCCTGCCTCAACCTCCCAAGTAGTTGGGATTACAGGTGTGCGCTACCAAGCCCGGCTAATTTTTGTATTTTTGGTGGAGATGGGGTTTCGCCATGTTGGCCAGGCTGGTCTCAAACTCCTGACCTCAGGTTATCCTTCCACTTCGGCCTCCCAAAGCACTGGGATTACAGGCATGAGCCACCACACCCAGCCACCAAATGAAGAGTTTAAATGTTAAAGGTGAATAGAAGAAAATCCACTTTGTGTTTATCTCAAGAACTGAAGGAAGATTCCATTTCTACTCATGAAATCAAGGCTGTCTTTAGAGGGCAAGGTGAATGTGTGTCAGTATTAAAACAGTTCTAATTTTCACAATAAAATGTAATAGAACACGTGAGCTCTATACCAGACATAACTGCCACATGCTTATGTTGTGGTGGAAGCTTCTCTTAACTTCAGGCTCGAGGTTCTAGGGAAGGGATGAGGTGAGGTTAATTTGCAAGGAATTGCATGAGAAAAATTCGTGGACTCCCTAATCTTTTTTTTTTTTTTTTGAGACGGAGTCTCGCTCTGTCGCCCAGGCTGGAGTGCAGTGGCCGGATCTCAGCTCACTGCAAGCTCCGCCTCCCAGGTTTACGCCATTCTCCTGCCTCAGCCTCCGAGTAGCTGGGATTACAGGCGCCCGCCACCTCGCCCAGCTAGTTTTTTTGTATTTTTTAATAGAGACGGGGTTTCACCGTGTTAGCCAGGATGGTCTCGATCTCCTGACCTTGTGATCCACCCGTCTCGGCCTCCCAAAGTGCTGGGATTACAGGCTTGAGCCACCGCGCCCGGCCGAACTCCCTAATCTTGAGTAAATCCAAATGGAAACAATGTCCCAGTTTTCTTATGTGCCTGTAAAACCTATAAAAGCAAAGGCAGTGGTTGTTGGCATCACTCTGGGAAGGTGACGTGTACGTGGTCGATTGTGCTGAGAGTGGGTCAGAGGACATCGCTCCGAACCCCCAAGAGCTGCGGTGGGAAAAAACAAGTAGAAATGTGGTTACATGAAGATGTTCCCGACAGGTGACTGCAGACAGCAGAGCCTCCGTGGTCCAGACCGCAGGGCCGCTTTCCTGCCACTGTTTCACTGCACGGTGCCCTCACAGGTTCACCCACTGAACGTGTGCTGAAATCCACTATCTATGGGGGGTGCTATTGAGAAAAAGCAAAACATACCATTTGTTGAACCCATGTACCCTGCCAAGAGCTACGCTTGTGTGTTCAGTGACAGAGATCAGAGGAGACTTAAGGGATTCATATACCTCAAGTTTAAATAGGTTGCTTTTTTGTTAAAATTGCCATATATTTTTAAATATATTAAAATAATCGTGGAGGAAATGAGAAAAACGTGAAAAGTGTTCCAAACAGTGGTTTGGATGGTCATGGCATCTACTCCGCTCTGTTGGCCTAGATGTGTGTGTGTTTCTCCTAGGGGCCGGAGCAGGGCTTCCTGTCCTCGGCACTGGTGACGTTTGGGGCCAGATGATCTGCGTTGTAGGGTGTCGAGTGCCCCATGCCGTTGGTGCCAGCAGCTTCCTCCATCTCCAGCTGTGATCACCAAAAATACCTAGAGACATTGCCAGACATTTCCTCAGGAGCAAAGTTGTACCTGGTTGAGAGCAATTACAATGATACGAATTGAGCTGCTGGCTTAAAAGTATTTTACGGGGCAAGGTGGGGCTGGGCTCAGTGGCCCACGCCTGTAATCCCAGCACTTTGGGAGGCTGAGATGGGATGATTCCTTGAGGCTAGGAGTTCAGGGCCAGCCTTGGAAACACAGAGGGACCCTGTCTTGACCAAAAAACAAAACCAGGTGGGAGTGGTGATGTGTGCGTGTGGTCCCAGCTACTTGGGAGGCTGAGGTGGGAGGATCGCCTGAGCCTAGGAGGTCACAGCTGCAGTGAACTATGAATGTGCCACCGCAGTCCAGCTGGGGCAACAGAGCGAGGGCCTGTCTTGAAAAACAAAACAAAGCAAAAAACTACTTAATAAAAATATAGCCAATGATGGGCAAATATATATATAAAATAAAAATTAAAAACATTTTTTTCTTATGTATTTAAAAACTTGTTCCCCCTAGAATCAGAACTACAAGGATCAATTATCCCAGCTCAACGACAGGGTTCTTCAACTGGGACAGGAGGCTTCTACCCACCAGGCCCAAAGTGAGGAGCATCGTGTGACCATTCAGCTGTTAACACAGAGCCTGGAGGAGGTGGCGTGCAGCGGGCAGCAGCAGGTGGGTGGCCTCAGCCGCCGGCAGCTCCACCTGGGCTGTGCTGGAGGCTGGGAGCCGCAGGGTGCGGAGGCGGCTGCAAACAGGTCAGGACAGGCGCTAAGGAGCCTGGAGGGAAGTGAGGGACTTCCCAAGCATGCCTTGGAGAAATAGGTGGACGGTGCTGTGTTGGCAAATCCCAGTATCTAAAGAAAATAGCAGAATAGCTTTACATGCTGCTGACAGAGGAGGGAATTGGTGCAAAGTTCCCCGAGGGCAGTTTGGCAAAATATACACTTAGAGGCTGAAGAAAGTCCACATGCCTTGACATCATGATTCCTATGAGGATGTTCCCGAGAGCCTTGTGGAAGGATGCAGCTGCAGCATTTTCCTTGCTGTGCTGTTTATAATAGCAAAGCAGAAATGAAATCAGCCGAGTCACCAACAGAAGCTGAGGGAGTCACTGGATCACAGCACAGCCATTGAAAAGCATGTTTTCAAATCACAATTAATGCCCTGGGAAACGCTCCCGCTGTGGTGAGGAGAAGGCGCTTCCTGCAGTGCGTGGCGTGCCCAACACTGTCTCACCAGGGGGATGCGTGTGTGTAGAGGAGGGGCCGGGGATTGGCTGCAGGATACAGGGCCGGCCTTGGTTGGTGGGTTCATGGGGATTTAAATTTTGTAATTTTTTTTCTTTTCTGTAATTTTCTGAGGTTTCTGCACGAATTACATACCAGACTCTTCAGATACTTCTTGACTTGTGCAATTGATTTTTTAAAAACAGAGTGACCAAATCCAAAAACTTAAAGTTGAACTTGAATGCCTGAATCAGGAATATCAGAGCCTGCAACTGTCACAGTCAGAGCTGACCCAGACCCTTGAAGAAAGTCAAGGCCAGGTGGGTGTGAGTGGTGGCTGGAGGCACTGCGTCCAGTCCCACCCGGGAGCAGCATCACCACAGTGCCAACGGTGTTGCCAGGCCTCCTCCAGCCCAGAGAAGGTGTTGAGCTGGCCTGGACACAGCTGTCCAGGTGCTTACTGGGCCCAGGAAAAAGCTGCTCCCAGTGCAGAGTTGGTTTGACTGTGAGCAAGCCCCGTGAAGAGTGGTGACTCAGTTTACTCCCGAGGGAAGGAGTGCGGTCACCATGCCTTTGGGTGAGCCCTCCACAGAATGGAGGAGCCAGAGGCAAGCCTGGGGACTGTGTCATCAGAACCAAGGCAGCAGGCTCCAGCCCTGGGGGTGGGGTGAAATGGGCACTCATGGACATGCATGACACTGGCCTCTGTACATGCCCCAGGTGCCACACCTGCTGGCCCTGCAGGTGAGAGGCGCGGGAGGTGCAGACACGGGAGGCTGGGCTATGGTGGCAGGAGCTTGTGGTCTGGGACAGACAGGTGTGTGCAGGGGCAGCCGAGCAGGGGCCTCAGGGAGGGGAGCCGGCTCAGGGGATGCTTGTGGAGGGGTGGCTCAAGGGAGAGAAGAGCAGGTGTGTGACGGCCAAAGGTGCCCCGAGGGCGAGTGCCCAGTGTGGACACAGGTGCAGGGCACACTTGGAAGCTTGGGGGCTGCAGAGAGGAAAGGGGGCTGTGGGAGAGGGTCTCTCCCCGCCTGCCTGTGAGGCTTGGCTGAGCCTCTGTACCCAGTCCCCCCCAGTGCTGGCCCTGGTGCCCTGTGCAGAGGCACCCCCTAGACGTCCTGAGACACAGAGGGGTCAGCTGGGCACGGACCCCAGAGCTTTCTGGGGTGCTGTTGGGGCTCCCATAGGCTCTTGGCCTTGCAGCTACAGTCTGTCAGTTTCCCAGAGGTGCTCTGCCTATTTGGGGCACCCTTCTCTACTTTTGAGTCTAAAAGGAACCCTGGAAAATTGCCTGGGCCAGTTCGAGTCCTTTGAGGCTGAGGAGTAAGACCACCTGAAAAGGCCGGCACTTCCTTAGCACCTGGCGCTGGAGGCACCGCTAGGGCCAAGGGAGAGCATTCCACACCCCTGAGGCCATGCCTGCCGCCAGCCTCTCCGTCGGGAAGCACCTCACTGAGTCTGCCCTGCAGCCATGTGGGTCACCCCTTCTTCCTCATGATTTAGAGGAAGACGCTCCCCCAAAGCAAGTGGCTTCCAGTCAGCATCAGGAAGCTGGGAGCTTCCAGGCTAGCTCAGGACACTCTGGAAAAGGCAGACGGGGCTCCCTAAGAGTGGCCACAAAAGGCTGGGCCTGAAGCTGATGTGGTCACCGTTTCCATGTGGGAGGGAAGCCAGGGCAGTCACTGTCATGCCCATGTGTGGCTCAGGAGGAAGGCCCCAGAGGCCAGAGCAGACAGGAGGGATGGGGCCTCATGGAGGAGCTCAGAGGGTGGAGGGTCTCCCAGGGGAGCTCAGAGGGCAAAGGGACGGGGACCCACAGGGCCCTCTCCACGGGAAGGACAGGAAGGGTGGCTGCACTCAGGGTGGGAGAGGATGCCCCGTCAGAGGCTCTGCCTCACTCCAGCACCCAGAACACAAATGTCCTTGTTTCCAGTGCTCCCCTGGGGACGTCTTTCCCTGTCCCTGTGACTGTCAGGGTCTGTAGACGTGGCCCGTCTCGCGTTGCTGAGGAAGGAGATGAAGAGCACTGGATGGCTGTCTGTTCAGTAGATGTTTACAGGCTGCCCACCATGGGCAGAGACCCCCCTTGGGCTGGGCCCAGGCTATGCTATGGAGGGCTTAATTCGTGGGGGTTCGATCCCAGGATGGTGGTGGGGGGTGGTGCAGTCTGAGGACCTGTAAGCATCAGAGCCGAGGGAGTCGGGGTGCGGGCCAGAGCCTTCCTGGGTGGGTAGATGTGCTTGACGCCTGGGAGTCCCGCAGGTCTGGGGGACAGCAGCCAGAGTGACCGTCTGAAATGAGCCTTCGGGAGAAGGCTGCATTTGGTAGAGATGCGATTTAGAACTGGTTCTTCCCTCCTTTTCTGTCTCAAACCATAAGCTGCCCCCCAGGGCCTGGAAAATGTGGGGTGCAGGTGGCGTCTCTCTGGGGTGACCCCCGTCCTGAAGAAGGGTGAGCTTTACAGTGATGACCTGGCCCCCCAAGACGGGCCCCCAGCTCAGCTGAGTCAGTGCAGGGACTACTGAAGGGAAGCCAGGCCTGGCAGTGCGGGCGCAGGGCGTTGCCTTCCCTCTTCCTCCACCGTGCGGTGATGCCAGGCCCGGCCCAAACGTGACCTCGATGGAGTGTGATTCCCATGCCGTCTGTGGGGTCTCAAATGAGTAAGGGGTGGCGTGGCCGGTTCTTACAGGATGCCAAAGAAATCCTGGTGAAGCCTCCAGTTGGCTGGATGTAAACTGTATTTGGATCTTGCCTCGAGCTGCTTCATTAAAGGGGCTGGCATAGTGGTGCACAGTTTACCGTAACAACTCAGCCCGACTCCAGCAGACGGTGCCGTCCAGGAAACCAGGCACTGCCAAGGATTCCAGCCCCGGCCCCACCTTCCCTTCAGCAGTCCGTGTTGTCTGGGTAGTCTGTGGCCAGTGTAGCCCTGTTTCAGAGTGTGGGGTCTCCGCTGAAAGGACTGGCGTGGGTCATTGAAAAGAATCAGGCCCCAGTGAGGTTCGCCGAAAGCTAACACTGGACGCAGCAGAATCTGAGTGTGACAGGAAGTCAGCGTCACCGTTTTGAGGGTGATGGACACGTTTTCTGCACTCTAGCCCTGTGGAAGCGCTGGCTGACAGCAGCCCGGCTGTCCGAATTCCAAAGAAATGGGCTCCTTGTAAATCTTCAGGTGCTGCTGCATACTCAGGAGCACATGCCCTCCTTGTCCTTGCGGGTGGGGGTGTCCTTGGATGGAGAGGGTGCCCCACTGTGCCACGTCTCAGCAGCCCCACCAGAGCTGTGTCCCCTCTTCCGTACAGGTGCAAGGAGCTCACCTGAGGCTGAGGCAGGCCCAGGCCCAGCACTCGCAGGAGGTCCGGCAGCTGCAAGAGCAGATGAGTCGGCTGGTGCCCCAGGACCGTGTGGCTGAGCTGCAGCGCCTGCTCAGCCTTCAGGGAGAGCAGGCTGGGAGGCGCCTGGATGCACAGCGGGTGAGTGGGGGTGCAGCGAGAGGCGGCTGACAAGATGAGGAGGAGGGTGAGGCGGGCCCAGCGGTCCTCAGTTACCCAGAAGCTGCCAAGTGTGAATACGTGAGTCACGTATGTAGCATGTCAGATGGTGAGGAGGGCTGTAGGGAGAGGGGCAGCGTGGTTTTAAACAGGGTGGCCAGACAAGGCCTCACAGGTGGCCCCGAGGTGGTGAGACCTGAAGGAGGTGAGGGAGCGGCTTGGCAGGGGAGCAGCAGAGGCCCTGGGGTAGGGGATTCTTGGCATGTTCCAGGGGAGCAGGGACCGGAGGCCGAGGGCAGAGAGCAGAGGGTGACAGACCGGGCCCAGCAGGTGCCACAGACCGTGCAGGTGGTGGGCGATGGGAGACAGTGGCTCCGAGCATGGACTGTGGAGGGTGGGATCCCGCCCACCACCTCCCAGCTGAGTGACCTTGGGCAAGCGAACCTCTCTGTGCCCGTTTCTCATCTGTCAAGTCCTGCTGGCAGTGGCGTCCACCTCAAGGCTTATCGGGAGGCATCAATGGGTTGGCGCTTTTAGAGCACTTGAAGAGGCCCCGGCACCGCTTTGCCCTGTGCAAGAGTTTAGTTCAAAAGGCTGAGGGAATAACTCACGCCTGAAATTCCCAACATAGTTCATAGTTCATCAGGGACAGACTTCAGGAGAGATCAGGAGCCAGAGGGCAGGGGACACCCTTATGGAAAAGGAATTGGCACACGACTTGAAAAGTGGGTAACATTTGATGTTTGTAAAGTGTAAATTCTAATGAAGAACAACCTTGTAACATCACACAAAGGGGTCAAGCTAAAGTTAAGTGATGCTACATTATTGACAAAGTTAAGGAGAATCCTCCTAGAAGAAGACAGTAACACAGCGAGGAAATCTCACTTTGGAGTTATTTATGGTTAAAATCTTAGGACCAGTTCTCTGAGGACAAATGAGTCTGCTGAGTCTCCCTGAACGACAAAGAGAAAGGAAAGCTGTGTGGTTTGGGCCAGAACATATTTTTGTTTTGTTTTGTTTTGTTTTTTGAGACAGAGTCTGACTCTGTTGCCAGGCTGGAGTGCAGTGGTGTAATCTTGGCTTACTGCAACCTCCACCTCCTGGGTTCAAGTGAATCCCTATCTCAGCCTCCCAAGTAGCTGGGATTACAGGTACGCACCACCACATCCGGCTAAATTTTGTATTTTTTTTTTAGTAGAGATGGGGTTTCACCGTGTTGGCCAGGTCAGTCTTGAACTCGACCTTAGGTGATCCACCCACCTCGGCCTCCCAAAGTGCTGGGATTACAGGCGTGAGCCTGGCCACCTGCAACCTTCTTTTATGGCAGGAAGAACATGAGAAACAGCTGAAAGCCACAGAAGAGCGGGTAGAAGAGGTGGAGATGATTCTGAAGAATATGGAAATGCTCCTCCAAGAGAAAGTGGATGAGCTGAAGGAGCAGGTGAGTGATGGGTGCTGCTGCTTTTGTGCTCGCGTCCTCTTCTGAGCGCTCTCCACTTTTATGGGTGTGCAGGCAGCTAATACAGGAAAAGGCTGTCTTGTCACGGAAGTCCAGGGAACTAAATGCACACCCTACACTGCAGGTGCACATTGCATTTATTTTCCTTCGGGAATGGTTTTAAGATCTGTCCTGTGGGTGTTCACATACACTCAGAAAGGACTCATCCGTTCATTTGTTCCTGTAGTCATTCGGGCGTGCCCGAGCACCTCCCGTCGAGGCTTTCCTAGGTAGACCGGAGATGAGCAGGACTGAGCCTACATCCCGGACCTGACCCTCTGGAGACAGAGGTAGATGCTTCCATAGAGCGTACATGCCCTCGGGCCATGATGAATGCTCTGAAAATGAGACAAGAGAAGTGGAGGGAGCTGGTGGGGTGGTCAAGGCCACTTTGAAGAGCCAGCATTTGGACAGATGCCCAGTGACCAGCACAGGAAGGTCCAGCTGTGTCCCTGGCAGAGGCCAGGTGGCATTTGGAAGGCTCACTCGGTGGGAGATGGACACATATCCTCATGTCTGGGGGACCCCAAGGAGGGTGCATTCCAGGCAGCGCACAGCCATGGAGGAGGTCGCCATGGCTGGTGTGAACTGGTAGGGCTCAGGTAGGCAGCACCTGTCATGTGTGTCCTGGAAGCCAAGGTCAGGGGTTTGGGTTTTATCATAATGGCAGTTAGAAGGCAATGGGAGATTTTAAGTAAAAGCATGACAAGATCTATCTTTTAAAAGAAACCATACTAGGGAAAAAGTCACTTGGGCTGCTATAAGGAGCAAAGACCAACAATGAGGTGCCACAGCTCACCTGATCTATGGATGCTCGAAGTCTAACTCAGCAGGTGGGAACTGACGTGTGGCAGTGCTGTGCCCCGAGGGCTGATGGCACAGGGTGTGGGTGGACCCCACGGGTGTGGGGTGCACACACAGAAGAGGCCTGGCCGCGGACCACATTCAGTTGTTAGGAGATATTAAATGTGAAAACCTGGAGAAGTATTTGTGCTCCATCGTGATCCAGTATGGTTTGGTCTACATGAGGGATCCCGAGCTCAGCCCAAACTAGACAAGGCATTTGTGGAAGGTGCCCAGTCCCTCCCTGGGGCCACCGTCCTTGCCCAGCTCCCTCCCCTGCTGGTGCCCCGAGTCCCTCTCATCCTTTCTCCCTGGCACACACCCACAGTCCTCAGTTGCCTGTCTGGCCAGTAACACCTGACTTCTGGTTAAATCCTGTGGCTCCTGCACACCTGCCCTGGCCCTGAGCCCAGGCCACAGCTCGGGGCCTCAGTACTGCCTGTCCTGTGGCTGCTTCCTCCCCTGCTTCCCCTGGCTCATGGCCCTGCTGACATCACAGCCAGGAGAGCACACGCAGATGAACCTATTCCACACTCCGACCATCCCAGGGCCTTTTGAGGACTGTCCATTTTGGACTGAAGTCCCTGAATTCCTTGTTTCATGGCACAAAGCTGCCTCAAGTTTTCTCCACCACATAGCCCAGCAGATTCTCAATTTCCTCTCATGCCAGGGTAACAAAACTTATTATTATAATGCAGTATTTGTGTCAGTTGTTTTTTTTTTGGAGACAGAGTCTCGCTCTGTTGCCCAGGCTAGAGTGTAGTGGCGCGATCTCTGCTCACTGCAAGCTCCGCCTCCTGGGTTCACACCATTCTCCTGCCTCAGCCTCCCCAGTAGCTGAGACTACAGGCGCCCGCCACCAGGCCCAGCTAATTTTTTTTGTATTTTTTAGTAGAGACGGGGTTTTACCGTGTTAGCCAGGATGGTCTCGATCTCCTGACCTTGGGATCCACCCACCTCGGCCTTCCAAAGTGCTGGGATTATAGGCGTGAGCCCCCACCCCCGGCCTTGGGTCAGAGTTCTAAGAGCCCAAAACTATGGTTTGCATAAATGTGGGAGGATAAAAGACAGCAGGCTGATCTGTAGCGTTTCTCCACCGGCCTCATGCAAAGTATTGGCTTCCTCCCCTCTCTAGTTTGAAAAGAACACGAAGTCCGACCTGCTGCTGAAGGAGCTGTACGTGGAGAATGCCCACCTGGTGAGAGCACTTCAGGCCACCGAGGAGAAGCAGCGAGGCGCGGAGAAACAAAGCCGCATCTTGGAAGAAAAAGTTCGAGCTCTCAACAAACTCGTCGGTAGGATTGCCCCCGCAGCCCTCTCCATGTAAAGACGGATTGTTTTCCAGGATTCATTCGGAAGCACATCTTTTAAATTAAGCCACTGTGATGCCTTAGTTTTCCATGGGTCATGAGCCATGAGTCCTGGGACATCTGAGGATTGGGATTCTTTGTTCACCCCCCAGACAGTTAATGCCCTGCCCTGGGCAAGATCGGGGTCGGGGGCTGGGGGAATATGCATGTTGAAAAAGCCTGCGTTTTTATTAGCGGTCCTGAGTAATTTTCCTTGGCAAAATTCCCCGTTTTGCCACTTGTTGGAGGCAGATTCTGGGAGCTGTCAGCAAGGAGCAGCTAAGTGAGCAGTTAAGGACGGCACTTTCCATGTGGCACTTCTGACCCGGCTGTCAGATTGAAATGTAAAATCAGGGCTGTGTACAGTTTTGCCATTTCACTGTTCTGCTTTGAGCTTAGGTTATTAGAACGCTTGGTGGCGGGTGTGTACACACATTCCAGAAAGGCTTCACTCGCTGGGAACGTCAGCCCAGCGAGAAAAGAGGGGAAGCCCCTTCTCCAGGGACCTTATCTGTGGACTCAGGGATGACGGTGTTTATTGCAAATGCACAATCTTTTTCCCATTGAAATGTCATCACACTGGAAATTGTACTATATGTAAAAAAAAAAAAAGTATAGTTTTATATTTGAAATGTATACAAATTATGGCCATATGGCTGATTGGAATGTACTGCTGTAATACAAAAAGTCACTGTATTTGCAATAAATTCTTTTCTATTAAAATTGACTTCTAAGTTTGTTAATTTTTTAAACTATAAAATATTTCAAACATACAGGAAAATAGTTATATAAGAAACACCCATGTGTCCATCAACATGTGTAAGAATAATATCCTGCCACAGCACTGTGGAGGGCCGGAGCCTGTTCTGTTCTCAGCGTCCACCCTCTTCCTGGGGCATCCGCCATCCCAAAGCTGGCACGTCTTCTCCTTTCTGCAGGAGAAAAATGTCACAACACTGTGGAAAGATAAAGCCTGGAACACATGGAAAGTTCGTTTCTTTGGAAGATTTGGCAACATGAAGTTGACTGGTTCTTCAGAGTTTACTGATAAATGTAATTAGTCCCAATAAAAATACAGATGTTCCATGCCCCAATCAACCCCAGAATTAGACAAGACATTCTAAAGTTTTTACATATAAACTAAATAAGCAAACAAAACAATTAGGAAAACTCCGAAGAAAGAAGAGCAATGTATGGGGACTAGTTCTACCAGTTATTAAAATACAAGTCCCAATACAGTTTGTGTTACACGGGTGTATGCATTTGTCAAAACTCATTGAGGAGTGCACTTATTCATTCACTTGGGCTTTTCTGTCTGAGGCTGGAGTAACGACATTGGAGTAACCAGGAGACCTGAACAACATTATCGATCTACTGACATCTAGAACCCACCACACGACACCAGCAGAAGCAAATGCAGCCGAACACTTACCAAGACAGACCATATTCCAGGCCAACGAATCTCAAAAATGTATGAAGATTCAAGCCATACAATGTATGTACTGTGACCACAGTGGAATTAAATTAGAAATCTGTCCCGCAATATGAAGCTGGAAACCATCATTCTCAGCAAACTATCTTAAGGACAGAAAACCAAACACCGCATGTTCTCACTCATAGGTGGGAATTGAACAATGAGAACATTTGGACACAGGAAGGGGAACATCACACACCGGGGCCTGTTGTGGGGTGAGGGGAGGCGAGAGGGATAGCATTAGGAGATATACCTAATGTAAATGATGAAGTTAATGGGTGCAGCACACCAACATGGCACATGTATACATATGTAACAAACCTGCACGTTGTACACATGTACCCTAGAACTTGAAGTATAATAAAAAATAAAAATAAAAAATGAGGTAAAGTGAAAAATTTTTAAAAATTAAATTATTACATGTGCCCTGAAAAAAAAATCTATCCCCCAATATTTGGAAACAACATACTGCTGAATAACCCATGAGGCAAAGAAGAGATAAGAGGGGAAATGAGGAAATATTCTGGATTGAATGGAAATGAAAACACAATATATCAAAATTTGTGGGCTAGAGTGAAAGCATTACTTAGGGGAAAAGTCACAGCACCAAACACCCCGCTTAGAATAGAAGAAAAGCCTCAAGTCAACAACTTCAGCTTCCACCTTAAATAATTCGACAAAGAAGAGCAAATTAAACCCAAAGTCAAAAGAAAACAATGATGATCAAAGCAGAAACCAAGGAACAGAACAGATTGGCCATGACATGCTGCAGGCTAGAGTGGTTGTGTTAAGTTTGGTTGGCACGGCCACACTCAGTCACAGATTCCCTACACCCACCAATTCCCTATGCCTGCTTCGTGCTCCAGCAGTAACACAGAGCAGCTGTAACAGGTCATGTGGCCCAGAAAGCCTAATACACAGAAAACATTTGTTGACCCTTGAAATAGAAAACAAAGAATAGAGAAAGTAAACCAAAGGCATGTTCTTTCAGAAGATTAGTAAAACTGATAAACTTCTAGTCCAGTCAGAATAAAAGAAAAAAAAACTTGGCCGGGTGCGGTGGCTCAAGCCTGTAATCCCAGCACTTTGGGAGGCCGAGACGGGCGGATCACGAGGTCAAGAGATCAAGACCAGCCTGGCTAACACGGTGAAACCCCGTCTCTACCAAAAAAGACAAAAAACTAGCCGGGCGAGATGGTGGGCGCCTGTAGTCCCAGCTACCCGGGAGGCTGAGGCAGGAGAATGGCAGGAACCCGGGAGGCGGAGCTTGCAGTGAGCTGAGATCTGGCCACTGCACTCCAGCCTTGGCGACAGAGCGAGACTCCGTCTCAAAAAAAAGAAAAAAAAAAACTTACTAATATCAGAAATGAGAAGTGATATCCACTACAGGTGATATCACTATAATCTACAGACATACAAGCATCATAAGGCAGTATTATGAAGAACACTTTTATTTTTTGAGACAGGGTCTCACTGTTGCCTAGGCTGGAGTGCAGTGGCATGATTATAGCTCACTGCAGCCTCCAACCCCTGCCTCAGCCTCCCGAGTAGCTGAGACTACAGGTGCACAGCACCACACCTGGCAATTTTTTTTTTTTTTCCTGACATCTCACTATGTTGCCCAGGCTGGTCTCAAACTCCTGAGCTCAAGTAATCCTCCTGCCTTGGCCTCCCAAAGTGGTGGGATTACAGGCATGAGCCACTGTGCCCAGCTCATGAACAACTTTATATAAATAAATTTAGTAACTTAGATAAAATGGAGAATACATAAACTGCCAAAGCTCATTCAAGAAAAAAATGGATAACCAAAATAGCCATGTATTTATTAAGCCAAAACTGTGGTTAACCTTCCCACAAAGAAACTTCAGGCCCAGATGGCTTAAATATGAATTCTGTAAACATGTAAGAAATAAATAATACCATGTATGTAAAACGTATGATAGATATATTGGTTTCATCCATGGCTCCTTGTTCATAACTCCCATGGCCTTCGTTGCAGTCTTTTGTTGTAATGCTGGGGCATTTTAGGCCTCAGGGAAGATAATCTCTCTTTCTGCCCTCCTTTCACCTGCTTCTTTTTCTCTCCCCGGCAAGAATCTTCCCGCCTTTCTGGCTTGGAGCTGGCTGTAAATAAATTCTCTGATAGGAAGGGGCACTGCCCCATACTCTGAAAGAAGGAATGCGGCAGGGCTAAGAACCTGAGCAGACAGGCCTGGCTGGATGGCGCCATTCAGACTATGAGCATTAGATCATACCCTTTTTGTCCAATCGTTTCTCTACTTGGTTGTCGATCATGCCTATCTAATGAGATTTCTATAAAAGGCCCAAAAGGACAGGGTTTGGAGAGCTTCCGGATTGCTGAACAATGGAGGCTCCTAGAGGGTGGTGGGCATCGAAGCTCCATGTGCCTTCCCCACATCTTCCCCTATGTACCTCTTCCATTTGGATCCTTTCACCTGCATATTGTACCATATCCTTTATAATAAACCAGTAAGCTTAAGTGTTTCTGAGTTCCATGAGCTGCTCAAGCAAATTAATTGAATCCAAAGAGGGGATCATGGGAACTCCAACTTGAAGCTAGTTGGTCAGAATCTGAGAGGCCCAGACTTGTGACAGTGTCTGCAGGGAGGGCAGTCTTGGACTGAGCCCTGAGCCTGTGGGATCTGACGCCATCTCCAGGTAGTGTTGGAACTGAAGTAGAAGTAGAGGACACACCTGGTGTCCACTGCAGAGCTTGGTATGTGGGGAAAACCCCCACACATTTGGTCACAGAAGTCTTCTGTGTTATTGAGTGACAGAACAGTTTTTTTTTCTATTTAGAAAACTCTTCCAAAAAATTGAAAAGGAGGGACTATTTTCCCAAGAACACCACAGACCAATCTTTCTCATGCACACTGATGCAAAAATTCTACAAAAAAATTTCAAATAAAATCCTACAAAAACGATAATATATCATGACCAGGTATGGTTTATGCCAGGAATGCAGGGTTGGTTTAACACTGAAAACTCAATCGATCAATCAGCCACTGTAATTCACCAGACTAACAAACTAAAAGACAAAACCATCTCAACAGATGCAGAAAAAAGATATGACAAAATCCAGCATCCATTTCTGATTTTTAAAAAAATTCTCAGTAAACTAGGTGTATGAGTCTGTTCTCATGCTAATAAAGACATACTGGAGAGTGGGTAATTTAAAAAGGAAAGAGGTTTAATTGACTCAGTTCCACATGGCTGGGGAGGCCTCACAATCACAGCAGAAGGCAAATGGACAGGAACCAAAGTCATGTCTTACATGCTGGCAGGCAAAAGAGCGTGTCCAGGGGAACTCCCATTTATAAAACCATCAGATCTCGTGAGACTTATTGACTAACACCAGAAAAGTATGGGGGAAACCACCCTCTTGATTCAATTATCTCGACTGGCCCTGCCCTTGACACGTGGGAATTATTTCAATTCAAGGTGAGATTTGGGTAGGGACACAGACAAACCATATCACTAGGAATAGGAGGAAACTTCCTCACCCCAATAAAGGGCATCTACAAACAACTTAAGAGCTAACATCATCATAATGAAAGACTGTTTTTCTTCTTAGATCAGGAACAAGATAGGGGTGTCTTCTCTGACCACATATATTTAGTACTCCACTGAAAGTTCTACCAATGCAATCAGGCAAGAAAAAGAAATAAAAGGCATTCAGATTAGAAAGGAAGAAGTAAAACTCTTTATTAATAGAACACATGACTGTTGATGTAATTTACAAAAAAACCATGAGAACTCACAGTTTAGCAAGGCTGAAGGATACAAGTTAAACATCAATTGTACTTCTATTTACTAGCAACAAGTAGTTAGAATTTGAAATTTTAAAATACCATTTAGCATCAAAACTATGAAACGCTGACATGGTAGACCTGTACACTGAAAACTACAGGATTATTAAGAGAAACAGAAGACAGAAACATTAATACATGGGAAGACAGACCTTGTTTACAGGCCAGAAGACTCAGTATCACTAAGATGTCAATTCTCCCAACATTTTTATATAAATTCAATGCAATCTCAATCAAGGTGCTAAGAGGGGTTTTTGTTGTAGAAATTGACAAGTTGATCCTAATTTCTTTTTGAGAGAGTCTCACTTTGTCACCCAGGCTGGAGTGGTGTGATCTCAGCTCACTGCAGCCTTGACCTCTGGGGCTCAAGTGATCCTCCCACCTCAGCCCACCATGTAGCTGGGACTACAAGCATGCACCACCACACCCAGCTAATTTTTTATATTTTTTGTAGAGACGGAGTTTTACCATGGGCCCAGACTGGTCTGGACCTCCTGAGCTCAAGCGATCCGCCCACCTAGGCCTCCCAAAGTTCTAGGATTACAGGCATAAGCCACCACACCCTGCCTATTTCCAAATTTCACATCAAAAGCAAAGGACTTAACATAGCCAAAACAAATCTCAAAAAAAAATGTGGTACATTGGGCCAGTGCCAAGGCTCACGCCTGTAACCCCAGCACATGGGGAGGATGAGGCGAGTGGACTGCTTTAGCTCAGGAGTTCAACACAGCCTGGCCAACGCGGTGAAACCCCATCTCCAAAAAATACAAACAACAGCAAAAATAAGATGCATTAATACTATCTATTTCAAGAATTATTAGAAAAGTTACATACACTACATACAAATATGGTATTGGCATTCAGGAGAGAAAAACAGGTCAATGGAACAAAACAGAGTCCTGAAATAAACCCACATACACACTGACAACTACTTTTTAACAAAAATGCAAAGCTGATAGAGCAAAGGGCAGTCCTTTCAAAAAATGGTAGTGAAACAGCTGGGTATCTATATGCCCAAGAAAAGGTGAAGGTGGATCGACACCTTGCACCATATAAAAAATTCATTCAAAATGAATCGCAGGCTGGGCGCGGTGGCTCACACTTGTAATCCCAAAACTTTCGGAGGCCAAGGTAGGTCACTTGAGATTAGGAGTTCGAAACCAGCCTGGCCAACACAGTAAAACCCTGTCTCTACTAAAAATACGAGAATTAGCCAGGTGTGGTGGCCTGCACCTATAATCCCAGCTACTTGGGAGGCTGAGACAAAAGAATCACTTGAACCCAGGGGATGGAGATTGCAGTGAGCCGAGATCACGCCACTGCACCCCAGCCTGGGTGACAGAGCGAGACTCCGTCTCAAAACAAACAAACAAACAAAAAAAAAAACAGAACAAAAAAACGGGTTATAGACCAAAGTATAAAGCTTAAAATTATAACACTTCCAGAAGAAAAAAGGAAAAAAAAATTGTGACCTTGGGATGGGAAAAGATTTCTTGGATGCAACATCCAAAGCATAAAAGAACAAACGAATAAACTGGATTTCATCAAAATTTAAAATGTCAGCTGTTTAAAAGATACCATTAGGACCGGGCGCAGTGGCTCAAGCCTGTAATCCCAGCACTTTGGGAGGCCGAGGCAGGCGGATCATGAGGTCAGGAGATCAAGACCATCCTGGCTAACACGGTGAAACCCCGTCTCTACTAAACACACAAAATAAATTAGCCGGGCATGGTGGCGGGTGCCTGTAGTCCCAGCTACTCAGGAGGCTGAGGCAGGAGAATGGCGTGAACCAAGGAGGTAGAGCTTGCAGTGAGCTGAGATCGCACCACTGCACTCCAGCCTGGATGACAGAGCAAGACTCCATATCAAAAAAAAAAAAAATACCATTGAAAGCCAATCAACTCTTCATGTGACTTTTCAGTCAATCTGAATCTCAGGGAAAACTGTACAAAGTTCTTTCTCTAGCCCCAATTTCACTGTCCCTCTCCAAAGTGGTGATACTGGTGACCATCCCACAGCCACAAGCCACACCAGCCACCATGGTGGAAATGTGCAAAATCCATGTGTGTCCTTCCTTTCCAAATATCCAGGTGATAAATTAGTATGTCATTAAACATTACATATACCGGAAATTTCTACAGACCATCATCTTCACTTGCTTATGTGATTTGAAAATGTGTATCTCAGAAATTCATCTCTAGCTTGTACAATACACATGACCAGAAAACAAGACACACAGGATCTACCTTCTTCCTATCCAGCCAAGTGACTGATTATTTAAGAGATTCAAATGTAACCATGTTTACTTTCATTTAAAAAATACACTGTAACAAAACTGTGTAGGAATGCTGTGATTATAGATACAGCTTATTAGAAAAAGGAGTAGGGGCCAGGTGCAGTGGCTCACACCTGTGATCTCAACACTTTGAGAGGCCAAGGTGGGAGGACTGCTTGAGGCCAGCAGTTTGAGACCAGCTTGGGCAACATAGTGAGACACTGTTTCTACAAAACAAAACAAAACCAACACCAAAAAGGAGTAGGAAGAATAGTGTACAACATTAAAAAAAGAAGAAAGTCTTTAATAGCAAATTATACTTCTTAGCCAAGTATTCTTAGTTACCTTCAACAATGTCTACAGCTTGTAAAATCAAAGAGGGAGGTGAAGGGAGGGTGGAGAGAGTGAGTACAGAGGCATCCATGAATTGGGTGAAGCCTGGGTGGGAGTGCCTCAGTGCATGGTCACGACAGGATGTGCTCCAGTACTCCTTGTCTGATCAGCTGCTCACACTTCCAACGAGGTAAAAAGTGCTGAGGGGACAAGAAGGGATGCAGAAAGAGTAAAATAAATGATTGGGAAAGAATTTGAAATTATTTCTTGTATCATTAAAAAGTAGCACTGATTAGTTTTCAAACTCCAACAAGTAAGTAGTTAAAAGTTAAACTTAAGGGGTTGGGCGCAGTGGCTGACACTTGTAATCCCAGCACTTTGGGACGCCAAGGCGGGCGGATCACCTGAGGTCGGGGGTTCGAGACCAGCCTGACCAACACGGAGAAATCGTGTCTCTACTAAAAAATATAAAATTGGGCCGGGTGCAGTGGCTCACGCCTGTAATCCCAGAACTTTGGGAGGCCGAGGCGGGTGGATCACGAGGTCGGGAGATCGAGACCATCCTGGCTGACACAGTGAAACCCAGTCTCAACTAAAAATGCAAAAAATTAGCCAGGCACAGTGGCAGGCGCCTGTAATCCCAGATACTCAGGAGGCTGAGGCAGGAGAATGGCATGAACCTGGGAGGTGGAGCTTGCAGTGAGCTGAGACCATGCCACTGCACTCCAGCCTGGGTGACAGAGCGAGACTGTCTCAAAAAAAACAAAAACAAAAACAAAAACAAAAAAAACAAAATTAGCCGGGCGTGGTGGCGCATGCCTGTAATCCCAGCTACACAGGAGGCTGAGGCAGGAGAATCGCTTGAACCTGGGAGGTGGAGGCCGCAGTGAGCCGAGATCGTGCCATTGCACTCCAGCCTGGGCAACAAGAGCAAAACTCCATCTCAAAAAAAAAAAAAGTTAAATTTAACTATATTTGCTGTTAATCACAGTGAAATTGATGCTATTTAGAGTTGTACGGAATTCTGACTTTTACAAATGAATTCAGTTTGCTTCAGTTCAATTCAACTAAGACTTCTGAATCTAGTAGGTATTGTCCTTAGTGTTTGTATTTTTTAAATTTATGCACAGAGAAATCCAGATAGGTGTGATGTGGATTATCACTGGCCCAACAGCCTATCAGGAAGACGCATGAAAGGCTCATTTCTCCATAAAACCTGCTCTAGGATTTCAGAGTCTGAACATTCTTCCAATAACAAGTGACAACCTTCCTCCTCTATTTCTCAAGGATGAAAAGTATCCATGACCCACAGTGCGGGTGCTATTCACATGGTGCGTGGGAAGATGCCAGCACCCAGGTATTGCTTGTCCTGTGTCTTCCTAAGAGGACGTCGCTCTTGCTCTAAGGGAACCAGGGGCAGGTGGAAAGATGTCCCCTTCCCTCTCAAACACAAGGACTTACAGAAAACACTGGCTGCCCTGGAGGAGGGAAGCTGAGGAAGGCAGGAAGGCTTTCCGATCCACAGGGGGTCAAAAAAAATCTCAAAGGAAGATCTCAAGGAAGCAAAATGTAACCTCAGTAGCTATGTGCACGTGAAGGTCCTGCCTCACAAACTCAAAGGCCTTACAAGAGATCCATGACCAAATTCTTCTAAACCAATCTTGAAGATACATGAGCCAAGAAAAATGTAAAACAACACAACAAAAACAAAATAACTGAGTTGTTCATTTAATATCCATACTAATGCTGGTATTAAAACAGATGGAGATTATTGATTTCTGGATAAAAATAAACAGTGCTTGCCATAGTGACAAATATAAAAGAATGTATATTAGAAAATGTTTCCCAGCCAGGCACGGTGGCTCACACTTGTAATCCCAGTACTTTGGGAGGCCGAGGCAGGTGGATCACAAGGTCAGGAGTTTGAGACCAGCCTGAACAACATGGTGAAATCCCATCTCTACTAAAAAAAAATACAAAAATTAGCCAGGCATGGTGACATGCGCCTGTAATCCCAGCTACTCAGGAGGCTGAGGCAGGAGAATCGCTTGAACCCAGGAGGCAGAGGTTGCAGTGAGCCAAGATCGCGCCACTGCACTCTAGCCTGGGTGACAGAGGGAAACTCCATCTAAAAAAAAACCATACACACACACACACACATACACACACACACACACACACACACATATATATATACACATATAAAATGTTTCCTACTAATTCTTTAGAGTATGTGAATGACCTACACCAGATTCTACAGAAAATTTAGATGTGGTTGAACATTAGAAGCCCCTAATACCAACCATCAACTGTGGCTGATATTGTTTCTTTTTAATGCCTCCATTTTTGTAATTGAGGGTAGGGTCACAGCTGAGAAACAGACTTAAAAAATTCAACCACCAGGCCAGGTGTGGTGGCTCACACCTGTAATCCCAGCACTTTGGGAGGCCAAGGTGGGCGGATCACCTGAGGTCAGGAATTTGAAACCAGCCTGGCCAACATGGTGAAATCCCACCTCTACTAAAAAAACTACAAAAATTAGCCAGGCATGGTGGCAGGCACCTGTAATCCCAGCTACTTGAGAGGCTGAGGCAGAGAACCGCTTGAACCCGGGAGGCAGAGGTTGCAGTGAGCCAAGATCATGCCATTGTACTCCAGCCTGGGGCACAAGAGCGAGACTTTGTCTCAAAAAAAAAAAAAAAAAAAAAAAAAAAAATTCAACCACAGGACAGCATTTGGGATGAAGGGACATTTCGCATATCTTGCTTTATGAGGATGGCTTTTTTCTTGTTCTTGTGAACCAGAGCTTCCTCCTGGGCCCCCCAGAAATATAGCTGCTTATCAGAACATTAGTTCATTATCCACTTTCTTTTTTTTTTTTTTTTTTGAGACGGAGTCTGGCTCTGTTGCCCGGGCTGGAGTGCAGTGGCCGGATCTTAGCTCACTGCAAGCTCCGCCTCCCGGGTTTACGCCATTCTCCTGTCTCAGCCTCCCGAGTACCTGGGACTACAGGCGCCGCCACCTCGCCCGGCTAGTTTTTTGTATTTTTAGTAGAGACAGGGTTTCACCGTGTTGGCCAGGATGGTCTCGATCTCCTGACCTCGTGATCCGCCCGTCTCGGCCTCCCAAAGTGCTGGGATTACAGGCTTGAGCCACCGCGCCCGGCCCATTATCCACTTTCAATTCATTAGTGTCCTAAGAGAATACTGGGACAGAAATTGTTGCCTTAACAACCAAAGACTTTAGGGAACCCTCAAAATCTTTTTTAAAAATATTCAACCTTTGTTTTAGAAGCTCCAAGGGTATTAGTAAAACAATTTTAGTCAACTATTAGTAAAACAGTTTTAAAGCTCCAAGAGTATTAGTAAAATAACAGATCAACTCACCCTGTTAGGAAAATAAGCTCAAGAACCACATGACCTGAAACATTCTTTTGCTGCCTGCCATGAACAAAGTGAACACCAAATCCTTAGGGTCATCAGATCCTAAATGGCTGACCCCAAGATGGCAGGCAAGGAAAGAAAAAGAACAGCTTTTATTAGGTCATTTTTCCTCCTCACGACTTCAGAAAATAGGGATAGGATAAAAAATTTAGTGGTCGGGCACAGTGGCTTACACCTGTAATCCTAGCACTTTGGGAGGCTGAGGTGGGTGGATTACTTGAGCTCAGTAGTTCAAGACCAGCCTGGCCAACTGGTGAAACTCCATCTTTACAAAAAATACAAAAATTAAACGGGTGCAGTGGTGCACACCTGTGGTCCAGCTACTTGGGAGGCTGAGGGTGAGGGATCACTTGAGCCCAGGAGGCAGACGTTGCAATGAGCAGAGACTGCGCCACTGCACTCCAGCCTGGGGAACACAGCCAGACCCTGCCTCAAAAAAATAATAATAGACCAGGCGCAGTGGCTCACGGCTGTAATCCCAGCACTTTGGGAGGCAGAGGCAGGCAGATCACAAGGTCAGGAGATCAAGACCATCCTGGCTAACACAGTGAAACCCCATCTCTACCAAAAATACAAAAAAAAAAAATTAGCTGGGAGTCGTGGTGGGCGCCTGTAGTCCCAGCTACTTGGGAGGCTGAGGCAGAAGAATGGCGTGAACCCAGAAGGCAGAGCTTGCAGTGAGTGGAGATTGTGCTACTGCACTCCAGCCTGGGCAACAGAGCGAGACTCTGTCTCAAAAATAAATAAATAAAAGTAATAATTTAGCCAATGTGAATTCATCTAATGTGAATCTGAAGATTTCTAGGGAAATAATTAATATACTGAGATTACTTTGGGCATGGTGGTTCACACCTGTAATCCTAGCACATTAGGATGCCAAGGTGGGTCGATTGCTTGAGCCCAGGAGTTCGAGACTAGCATGGTCAACACAGCAAGACCCCATCTCTATTTTCTTTAAAAATAGATAGATAGATAGATAGATAGATAGATAGATAGATAGATAGATAGATAGATAGATACATAGATACATAGATACATAGATAGATATAGATAGATTGATAGAGAGAGAGATTCCTTATAAGGACAAATTTAGCTTAAGTTACAACTTTACAATTTTAATCTTCCTCTATTAAATTGTTATGTTTACATACCAAATACTTGAAAATTCTTTTTTTGAAAATAGAAAAATCTGTATCACTATTGGCTTGCTAAAGAACTAGGATTTATAAGGCAAAGTGTAAGGTATAAAAACTGCTTAGGAACTTTAAATATAAGCAATATCTTACTAAATGAATTAATCATTTCTTAATATATGCAACATTTGCTTCCAGTCTTAATATTCAGAAAAAGTACAGAACAGGGTGTATTATACTAAAGATAATGCCTAAGATATAAACGATCATCACAAGTTGATATTTATTTTGCTATTCCAACTTTTCCACCATTCAGCACTCATAAGATTTAAAGTAAAGTATCTGGGCCGGGCGCGGTGGCTCACGCCTATAATCCCAGCACTTTGGGAGGCTGAGACGGGTGGATCACGAGGTCAGGAGATCGAGACCATCCTGGCTAACACGGTGAAACCCCGTCTCTACTAAAAAATACAAAAAACTAGCCGGGCGTGGTGGCGGCGCCTGTAGTCCCAGCTACTCGGGAGGCTGAGGCAGGAGAATGGCGGGAACCCGGGAAGCGGAGCTTGCAGTGAGCTGAGATCCGGCCACCGCACTCCAGCCTGGGCGGCAGAGCAAGACTCCGTCTCCAAAAAAAAAAAAAAAAAAAAAAAAAAAAAAAAAAAAAGTAAAGTATCTGAAGATAAGAAATACCTGGCTATTTTTTTTTAATAGGACTGAAGTGCCATCATCAACTTCAAATTCTCCATAGTCTTTTAGACATCGGACCTGAAAGAAAAAACGTGAGACATTTTTATCTAAATTAGTTTTTAATATGCAGTGACCAAAAAATAAATCGGCATTATACAAATACACAGACAGTAAGGACTTTGTGTTTCCTCTCTGTGTACTTAGGCCTAGTACTACTACTGTGGTATTCTAATAGTTTAAAGTGTCCAGTTTTGACAGGGAGGAAGAAGAATCGCAAAATCTCTGCTGGTAAATAAATGTCAGTGCTGACAGCAAGGCGATGAAGGAAGACAACGATGTTGTCTCCTTCCCCTCTGAAATCTTGAAAAATTAAGTAGGTGAAATATCTATCCACAAGGAATGCTTTAGATCTGCTCCAACCTGCTTCTTATAGATCCCTCCCATAAAATATCAATATCTGAGAATGGGGCACAGGTAAGTCTGCAGTATTTGTTTTTGGAAGCAATTCTTCCAATCCCATTCAAAATTCAGATGATTTCCCAGGAATACTTAGAAGTACACCATGGAGGAGCAGATGCCACCTCACGTGACAGGATTCAGGAATGGCAGCCTTCTGATATCCACCTCTGCAACTGCAAAGGTGTTCCCAGGTACAGGTTACAGACCTGCTACAGCACTAAGTGCTGCCACAGGAAGTAAGCGGGCACTTTTCCTCTTCTAGGAGAATTCAGACTGAAGGTTATTCTCACAAGTACTAGCAATGAACTGCTATTGTCGCCAGGAGAGTCAATGCCAGCAACAACTATGTCTTCCACTTTTCCAGATAATTTTATCATGTCCTACTATCCCTCCAGAACTTTACCAAAGCACTCAAAATATTTTAATTAAATATGAGAAATATCACTCCAGAAAAATCCTCCAAGCCCTTTGCATTTTCTTTTTGTTTGTTTTTCCAAGACAGAGTCTTGCTCTGTTGCCCAGGACAGAGTGCAGTGGTGTGATCTCCACGCACTGCAACCTCTGCCTCCCAGGCTCAAGCAATTCTCCCGCCTCAGTCTCCTGGGTTGCTGGGATTACAGGTGCTCACCACCATGCCTGGTTATTTTTAAATTTTTAGTAGAGCCGGGGTTTCACCATGGTGGCCAGGCTGGTTTCGAACTCCTGACCTTAAATGATCGGCCTGCCCCCGCTTCCCAAAGTGCTGGGATTACAGGCATAAGCCACCACGCCTGGCCGCGTTGGCTTCTCTAAATAGACTTTTATTTTGGAAAATCTCAAACACATTCAACAGTAAAAAGACTATTCCATGTCCCCATCAACCGACATCAACACATGGCCAAGTTTGTTCCCCTCACCCACTTGTGGGTTATTCTGAAGCAAATCTTAGATATCATTTCACCTCATCTGTAAATACTCTACTGTCTACTTCTATAAAACCAGATAATTTTTTTAAAATCCCAATACTGACTGTACATGGCAGCTCATGCCTATAATCCCAGCATTTGGGGAGGCTGAGGCAGGTGGATCACCTGAAGTCAGGAATTCAAGACCAGCCTGGTCAACATGGTGAAACCCTGCCTCTACTAAAAACACAAAATTTAGCTGGGTGTGGTGGTGCGTGCCTGTAATCCCAGCTACTCAGGAGGCTGAGGTTGCAATGAGCGAGATCACACCAGTGCACTCCAGCCTGGGTGACAGAATGAGACTCCATCTCAAATAAATAAATAAAAATTATTAAGATGAGAGAGTACTGGCATTTATTTATTTATTTATTTATTTTTGAGACAGAGTCTCACTCTGTCACCCAGGCTAGAGTGCAGTGGTGTGATCTTGGCTCACTGGAACCTCCGCTTCCCAGGTTCAAGCAATTCTCCTGCCTCAGCCTCCCTAGTAGCTGGGATTACAGGAGTGTGCCACCATGCCCAGCTAATTTTTTCGTATTTTTAGTAGAGACAGGGTTTCACCATGTTGGCCAGGCTGGTCTCGAATCCTGACCTCAAATGATCCACCTGCAGCCTCCCAAAGTGCTGGGATTACAGGCATGAGCCACCGTGCCCAGCCTTATTTAATAATTTTTTTTTTTTTTTTTGAGACGAAGTCTCGCTCTGTCACCCAGGCTGGAGTGCAGTGGCCGGATCTCAGCTCACCGCAAGCTCCGCCTCCCGGGTTTACGCCATTCTCCTGCCTCAGCCTCCAGAGTAGCTGGGACTACAGGCGCCCGCCACCTCGCCCGGCTAGTTTTTTGTATTTTTAGTAGAGACGGGGTTTCACCATGTTAGCCAGGATGGTCTCGATCTCCTGACCTCGTGATCCGCCCGTCCCAGCCTCCCAAAGTGCTGGGATTACAGGCTTGAGCCACCGCGCCCGGCCATTTAATAATTTTTAATATCATGAACTATCTAGTTAGTACCCAAAATTTCCCACTTGTCTCATTAATTATTTTAAGGTTTCCACGTTGAAATCAGAATCCAACAAAGCCACACATCACTTTTTTTTTTTTAATGTCTTGTCAGTCTTTTTTAATCTATAGGTTTCACTTCCTCTTTATTTTTTCCTTCCTCTTGCCATTTTATTTGTTGAAAAAATTGGGTGAGTAGTTTGTCACTGCAGACTTGAACACCTGGCCTCAAGCAATACTCCTGCCTTGGCCTCCCAAAGTGTCGGGATTATAGGCATGAGTCACTGCACAGGGTCAGTACAACTTTTCACAATCAAGATTTTGTTGTGAATTTCTTTGGGGTCATTTAACATGTTCCTTTGTCCCTGCGTTTCCTATAAAATGGAAGTTAGGTCTACATCAGATAAGGTGACTTTGTGGCAAATGGTGTTATGTACTTTCTATTACAAGACCCCATAAAACACAAAGTGCCTGGCTGTCTCATTTTGGATATTGAGGTTAATCAGTGGGCCCAAGTGTCATCCATACTTATGCATTATAAAGATCTCCATTATCCACTGAAAGGTTTTAGTAAATAAAGGGTTACAAGCATTAATCTAATTCTTATATTCCTACTACAATTGTTAGCTGGAATTCTTCTATAAAAAGAAATTTCCTTTGTAAACTATTGGGCCACATTAAGATAGAGTTTGTATAGTAAAGGCAATGGATGCTTTGATTCCATTCTCTAACTTGCCACCTTTCACATGAGTTGGATCCCTCACATTCTCCAAGGAAACCTCAAAAATGTTTTATTTTTTAAAAATTTTGTTGGCCAGGCACGGTGGCTCATGCCTGTATTCCCAGCACTTTGGGAGGGAGAGGCAAGAGGATTGCTTGAGCTTAGGAGTTCAAGATGAGCCTGAGCAACATAGTGAAATCCCATCTCTACAAAAAATACAAAAATTAGCTGGATGTGGTCGTGAGCACCTGTAGTCACAGCTACTGTGGAAGCTGAGGTGGGAGCTGAGGTGGGAGGATGACTTGAGCCTGGGAGGTGGAGGTTCCTAAAGTAAACCAGGACTCCTTGCACTAAAATAGTTGATTCCACGTCCTAAATAACAAATGACCCAAGATTGTACCATTGTACACCAGCCTGGGCAACAGACCCAGATACTACCTCAAAAAAAAAAAAAAATTTGTTGTTCTTTGGTGTCATTATGCATTCATGCTTCTAACATAATTGATGTAATCCAATTCACAGCAGTTATTATTCACGTTGATGCTAAAATTGTCCATTTTTTGGTTAGCAAGAGCTCCTTCAAATTGGCCCCCACATCCTTCCAGCAGTCCCCACTTAGTCCTTGACACCTTCCTTCCTTTCTGGGAAGACAAGATGTTTCATGCTCAGTTTGTACATTTTTTATTCAGAACCTGGAATCAGCTATTTTTGTGCAAGGAGTCCTGGTTTACTTTAGTGGGAAGTGGCATTTAGATACAGAATCTGGACACTCATGGCTAACTGGCTTGTCATTGTTTCTAGGCCTTTTCAGTGGGCAGAGTTAATCAATACTTTTTTTTTTTTTTTTTTTTGAGACAGAGTTTCGCTTTTGTTGCCCAGGTTGGAGTGCAATGGCGCAATCTTGGCTCACCGCAACCTCTACCTCCCGGGTTCAAGTGATTCTCCTGCCTCAGACTCCTGCTTAGCTGGGATTACAGGCATGTGCCACCAAGCCTGGCTAATTTTGTATTTTTAGTAGAGATGGGGTTTCTCCATGTTGGTCAGGCTGGTCTCAAACTCCCGACCTCAGGTGATCTGCCCACCTCAGCCTCCCAAAGTGCTGGGATTACAGGCATGAGCCACTGCACCTGACCCCTACTTTTTGTTTTTTAAAGAAGGGACGATTCATGAGTCCCTGCTTATGTTTCTTTTTTTTTTTTTTTTTTTGAGACTGAGTCTCGCTCTGTCACCCAGGCTGGAGTGCAGTGGCCGGATCTCAGCTCACTGCAAGCTCCGCCTCCCAGGTTCACGCCATTCTCCTGCCTCAGCCTCCCGAGTAGCTGGGACTACAGGCGCCCGCCACCTCGCCCGGCTATCTGCTTATGTTTCAAACTCAAATTTAGGAATATAGGATTTTCCCTTAAGTTTTTCAACTTTGAATCTCTTTTCTCTCTCTCTCTTTTTTTTTTTTTTGAGATGGAGCTTTGCTCTTATTGCCCAGGCTGGAGTGCAATGCCACCATCTCAGCTCACTGCAACCTCCTTCTCCTGGGTTCAAGCAATTCTCCTGCCTCAACCTCCTGAGTAGCTGGGATTACAGGCACCTGCCACCACGTCTGGCTAATTTTTGTATTTTTAGTAGAGATGGGGTTTCACCATGTTGGCCAGGCTGGTCTCAAACTCCTGACCTCAGGTGATCCACCCGCTCGGCCTCCCCAAGTGCTGGGATTACAAGTGTGAGCTACTGTGCCCAGCCCCTTTTCTCTTATTCTGAAAACTGCTGGTAATGTCAATTACCCTTTTGCTCTATTCTTCAATATGAAAACTGTTTCAAAATAACAGTAACAAAATTATTACTAATAATATGATTAGTAAAAACAGGTTAAGAACTCTTTGCAATTCTTTTGTCCTCAGAACATATGTACCAGGAATATACAATTTATGTGTTTTAAAGTAATGTAAATAACTCCTAGGTTCAGGTAAAATGGTACAGTAGGAAACATCAGGAATCTGTCTCCCTACGTCCACAACAACTGCACGAGCAGACTCTGTCTGACGTCAGTATTTTGGAACTCTGGAGTCTACTGAAGGCTTGAGGTTGGAGCTTTGACAAACATTCACTGCAATTTACTGTCCATTTTGCCTCTTAGCATAGCAACAGCTAACCATCCCCTGTTCCTAGCTTTGTGGCAGGCCACAGAGCATGTTCTTGGAGTAGCTTGTACATGGGTTGCTGGAGCAGTGTGTGCAAAAAGCACCCTGCTCCTCACTGCTGATTGCTGTTTCTGATCACAGAGGCGCAAATGATGAGGCTGGCAGACATTTTTGTCATACCTTCTCAAAGGCTGCAAGACCCTCCCACATTCCACTGAAGTGAATTCCAGGGGATTTAAAGGGCTAGCACCGGCCCTGTGCGGTGGCTCACACCTGTAATCCCAGCACTTTGGGAGGCCGAGACGGACAGATCATGAGGTCAGGAGATCGAGACCATCCTGGCTAATATGATGAAACTCTGTCTCTACTAAAAAAAAAAATACAAAAAATTAGCTGGGCGTGGTGGCAAGCGCCTGTAGTCCCAGCTACTCGGGAGGCTGAGGCAGGAGAATGGCATGAACCCAGGAGGTGGAGCTTGCAGTGAGCGGAGATCGGGTCACTGCACTCCAGCCTAGGCGACAGACAGAGCGAGACTCCACCTCAAAAAAAAAAAAAAAAGAAAAAAAAGTAAATAAATAAATAAATAAAAATAAAGAGCTAGCACCATTTTCCCACCCCCATTCATTTTTCTTTTTTCCCCCTTTCAGGAGCCAGACATTAAAAGCAACTGTGTATACAGTAAAAATTAGAAAGTGATCATGCATGTCCAAGGAAAGGCATGGGTTCAATAAAGATTTGGGCCGGGCATGGTGGCTCACGCCTGTAATCCCAGCACTTTGGGAGGCCGAGGTGGGTGGATCACGAGGTCAGGAGATCGAGACCATCCTGGCTAACAGGGTGAAACCCCGTCTCTACTAAAAATACAAAAAAATTAGCCAGGCGTAGTGGCGGGTGCCTGTAGTCCCAGCTATTCGGGAGGCTGAGGCAGGAGAATGGCGTGAACCCGGGAGGCGGAGGTTGCAGTGAGTCGAGATCACACCACCAAAATGAAAAATTCACTTGAGAGATTCAAAGACAGATTGGAGCAGGCAGAAGAATAAGCAAACGTGAAGACAGGACAACAGAAATGACTAAGTCTGAAGAACAAAAAGAAAAAAAGACCGAAGAAAAGGACGAAGCCTGAGAGACCTAACGGGCACCATCAAGCAAAACAAGAAAAGAAAGACAAAGGGGCAGAGAGAATCTTTGAAGAAATAATAACTGAAAACTCCTTAAATTTGATAAAATACATAAATATAAACATCAAAGAAGCTCAACAAACTACCAGATGAACTCAAAGAGACTCGCAATGAGACGCATTATAATCAAACTTTCAAAAGACAAAGAATCTTGAAAGTAGCAAGAGAGGGCTGGGCAGGGTGGCTCACACCTGTAATCTCAGCATTTTTGGAGGCCAAGTTGGGATTATCACTTGAGGCCAAGTGAGACCAGCCTAGGCAACATAGTGAGACCTCACCTCTACAAAAAGTTTAATTCGACCTGGCGCGGTGGCTCACGCCTGTAATCCCAGCACTTTGGGAGGCCGAGGTGAGTGGATCACGAGGTCAGGAGATCGAGACCATCCTGGCTAACAGGGTGAAACCCCGTCTCTACTAAAAATACCCCCCCAAAAAAATTAGCTGGGCATGGTGGCGGATGCCTGTAATCCCAGCTACTTGGGAGGCTGAGGCAGGAGAATGATGTGAACCCTGGAGGTGGAGGTTGCAATGAGCTGAGATCACGCCACTGCACTCCAGCCTGGGTGACAGAGTGAGACTTAACTCTACAAAAAGCTTTTTCTGTTTTGTTTTGTTTTGTTTTATTTAGATGGAATCTCGCTCTGTCATCCATGCTGGCGTGCAGTGGAGCGATCTTGGCTCACTGCAACATCTGCCTCCCGGGTTCAAGCAATTCTCCTCCCTCAGCCTTCTGAGTAGCTAGGACTACAGGCGTGCGCCACCACACCCGGCTAATTTTTGTATTTTTTAGTAGAGATGGGGTTTCATCATGTTGGTCAGGCTGGTCTCGAACTCCTGACCTCATGAACTGCCTGCCTCGGCCTCCAAAAGTGCTGGGATTATAGGCGTGAGCCACCACACCTGGCCCCAAAAAGTTTAAAAATTAGCCAGGCTTGGAAGTATGTGCCTCTAGTCCTAGCCACTTGGGAGGCTGAGGTGGATTGCTTCAGCCCAGGAGTTTGAGATTACAGTGAGCTATGATTGTGTCACTGCGGTTCATCCTGCTTGACACAGTGAGACCCTGTCTCTAAAAAATTCAAAAAGAAAGCAGCAAAAGATAAGTCAGTCATCACATACCTGGGATCCTCAATAAGATTTTCACCAGATTTCTTATTACAAACTTTGGAGGCCAGAAGGCAGTGAGCCAATATATTCAAAGTACTAAAAAAATAACATCGCCAACCAAGAATCCTATATATGGTAACTATCATAAGACAGTAACTTGAACCCATGTTAAGAAATAAAGATCTCAATATAGGTAAATGCTGTGTCTGAATGTGTCCCCAAAAATCAATGTGGTAGAAACTTAATCCCCAATTCAACAGTGTTGGGAGGTGGAGACTTTGGTGAGGTGGTTAGGGCACAAGGGTTCTGCCTTCATAAATGGATTTATGCCATTATAAAATGACTTGATGGAAGGAGTTTGGTCCTTTTTGTCCTTCCAGCTTCTACCACGCAAGGACACTGCATTTCAGTCCTCCAGAGGATGCAGCATTCAAGGCACCACATTGGAAGCAGAGTGTAGCCCACAGAAGACAAATGAATCTGCTGGCACTTTGATCTTGGCTTCCAGAATTAACTGAGACAGGCTGGCTGGGCACAGTGGCTCAAGCCTATAATCCCAACACTGAGAGGCTGAGGCAGGAGGACTGCTTGAGGCTAGGAGTTCAAGACTACCCTTGGCAATACAGCAAGGTCACGTCTCTACAAAAAAAAATTTTTTTTTTTTTGAGAGGGAGTCTCGCTCTGTCGCCCAGGCTGGAGTGCAGTGGCCAGATCTCAGCTCACTGCAAGCTCCGCCTCCCGGGTTCACGCCATTCTCCTGCCCCAGCCTCCCGAGTAGCTGGGACTACAGGCGCCCGCCACCTCGCCCAGCTAGTTTTTTGTATTTTTTTAGTAGAGACAGGGTTTCACCGTGTTAGCCAGGATGGTCTCGATCTCCTGACCTCGTGATCCGCCCGTCTCAGCCTCTACAAAGAATTTAAACATTAACCAGGCATGGTAGTGCATGCCTGTAAATTATAGCTACTCAGGAGGCCGAGGCAGGAGGATTGACTGAGTCCAGGAGTTCAAGGCTATAGTGAACTATGATTGTACCACTACACCCCAGCCTGGGTGACAAACGGAGCAATACCTTGTCTCTTCAAAAAAAAAAGAAAAGAAAAGAAAAAAATTACTGTCATTAGAAATTACCTACTCTCAGGTATTTTGTTTTAGCTGCTCAAATGGACTAAGACAGTGAATACATGGAGAATTCTAAAACCTAGCAATATGGTAACATTTTATAACTCTATTTTTTGTTGGTTTTCTTTTTCTGGGAGGGAGAGCAGGGAGACACATTCTGTCGCCCAGGTTGGAGTGCAATTGTGCGATCCCAGTTCACTGCAATCTCTGCCTCCTGGTTCAAGTGATTCTCCTGCCTCAGCCTCCTGAACAGCAGAAACTACAAGCTCGTGCCACCACACCCGGCTAATATTTTGTAATTTTAGTAGAGATGGGGTTTTGCCATGTTGCCCAGGCTGGTCTCAAATTTGTGAGCCACCCACCTCGGACTCCCAAAGTGCGAGGATTACAGGCGTAAGAGCCACCACCCCCGGCCCCTATTTTTTGTTTTTAACATGATTTCAGTGACTAACACATTTTAAAAACAACACTGATTAGTCTAAAAGCTAGTATTACTGTAACTTCGCAAACCTACATTTTGTTTTCTACACAATTTAAGAAACTAATGCATTTAAAAGATTTATCAGTTTACGTTTTGGGGCTCACAACATATAAAGATGTAGTTTTGTGATATCAACAATAGAAAAAAATAAGGATGAAGCTTGGAAGGATCAGAATTTTGGTATGTTACTGAAGTCAAGCTGCTGTAAGTTGAAATTAAAGTGTTATAATTTTAAGATACTAAATGTACTAGCTATCACTAACCACAAAGAAAATAGCTATAGAATATAGTTGGTCCTCTTTGTCTGTGGGTTCTGGATCAAAACATTTTTTAAACAAATGGATGGTTGTATCTGCACTGAACATGTACAGACTTTTTCCTTATTGTTATTGCCTAAAAATGATATGGTATAACAACTGTATCTATGGCATTTATATTGTATAAGGTATTGTAAGTAATCTAGAGATGATTTAAAGTATACAACAGCATGTATCTAGGTACTATTCAAATACCATACTACTTTATATAAGGGACTTGAGAACCATGGATCTTGGTATCTTTAGGGGGTAATGAGGAAATGAGAAAGAAATCTAAATGTTTCAAAAAATCAACTAAATACTGAAGAAGGCAATAATGCAGGAAATGAGAGACAAAAAAGTTATAATTTCCTAGTCCATTGCAAGGAAAAAAAGTTATAAGGCATATAGAAAAACAACAAAATGACAGAAGTCCTTCCTTATCAGTAATTATGTTAAAGGGAATGGATTAAATTCTTTAAGCAAAAGACAGAGATTAGCAGAATGGATTAAACAAAAGGATCCAATCACATGTTGTCTACAAGACACTCACTATAGACCCAAAGACACAAACATTAATAGATTGAAAGTGAAAGGGTGGCCGGGCGCGGTGGCTCAAGCCTGTAATCCCAGCACTTTGGGAGGCCGAGACGGGTGGATCACGAGGTCAGGAGATCGAGACCATCCTAGCTAACATGGTGAAACCCCGTCTCTACTAAAAAATACAAAAAACTAGCCGGGCGAGGTGGCGGGCGCCTGTAGTCCCAGCTACTCGGGAAGCTGAGGCAGAAGAATGGCGTCAACCCGGGAGGTGGAGCTTGCAGTGAGCTGAGATCCGGCCACTGCACTCCAGCCTGGGCAACAGAGCGAGACTCCGTCTCAAAAAAAAAAAAAAAAAAAAAAAAAAAAAGAAAGTGAAAGGGTGGAAGAAGATATTCTATGCAAATAGCCGCCAAAAGAGAACCAGGGTGGCTATACTAATATTACCTATAATGGACTTTAAATTTAAAGTTTACCAGAGACAAAAAAGAATATTATATATTACAGAATATATAAAAATATAATATTATGTAATAAATTAACATATAATAAACATAATATATAACATAATATGTAATAAATATATAATACAAAGAAGAAGATATAACAAGTATAGACACACCTAATAACAATTCATCTGCCAGGTGTGGTGGCTCACGCCTATAATCCCAGCACTTCGGGAGGCCGAGGTAGGCAGATCTCCTGAGGTCAGGAATTCGAGACCAGCCTGACCAACATGGCAAAACCCCATCTCTACTAAAAATATAAAAATTAGCCAGGCATGGTGGCATGTGCCTGTAATCCCAGCTACTCGGGAGGCTGAGGCAGGAGAATCGCTTGAACTCGGGAGGCGGAGATTGTAGTGAGCCAAGATCACACCACTGCACTCCAGCCTGGACAACAGAGCGAGACTCTGTCTCAAAAAAAAAAATAGTAATAATAATACAAAAATTAGCCAGGCGTGGTGGTGCAGTCCTGTAATCCCAGTAACTTGGGAGGCTGAGGCAAGAGTATCACCTGAACTCGCAAGGCAGAGGTTGCGGTGAGCCGAGATCGTGCCACACTGCCTGGGCAACGGAGTGAGACTCCGTCACACAAAAAGAAAGAAAGAAGAAAGAAAAGAAAGAAAAGAAAAGAAAAAAAAGAAAAGAGAGAAAATCACGAGGACAATCTGAAAATACTTAGAGGTGAAAAAACAAAAACATAACACATCAAAATGTATGGAATGCAGCAAAAGCAGTACTAATTGAAAAATTTACAATTACAACCATAAACACCTACATTAAAAAATAGGACAGATTTCACGGCCAGGCGCGGTGGCTCACGCCTGCAATTCCAGCACTTTGGGAGGTTGAGGCAGCAGATCATTTGAGGTCAGGAGTTCAAGACCAGCCTGGCCAACACGGCAAAACCCTGTCTCTACTAAAAATACAAAACTTAACTGGGCATGGAGGCACATTCCTATAGTCCTGGGTACTCTACTCGGGAGGCTGTGGTGGAAGGATCGCTTGAACCCGGGAAACGGAGGTTGCAGTAAGCTGAGATGGCACCACTGCACTCCAGCCTGGAAAACACAGTGAGACTCTGTCTCAAAAACAAAAACAAGGCCAGGCATGGTGGCTCACACCTGTAATCCCAGTACTTTGTGAGGCCAAGGTGGGTGTATCATTTGAGGTAAGGAGTTGGAGACCAGACTGGACAATACAGTAAAATCATCTCTCTACCAAAAAATACAAAAATTAGCCGGCCGGGCGCGGTGGCTCAAGCCTGTAATCCCAGCACTTTGGGAGGCCGAGACGGGTGGATCACGAGGTCAGGAGATCGAGACCATCTGGCTAACACGGTGAAACCCCGTCTCTACTAAAAAATACAAAAAAAAAAACTAGCCGGGCGAGGTGGCGGGCGCCTGTAGTCCCAGCTACTCGGGAGGCTGAGGCAGGAGAATGGTCTAAACCCGGGAGGCGGAGCTTGCAGTGAGCTGAGATCCGGCCACTGCACCCCAGCCTGGGCGACAGAGCAAGACTCTGTCTCAAAAAAAAAAAAAAAAAATTAGCCAGGCGTGGTGGTACACCCTATAGTCCCAGCTACTCGGGAGGCTGAGGCATGGGAATCGCGTGAACCCTGGAGGCAGAGGATGAAGTGAGCTGAGATTGTGCCACTGCACTACAGCCTGGGTAACAGAGTGAGATCCTGTCTCAAAAAAAAAAAAAAAGAAAAAAGAAACAAAAACAAAAGAAGATAAATTTCAAACCAACCACCTAACTTTACACCTTAAGGAACCAGAAAAAGAAAAGCAAGCTAAACCTAAAGCTAGAAGGAGGAAATAATGATTAGAGCAGACATTAATAAATAAAGAATAGAAACACAATAGAGAAAACCAATAAAACCAAAATTTGGTTATTTTAAAAGGTCAATAAAACTTACAAACCTTTAGCTAGACAGACTAAGAATAAAAGAAGGCTCAAATTACTAAAATCATAAATGAAAGTGAGGACATTACTACCAATCCTATAGAAATAAAAAGGGTTCTAAGAGTCCTATGAACAATTGTACACCAACGAATTGGAAAACCTAGATGAAATGGACAAATTCCCAGAAACACAAACCTACAAAGACTGAATGATGAAGAACTAGTAAACTGGAATAGACCTATAGCTAGCAAGGAGACTAAATGACTAATCAAAAATCTCTCAATAAAGAAAACGCTGGACCTGATGACTTCACTGGGTAATTCTTTTTTTTTTTTTTGAGATGGAGTCTTGCTCTGTCACCCAGGCTGGAGTGCAGTGGCCGGATCTCAGCTCACTGCAAGCTCCGCCTCCCGGGTTCACGCCATTCTCCTGCCTCAGTCTCCCGAGTAGCTAGGACTACAGACGCCCGCCACCTCGCCCGGCTAGTTTTTTTTTTTTTTTTTTTTTGAGACGGAGTCTGGCTCTGTCGCCCAGGCTGGAGTGCAGTGGCGCGATCTCGGCTCACTGCAAGCTCCGCCTCCCAGGTTCACGCCATTCTCCTGCCTCAGCCTCCCGAGTAGCTGGGACTACAGGCGCCCACAACCGCGCCCGGCTAATTTTTTTGTATTTTTAGTAGAGACAGGGTTTCACCGTGGTCTCGATCTCCTGACCTTGTGATCCGCCCGCCTCGGCCTCCCAAAGTGCTGGGATTACAGGCGTGAGCCACCGCGCCCGGCCTAGTTTTTTGTATTTTTTAGTAGAGACGGGGTTTCACCGTGTTAGCCAGGATGGTCTCGATTTCCTGACCTCGTGATCCGACCGTCTCGGCCTCCCAAAGTGCTGGGATTACAGGCTTGAGACACCGTGCCCGGCTTCACTGGGTAATTCTATCAAACATTTCAAGAACACCAATTCTTCTCAAGCTTTTCTAAAAAATATAAAAGGGGCCGGGCGCGGTGGCTCAAGCCTGTAATCCCAGTACTTTGGGAGGCCGAGACGGGCGGATCACGAGGTCAGGAGATCGAGACCATCCTGGCTGACACTGTGAAACCCCGTCTCTACTAAAAACTACAAAAAACTAGCCGGGCGTGGTGGCGGGCGCCTGTAGTCCCAGCTACTCGGGAGGCTGAGGCAGGAGAATGGCGTGAACCCGGGAGGCGGAGCTTGCAGTGAGCTGAGATCCGGCCACTGCACTCCAGCCTGGGTGGCAGAGCGAGACTCCGTCTCAAAAAAAAAAAAAAAATATATATATATATATATAAAAGGAGGGAACACCTCCCTAACTCATTTTATGAGGCCAGCATTACCCTAATACGAAAGCCAGAAAAGATACTCCAAGAAAACTACAGACCAATGTCCCTTATGAACACTGATGCAAAAATTCTCAACACAGGCCGGGCATGGTGGCTCACGCCTGTAATCCCAGCACTTTGGGAGGCCGAGGCGGGCAGATCACCTGAGGTCGGGAGTTCAAGACCAGCCTGACTAATATGGAGAAACCCCATCTCTACTAAAAATACAAAATTAGCCAGGCGTGGTGGCACATGCCTATAATCCCAGCTACTTGGGAGGCTGAGGCAGGAGAATCGCTTGAACCCAGGAGGCAGAGGTTGTGTGGTGAGTCAAGATCATGCCATTGCACTCCAGCCTGGGCAACCAGACTGAAACTCCATCTCAAAAAATAAAAATAAAAAACATTCTCAACGTAATAGTATCAAATCAAATTCAGCAGCATAGTAAAAGAGTTCATCATAAATCAATTGAGATTTATTCTTGGAATGCAAGGACAATTCAAGATATGAAAATCAATCAATTTAATATAAGTCATTAACAGAACAAAGGGAAGCCGGGCGCGGTGGCTCAAGCCTGTAATCCCAGCACTTTGGGAGGCCGAGGCGGGCGGATCACAAGGTCAGGAGATCGAGACCACAGTGAAACCCCGTCTCTACTAAAAATACAAAAAATTAGCCGGGCGCAGTGGCGGGCGCCTGTAGTCCTAGCTACTCAGGAGGCTGAGGCAGGAGAATGGCGTGAACCCAGGAGGCGGAGCTTGCAGTGAGCCGAGATCGCGCCACTGCACTCCAGCCTGGGCAACACAGCGAGACTCCGTCTCAAAAAAAAAAAAATACCGAACAAAGGGAAAAAACCAACATGATCATTTCAACTGATACAGAAAAAGCATTTGACAAAATTCAACTTCCTTTCATAAAAATACTCAACCAACTAGGAAGAGAAGATAACTATACATCAACATAATAAAAGCCATATATGAAAACTCCACAGCAAACATCATATTCAATGGTGAAAGACTGAAAGCTGGCCAGGCGCGGTGGCTCACGCCTGTAATCCCAGCACTTTGGGAGGCCAAGGCAGGTGGATGATGAGGTCAGGAGTTCGAGACGAGCCTGGCCTACACGGTGAAACCCTGTCTCTTATAAAAATACAAAAATTAGCCAGGCATGATGGCATGTGCCTGTAGTCCCAGTTGCTCAGGAGGCTGTGGCAGGAAAATCGCTTGAACCTGGGAGGTGGATGTTGAGGTGAGCTGAGATCACGCCACTGCACTCCAGCCTGGGCAACAGAGCAAGACTCTGTCTCAAAAAGAAAAAGAAAGACTGAAAGATTTTCCTCTAAGTTCACTAACAAGGCAAAGATTTCTGCTTTTGCCACTTCTATTCAACATATAACTGGATGTTACAGTCAGAGTAATTAGACAAGACAAAGAAATAGGATTCTAAATTAAAAAGGAAGAACTAAAATTACCTGTTTGAAGATGATATGATCTTACATGTAGAAAATTCTAATGATTCCACAAAAAACTTTTAGAACTAATAAATGAATTCAGCACAGTAACAGGATGCAAAGTCAACACACAAAAATCAGTTGCATTTCTATATACTTACAATGACTAATCTGAAAATAAAAATTATGAAAATAATTCAATTTATCAGTGTGAAAAGAATAAAATATACAGAAATTAAATTAACGAAGGAGATGAAAGATTTGTACAATGAAAACTAAAAAACACTGCCAAAGAAAATTAAAGATGACATCAACAATTGGAAACACATCCCATATTCATGGATTGGAAGATTTAATATTAAGATTTGGGTAGTGTCAACACTACCCAAAGTGATCTACACAATCCCTACTATCATCTCAAAGGTGTCTTTTGGAGAAAGACACCTTTCTCCATGAGAAAAACCCATCCTACAATGCATATAAAATCTCAAGGGATCTCAAATAGTGAAAACAACCTTAAAAAAGAGGAATGGGGCTGGATGTGGTGGCTCATGCCTGTAATCCAGCACTCTGGGAGGCCGAGGTGGGCGGATCACTTGAGGTCAGGAGTTCGAGACCAGCCTAGCTAACATGGTGAAACCTCGTCTCTACTAAAAATATAAAAAATTAGCCAGGCATGGTGGTAGGCGCCTTTAGTCTCAGCTACTTGGGAGGCTGAGAAAGGAGAATCACTTGAACCCAGGAGGTAGAGGTTGAAGTAAGCCAAGATCGTGCCACTGTACTCCAGCCTGGGCAACAGACCAAGACTTCATCTCAAAAAAAAAAAAAGAGGAATGAAGGTAGAGGACCCAAAATCCCTAATTTAAACTTACTGCAAAGCTACAATAATCAAAATACTACAATTCTGGCATAAAGACAGATGTGTATATAAAAAAAATTTTTTTACGACAGATGTATAGAACAATGGAATAGGATAAAGAGATAAAAACTAACCCTTGCCTACATAGTCAAATGATTTTTGACAAGGGTGTCAAAATCATTCACAATGGGGAAAGGGCAGTCTTATTAAGAAATTATGCTTGGAAAGCTAGATTTCCACATGCAAAAAAATAAAGTTGGACCATCACCTAACACCATACAAAAATTAACTCGAAATGGATCAAAGACTGAAATGTAAATGTAAAACAACATAACACTTAGAAGAAAATACAGGTCAAAAGTTTTATGACAATATATTTAGCAATGATTTCCGGGCTATGACTCCAAAGGCACAGCCAACAAAACAAAAAAGTTGGCTGGGTGCGGTGGCTCATGCCTATAATCCCTGCACTTTGGGAGCCTCAGGTGGGTGGATCACCTGAGGTCAGGATTTCAAGACTAGCCTGGCCAACATGATGAAACCCCATCTCTACTAAAAATACAAAAATTAGCTGGGTGTGGTGGCGCATGCCTGTAATCCCAGCTACTCAAGAGGCTGAGGCAGGAGAATTGCTTGAACCCAGGAAGCGGAGGTTGCAGTGAGCTGAGATCACGCCACTGCACTCCAGTCTGGGCAACAAAAGCAAAATTCCATCTCAAAAAAAAAAACTGACAAACTGGGCGGCATGAAAATTTTAAAATATTAACATGACACTGAAGGAAGAAAATAGAAAAAGAAAAAGAAAAAGAAAAAAAAAAGATACTATCAACAGCATAAAAAGGCAACCCAGAGAATGGGAGAAAATATTTGCAAATAATGTATCTGATAACAAATTAATATATTGAATACATAAAGGATTTTTAAATCTCCACAACAACAACATCCTATTTGAAAATGGGCCCCATAAAGGGGGCCAATTACTTAAATAAACATTTCTTCAAAGAAGACATAGGAATAGCTAATAAGCATAAGAAAAGAAGCTCTACATCACTAATCGTTAGGGAAATAAAAGTCAAAACCACATTTTTACATCCTTTAGGATGGCTATGATTAAAAAACAGAACAAGGCCAGGCATGGTGACTCATGCCTCTGGGAGGCTGAGGCAGGAGGATCACCTGAGGTAAGGAGTTCAAGACCAGCCTGGCCAAAATGGTGAAACATTGTCTCTACTAAAAATACAAAAATTAGCCAAGTGTGGTGCACCTGTAATCCCAGCTACTCGGGAGGCTGAGGCGGGAGAATCACTTGAACCCAGGAGGTGGAAGTTGCAGTGAGCTGAGATCACGCCACTGCACTCCAGCCTGGGTGACAAGAGCGAAACTGTCTCAAAAACAAAACAAAACAACCCAAAATATTTAGTGTTGATGAGGATGTGGAGAAACTGGAACCCTTGTGTAATGTTGGAATGTAAAATGGTATGGCTGCTGCGGACAGCAGTATGACAATTCCTCAAACATAGTATTACCATATGATCTAGTAATTCCACTCTGGATATATGTCCCCCAAAATTAAAAGCAGAGTCTCAAAGAGATTTATATATCCACGTTCATAGCAGCATTAATCATAAAATGATAGCTAAAAGAAAGAAGCAATCCAGTGTCCATTGATGGATAAATGGATAAGCAAAATGTGGTATAGCCAGACAAGGAATATTACTCATCCTTAAAAAGGAAGGAAATTCTGGGCCAGGCGCAGTGGCTCATGCCTGTAATCCCAGCACTTTGGGAAGTCAAGGAGGGAGAATCACCTGAGGTCGGGAGTTCGAGACCAGCCTGACCAACATGGAGAAACCCCGTCTCTACTAAAGATACAAAATTAGCTGGGTGTGGTGGCGCATGCCAGCTACTTGGGAGGCTGAGGCGGGAGAACTGCTTGAACCCGGGAGGTGGAGGTTGCAGTGAGCCAAGATAGCGCCATTGTACTCCAGCCTGGGCAACAAGAGCAAAACTCCGTCTCAAAAAAAAAAAGAAAAAATTGTGCAATGGCACCTCGGCTCACTGCAACCTCTGCCTCCCAAGTTTAAGCGATTCTTCTGCCTCAGCCTCCCCAGTAGCTGGGATTACATGCATGCGCCACCACGCCCGGCTAATTTTGTATCTTTAGTAGAGACGGGGTTTCTCCATGCATGCGCCACCACGCCCGGCTAATTTTGTATCTTTAGTAGAGACGGGGTTTCTCCATGTTGGTCAGGCTAGTCTTGAACTCCCGACCTCAGGTGATTCTCCCTCCTCGGCCTCCCAAAGAGCTGGGATTACAGGCATGAGCCACCGGGCCTGCCTGGAAATTCTGACACAAATTCTACCACAGATACCACAGAAATAAACCCTGAAGATATTATGCTAAGTGAAATAAGCCAGTCACAAAAAGACAAATACTTGTCATTTGTAGCTTCTCAGAAATTATTTTCTAATGAGAACAAAAGAAAACAAAAAGACAAGTCATGCATGATTCCACTCACATGAACTAGTTATAGTAGTCAAAATCATAGAGACAGATGGTAGAATGGTGGTTGCTGGGGATGGGAGGCGGGGGTATTGAGAAGTTATTATTTAATGAGTATAGAGTTTCAATTTTAAAAGATGAAAAAAATCTGGATATGGATGGTGGTGACCGTTGCAAAACAATATGAAAGTTGCAAAAAATATAGAAAATTAAACAATATTTAATACCACTTAAATGTACATTTAAAAATAGCTAAGTCCAGGCGCGTTGGCTCACGCCTGTAATTCCAGCACTTTGGGAGGCTGAGGTGGGAGGATCACGAGGTCAGGAGATCGAGACCATTCTGACTAACACAGTGAAACTCCGCCTCTACTAAAAAGACAAAAAATACAAAAAACTAGCTGGGCATGGTGGCCTGTAGTCCCAGCTACTGGGGAAGCTGAGGCAGGAGAATGGCGTGAACCCAGGAGGCGGAGCTTGCAGTGAGCCCAGATCGCGCCCCTGCACTCCAGCCTGGGCGACAGGGCGAGACTCCGAATCAAAAAAAAAAAAAAAAAAAAAATAGCTAAAATGGCAGATTTTATATGTATTTTACAATTTAAAAAACAGAAAAAAATTAAACAAAATGAAACAAAAATACTTCCTGTTTTGACTAATCCACCAACTTGAAAGACATTTGTTTCATTTTACTTTCAAAATTTAGGGATTGATTTCCCATTTTGATTTAACTTTGTTTTAGTAATAGATAAAACATTTATAGCGTTCCATAGTCAAAACTATTAAAACAGGTATATTCAGAAAATTATAGCTCTTCCATCGTATTCTGTCATCCCCCTATAGGTAGCTTGATTTGGTCTATGCTTCTTTTCTATTTTAATAGAAGCTAACACATATTCATATACTCCCCTCTTCTTAAAAGGTAGCACAATCTACACGTTAAAGAAAAATGCATTTTAAAAAGATATACATACTTCAATATATAGGCTTTTTGGTGGTTTCACATCCTGTGTAATGTCCAAACCTTCGTCTCCTCCCAGTGACCTCATATAAGTAGCAAGAGATCTTTTATAATTATTAAACCACTCCATCTGCAAACATAGAGATGATCATTTGACAAAATTCTAAGAAAACTTACACACATTGCGTACTCATCCATTTGAAAACAGTACACATCCCAACACAAATCACTATTGTAACCATTCATTCATTTATGCTAAAATATTATTAATTGCCTCCTATGATATAGGCATTGGTCTGGGTACTTAGGATGAATTATTCAATAAAGTGAACAAAATTCTCTGTTCTCAGAGAGATTACATTTCAGCATACTTAATAATAAGCCTTAGGAATCTTTGACCAGAAACAGAACCAAGAAAAAGATGCCATTTCAGAATTATATCTTCAAACTCTGCATTATTGCTATTTCTGAAAACTATAAAACATTGTTAAGAAAACCCAAATGTCCACCAACTGATGAATGGATATGTGCCCATATGATGGAACATTATTCAACCATAAGTAGCAACGAAGTTCTGAAACATATTGCCATTACCACATGAAAGACAAAAGGCCACATATTACATGATTCTACTCATATGAAAAACCTGTAATAGGGAAATCTATAGAGACAGAAAGTAGATTCGGGATTTCCAGGAGCTGGGAGGAAGGAAGAAAATATAGAGTAAATATAAAGGGGACAGGGCTTATTTGTAGGGTGATGAAAATATTCTCAAATAAGATGGTGGTACTGGATACACAACAACTCTGAATATACTAAAAACCACTGCATTGTACAATTTAAGATGGTAAACTTCACAGTGTATGAATCATATATCAGTAAATCTATTTTTAAAAATGTTGAAAAAAATGAAAGACCTAAATATATACCACATTCACAGACTGGATGATTCAATATTGTAATAATGTCAACAATCTATAGATTCAATTCAATCTCAATCAAAATCTTAACTTTCTTTAAAATGGAACCTGACAAACTGAGTCTAAATTTTACATGGAAGTGCAAAGGGCTAAATATAGTTGAAATGCTCTCAAAAAAGAACAAGAGGGGAACTTGCTCCAACTATAGTATATAGTTACAGTAATTACAACAGTGGAATTGGTATAAGAACAGATAGACTAGCATTAACAGAAGAAAAAGTCCTCCCATTCAAAATCCACAGGAATACTGACACTCAGTGTATGATGAAGGTGGTACCATGCACACAATGATGGGAGAGGCACATCTGTTCAATACATGGTGGTGGGTCATCTCAGTATCTATATTCAAAATGAAGCATACTTCCTATAGTATACACAAAACTTCATCCCAGTACTGTAGATCTCTTTGTAAAAGGTAAAATATAGCTCCTAAAAGATTACACAGAAAAATATCTTGGGGGGCTGAGGCAGGAGAATGGCGTGAACCTGGGAGGCGGAGCTTGCAGTGAGCTGAGATTGTGGCCACTGCACTCCAGCCTGGGCTACAGAGCGAGACTCCGTCTCAAAAAAAAAAAATTCTTAATATCCTCTGGGTAGGCTGGGCACGGTGGCTCACGCCTGTAATCCCAGCACTTTGGGAGGCCAAGGCGGGCATATTGCTTGAGGCCAGGAGTTCAAGACCAGCCTGGCAAACATGGTGAAACCCCGCCTCCACTAATAATACAAAAATTAGCCAGGCATGGTGGCACACACCTGTAGTCCCAGCTACTCCGGAGGCTGAAGCAGGAGGATCACTTGAACCGGGGAGGCGGAGGTTGCACTGAGCCGAGATTGTGCTACTGCACTCCAGCCTGGGTGACAGAGTCAAACTGTGTCCAAAAAAAAAAAAGGAAATACTATTCAGCAATAAAAAGGAATGAGCTCGGCCAGGCACGGTGGCTCACACCTGCAATCCCAGCACTTTGGAAGGTCTGAGCGGGTGGACCACCTGAGGTCGGGAGTTCAAGACTAGCCTGACCAACAAGGGAGAAACCCCGTCTCTGCTAAAAATACAAAAAATTAGCTAGGCGTGGTGGTGCATGCCTGTAATCCCAGCTGCTTGGGAGGCTGAGGCAGAATCGCTTGAACCCGGGAGGCGGGGGTTGCGATAAGCCAAATCACACCATTGCACTCCAGCCTGGGCAACAAGAGCAAAATATTCCATCAAAAAACAAAAATAAAAAAGAAGGAATGGGCTGGGCGCGGTGGCTCACGTCTGTAATCCCAGCACTTTGGGAGGCCAAGGAGGGCAGATCATGAGGTCAGGAGATCAAGACCACCCTGGCTGACACGGTGAAACCCCATCTCTACTTAAAAAAAAATACAAAAAAAAAAAAACCTGGAGTCCCAGCTACTCAGGAGGCTGAGGCAGGAGAATGGCGCGAACCTGGGAGGCGGAGCTTGCAGTGAGCCGAGATCCTGTCACTGTGCTCCAGCCTGGGTGACAGAGCAACACTCCGTCTTAAAAAAAAAAAAACAAACAGGAATGAGCTCTTGCTAATATATCAAAAACAAGGAATGAGCTCTTGCTAATATTTCAACAGGTTAGAATCTCAAAAATATTGCATTTAGTGAAAGTCATCAATCATTAAAGGATACTGCATGAATCTATATGAAGTTCAAAAAATGGGGAACACTAAATTATAGTGTTTAGAAATGCAAGCTTAGGTGGTAAATAGCAAGTTTTTTTGGTTGCTGTTTTAAGACAGGGTCTCACCCTGTCACCCAGGTTGGAGTGCAGTGGCGCAATCTCGGCTTACTACAACCTCTGCCTCCCAAGCTCAAGCGATCCTCCCACCTCAGTCTTCTGAGTAGCTGGGACCACAGGCGCACACCACCACACTTGGCTAAGTTTTTGTTTTTGTTTTTTTTCTTTTTTTGGTAGAGATGGGGTTTCACCCTGTTGTTCAAACTAGTCTCAAACTCGTGAGCTCAGGCAATCCATCCACCTCGGCCTCTCAAAGTGCTGGGATTCCAGGTGTGAGCCACTGCACCCAGAGCAATAAGATTTTTAAAAACAAGGAAGTGATCAGTCTGCACAAAAGCCAGGAGGGTAGTGATCACTGGCAGGAGGGACACAAAGGTTCTGGAGCAATGTTCTTTCCTGAACAGGGTGATGGATACATAGGAATTCCTCAGTGTTACATCGTTGGGCTGTACATGTTCGTTTTCTGCACCTTTCCAGATGTGTTTGCATGTGTCTGTTAATTAAGTGATTTTAAAAGATTTAAAAGGTATGTAGGCCAAGGTGGTAAAAACTGCATTGCCTTTTACAATACAAAGGATAAAAAAATGACATTTTGTATTGATAAGTATGAAGAAGAGTTCTCTGAGAGAGATCTTGCCAAATGAGTCAAACATGGGTGTCTCCACTGAGAACAGTAGAGTGTAACAGACCCCAAAGAGAAGATGAAGCCGGGTGCGGTGGCTCAAGCCTGTAATCCCAGCACTTTGGGAGGCCGAGACGGGTGGATCACGAGGTCAGGAGATCGAGACCATCCTGGCTAACACGGTGAAACCCCGTCTCTACTAAAAAATACAAAAAAACTAGCCGGGCGAGGTGGCGGGCGCCTGTAGTCCCAGCTACTCGGGAGGCTGAGGCAGGAGAATGGCGTAAACCCGGGAGGCGGAGCTTGCAGTGAGCTGAGATCCGGCCACTGCACTCCAGCCTGGGCAACAGAGCGAGACTCCGTCTCCAAAAAAAAAAAAAAAAAAAAAAAGAGAAGATGAAGTGGAAGAAAAATCAGAAGCTGTTTTGACAATGAGGGTGTTACCCTCATTTAGTCTTTTTCACAGATAAAAGGGCAATGTAGAATCAGCACATTACTTCCACAAAAGAACATACTGATATAGTCACAAATTTTTATTTTATTTTTCCTTATGGAAAAATATTAATAGGAAAGAAAAAATCCCTATTTTCACTATCTCTCATATGTTAATGTCTTGAAGATTCTAAACAGAAACTTAGGAAATCAAAAAACAAAAGATGTTACTATTTTAAAAACATAAAAGATGTTACTATTTTGAAAACAAAAGATGTTACTATTTTGAAATCAGATAGTAAGATTTTTACTTATAATCCATGTACTTTCATATTCTTTCAATGGTATTTTCTCTAAACATTATTAACACATGATCATCTGTTTCATGTCAGTAACCTTATTTTAGCTCTGCTTTTACTTTTATTGTTACCCTAAGTCAACAATATTGAGATCATCATTCCCTCTAATAAAGTGCTTACTGTATACCAGGAATTTGCTAAAATTTTAATATGCTTATTTTATTTACTCTTTGTCATTGCCCCATGATGTAACTAGTATTATTATCTTCTTTTTATTCATGAAGGAATGAAGCTTTGAGAATTAGATAATTCAGCAAAGGGCTCAGAGTTAACAAGGCAAGGATCTGAATTTAGGTGGCAGACTCAAGTCCACGTGCTTCAGTCACCCACTGAAGCACTATCCTTGGGTAACGCAGATACCTATGATGACATTCAGACCTCATAGGCTCCTGTAAGTTGTCAGGGATACCTGGAAATATTCTTTGTTACTGGTCCAAAATGGTTGATGAAGTTGCCACCATGCAATTGCTTAAGCAGGGATGTCTGTGGTCTACTACAGAGTATATCTGTATTAATCTGTTCTCATTTTTAAGTTTTTCCAAAACACCACTAAGAGAATGAGACCATTAGGCCGGGCGCGGTGGCTCAAGCCTGTAATCCCAGCACTTTGGGAGGCCGAGACGGGTGGATCACGAGGTCAGGAGATCGAGACCATCCTGGCTAACATGGTGAAACCCCGTCTCTACTAAAAATACAAAAAACTAGCCGGGCGAAGTGGCAGGCGCCTGTAGTCCCAGCTACTCAGGAGGCTGAGGCAGGAGAATGGCGTGAACCTGGGAGGCGGAGCTTGCAGTGAGCTGAGATCCGGCCACTGTGCTCCAGCCTGGGCGACAGAGCGAGACTCCGTCTCAAAAAAAAAAAAAAAAAAAAAAAGAGAATGAGACCATGTATACTCCTTTTATTCTTTTTTTTTTTTTTTTGAGACAGGGTCTCACTGTCTCCCCCAGACTGGAGTGCAGGGGTGCGATCTCGGCTCATCGCCCCAGGCTCAAGCGATTGTTCTGCCTCAGCCTCCCTGAGTAGCTGGGATTACAGGTGCACGCTACCACACCCAGCTAATTTTTGTATTTTTAGTAGAAACGGGGTTTCACCATGTTGGCCAGGCTGGTATATTCCTTTTTATAGATGAGGTCACTGGGGTAGAAGGAAGTCATTTGCCAGTTTTGCAGTAATTCACAAACTCTTCCAAGAAACTCAGGTTTCACTATTCTCAAACAACTTAATCTCTAGACCCATTAATATTATTTTATATAAGGCGGGGCGTTGTGGCTCATGCTTGTAATCCCAGCACTTTGGGAGGCTGAGGCGGGTGGATCACGAGGTCAGGAGTTCAAGACCCGCCTGGCCAATACAGTGAAACCCCGTCTCTACTAAAAATACAAAAAAATTAGCGGGGTGTAGTGGCGGGCACCTGTAATCCCAGCTACTCGGGAGGCTGAGGCAGGAGAATCGCTTGAACCCGGGAGGCATAGGTTTCAGCGAGCTGAGATCACGCCACTGCACTCCAGCCGGGGCAACAGAGCAAGACTCCATCTCAAAAAAAAAAATTATTTTATTTGCTGTTAACATTGTTTTATTTCATTAAAATAGAAACTGACTTTGGGAACTCAGTCATCACAGAAAACTGTCACCCTTACAGAAACAATGCCCAATATGAAATCTAATTGACGTGCTTGAATAAATGTAGCTTGTAATCATTTACAAAACTATAAAAAACATGTTAATCACCAGGCGCTGTGGCTCACACCTGTAATCCCAGCACTTTGCGAGGCCGAGGGGGGCAGATAATGAGGTCAGGAGTTCGACACCAGCCTGGCCAACATAGTGAAACCCTGTCTCTACTAAAATACAAAAATTAGCTGGGCATGGTGGCAAGTACCTGTAATCACTGCTACTTGGCAGGCTGAGGCAGGAGAACTGCTTGAAGCCAGGAGGCGGAGTTGCAGGGAGCAGAGGTCACACCACTGCACTCCAGCCTGGGCAACAGAGCAAGACTCCATCTCAAAAAAATACATTAAAAAATTAATCTAAAATATTGTATGAGAAAAATCATTAAAGCTACTGTCGTTAGAGAAACAACATAGTGTTCTGTTCATCTCACCATAATACATAGGAAGTACCCCAAAGTTCAATTAATATAAGTCGATTTGAACACAAACAGCATAAAGTGAGGTACTAACATGTTACCAATTTTGTAGTTACTGGTAAATCTGAGGTAGAGATTACTCATTTATTTATGCAGAAAATGAAGAGAATGAAAACGAAGTTATGACAACAAATAGATCACTCAAAAATGTGCAGAATCTAATGACAAACACATTGAATATTTGCTTTTTTTTTTACTTTAAGTTCTGGGATACATGTGCTGAACATGCAAGTTTGTTACATAGGTATACATGTGCCATGGTGGTTTGCTACACTGAATATTTGCTTTCTTAAGCTCTGTCCTATGCAACTGTAATGTAATAACTGTTAACATTTATTGGCCGGGCGCGGTGGCTCAAGCCTGTAATCCCAGCACTTTGGGAGGCCGAGACGGGCGGATCACAAGGTCAGGAGATCGAGACCATCCTGGCTAACACAGTGAAACCCCGTCTCTACTAAAAAATACAAAAAAACTAGCCGGGCGAGGTGGCGGGCGCCTGTAGTCCCAGCTACTCGGGAGGCTGAGGCAGGAGAATGGCGTAAACCCGGGAGGCGGAGCTTGCAGTGAGCTGAGATCCGGCCACTGCACTCCAGCCTGGGTGACAGAGCGAGACTCCGTCTCAAAAAAACAAAACAAAACAAAACATTTATTGAGTGCCATGCTATGCTGTGCTTCACATGGATCACCTGAAGTAACCCTCTGATAGGCCTTGTAATAACACTGTTGTAGAATAAAGAATTTGGTGGGCCTCTCTCCCTCATTCCTGGGAGGTAGCTTCTAAATTATTGGACTTCCTCAACTAGTAGGAGTGTCTTATTATTCATGATGTGCCCTGATAGTATGTGCTACTCAGGTGACTTGGGGTGAACCCCTAGATAGTCTGTGCTAACAAGATGACTCAGAGTTGGGACTGGCCACCCCAGAAAGACCAACCATGTGATTAAAGTATTGGGCCTTTGGGCCTCCTGATGTCAGTCTGACCTCCAGGGAGGGGAAGAGGGATGAAGATTGAGCTCAATCACAGGGCCAGTGATTTAATCAATCATGTCTATGTAATAAAGCCCCAATACACACTCTGGACATCAAAGCTTGTGTGAGCTTCCTTAGTTGACAATAACTACAGGTAGTTAGTGTCAGAAGTCATTGCGACCTGTAATAGATAGGTAATATGATCTTCATCCTGTAACAAGGAAATTTAGGCACAGAAACAGGTCAAGTGACTTGCTCAAGATTAGACAGAAGAGAGCCAGGATTTGAACCTAAGCCCACGTGACTCCAATCCTATGTCCATTTTTTTTTTTTTTTTTGAGACAGAGTCTCGCTCTGTCACCCAGGCCGGAGTGCAGTGGCCGGATCTCGGCTCACTGCAAGCTCCGCCTCCCAGGTTTACGCCATTCTCCTGCCTCAGCCTCCCGAGTAGCTGGGACTACAGGCGCCCGCCACCTCCCCCGGCTAGTTTTTTGTATTTTTTAGTAGAGACAGGGTTTCACCGTGTTAGCCAGGATGGTCTCAATCTCCTGACCTCGTGATCTGCCCGTCTCGGCCTCCCAAAGTGCTGGGATTACAGGCTTGAGCCACCGTGCCCGGCCCAATCCTATGTTCTTAAATAATGGGCTAGCTCTTTGCCTCAATGACTAGGCAAATATGAATTTTCATTAGGAAAGTATATATACACATAAACATTTTATGGAATATCCCCAAATAATAATGCCAGTTTTTTAATCCCACTGATTGGATCACTAATAAGTAACATCATAGGACTCCATTTTGTTAAGTAATAATAGAATTTTCCACATATCATTTAGAATTACTCCACACCACATAGTTCCCCTCACATTGTATACTAAACACCAGACAAAAATTGGGGGAAAACAGACATTAAAAACAGAAAGAGGAATACCAATAAACACTATTATAGAACAATGCCAGAACTTCAGCATTTTCAAAATTTATAAACTTGAACAATGCTAACTCACTTCTTCAGCAGACATGTGAAATCGTAATGCATTTGGCAAGATGCTACCATATTCCCATCTGAGTGCTCTGATCCGAAGCAAGCGATCATACCTAGGACATCAAGAAGGTATTGGGTGGCATAAGAATAAAAGAGGGATCATGTGTGGACTTCATTTGGCCCCTGATGCAAACACACCAGCTCTAAAAAGACATCTTAGGAACAACAAGAGGAACATGAGCACAGTCTGAGAGTCAGCCTGAAGGCACTGTCCCCTCCTCCACATGTGACAACAGCACAGTAGTCCTGGGAAAAAGGTCCCTGAGGTCCTTATTTCTTTCTTCCCCACCCCCTCTTTTTTTTTTTTTTGAGATAGAGTTTTGCTCTTGTCACCCAGGCTGGAGTGCAATGGCACGATCTCCTCTCACTACAACCTCTGGCTCCCGGATTCAAGCGATTCTCCTGCCTCAGCCTCCCAAGTAGCTGGGATGAGGCACCTACCACCATGCCCGGCTAATTTTTGTACTTTCAGTAGAGACGAGGTTTCACCATGTTGGCCAGGCTGGTCTCGAACTCCTGACCCCAGGTGATCCACCCGCTTCGGCCTCCCAAAGTGCTGGGATTACAGGCATGAGCCACTGTGCCTGGCCAAAGGTCCTTATTTCTAAGACAAAGAAGAAAAATAGTAAGATCACTACCATATTCAGTAGTGAAAGACCATGATGCTCTTAAATAGTGTGGCACCAACAAGCGAAACACAATGAAGAAAATATGGCAAAATAATAAAAATTGTTAAAACCCTACAATAGCTCCACTTGGGTTCATAATAGTATTATTCTCCCTACTTTTAAAAGTGTTTTTTCATAATAAAAAATTTAAAAAATGAAAAAACAGAGGAAAAATTTAGAATGCTTATAAAGAGAGAAAAATCTTAAGATTTCTTGTTACCCATTTGAGATGGTCAACTGGGAAGCCACACAGAAAATCCTGCCACCCAAGCAAAAACTGAGAAGCTTACAGGTATGCTACAGTGCAGCGTCGATTTCTTAACAGAGAACAGTGTCGAAATTTGATAGTTGGTATCAAATCACTTCGTCCACCTGACTTCGCTTCATTCCTGATAGGAGCATTTAAAAAGAAAAAAAAAACATAATTTCAGGCTAAGTAAAATTTTCAAAGCCAACTAACAACTGAGTCACATGCTTGTTTTTAATCCATTTGTGATTAGCAGTTAACCTAAGCAAATAATAACTATTTGTACATCAGAGCTTTTACTAATACGTTAAAAAGCCAAAACCTAAACAACTTGCCTAAGATCATGCTATCAGATACATTTTGTTTAGGCATTTGGTACTTTGCATTTTTGCACACTGATTAATCTCTATTCTTTCTAAAAGACACTGTGTTCACTTTTCGGGATTCCATTATCATGCTGAAATAAGAGACAAACCTAACACGATGGACATGAGGTTACGGACTTACATTATGTTGTTATTCTACATAGTACCTCCCTTCCAGTGGAGCTTCCAAATCCTCATTACAATAAAGTGAGCTAAAATGGAGTCAAAATGGTCTTTCACTCATCTAACAAATATCTGTTGATCTCCAAATACGTGTACGTACTATACTTCAGTATTTTTCACACTGAAAATTTTGGTTTTACCCTATAAAAAGTACATATAACTTTTGAATGAATAAGAATTTACGTTGGAGTTTTTAAGCAACCAGATGAATATAAAAAGAATTCATTCATGTAGTACCTGCCTCTATGCCAGGCACTGTGCTAGGCCTTGATAATACAGGCAAAATACATGTCCCATCTTGTCATGTCTTCTAGGGCTGTTCTATATACTTCTGCCACCCTATGAAAGTCTGATGAAACTAGGAAGGTGGAAGACAGTATTTGGATCATGAATTTGCAAATGGCATAAACACAGAGAATACAAGAAAATCATTCCCTTACGGAACCAAGGTCTATAGGGTCTCCTCCAAAACATCTATAACCTTCTCACTTTCTACCAGGTCCAGGTCACCTCTCTAGTAACGTGGTGACCAGCTTCCCCCTCCTCTCAGCCCCTCCACACAGCAACCAGGATGATCTTTTTTTTTTTTTTTTTTTTTTTTTGAGATGGAGTCTCGCTCTGTCCCCCAGGCTGGAGTGCAGTGGCGCAATCTCGGCTCACTGCAAGCTCCGCCTCCCAGGTTCACGCCATTCTCCTGCCTCAGCCTCCCGAGTAGCTGGGACTACAGGCGCCCGCCACTGCGCCCGGCTAATTTTTTTCTATTTTTTTAGTAGAGACGGGGTTTCACCATGGTCTCGATCTCCTGACCTTGTGATCCGCCCGCCTCGGCCTCCCAAAGTGCTGGGATTACAGGCGTGAGCCACCGCACCCGGCCAGGATGATCTTTTAAGACACAAACACGCCACCACCTGTCCACACTTACACCTCATCTGGTGCCACCCTTTGCCACTTGCCAAACTCCAGCCACATAGGTCTTCTTTAAGTGTCAGTTTCTAGAGTGCTCTATTCCCTTCCATGATTCAGGGGTTTTTGCATATGCTGTTCTCTCCACCTAGAATGTTCTATGCCCACAGTTACTGCCTCCCTAAGTAAGGCCTGCCTCTCCTGCAAGCCTCAGCTGAAATGTCTCCTCCTTGGAGAGAAGTTCCCTGATCCCTCAATTTAAGCTAGACCTTCTATTCATTTTTCTTTCTCCTTGTTCTTTTCTGATTTCCTTCATTGCATGAATCCCAATTTGGCATATCTATATTTCATATCTATCTGTCTTTTTTTTTTTTTTTGAGATGGAGTTTCGCTACTGTTGCCCAAGCTGGAGTGCAATGGCGCGATCTCAGCTCACACAACCTCTGCCTCCCGGGTTCAAGCGATTCTCCTGCCTCAGCCTCCCGAGTAGCTGGGATTACAGGCATGCACTACCATGCACAGCTAATTTTGTATTTTTCGTAGAGACAGAGTTTCACCATGTTGGTCAGGCTGGTCTCAAGCTCCTGACCTCAGGTGATCCACCTGCCCGGGGACAGCCATCTTGACTGTTGTTTACCACTGAAATAGTAGAGCCACTTATTGATACATATTTGTTTAGTACATATTCATGAGTAAATCAATGAATGGCTTAGGGACTTGAGTTCAGGACTTTACATTTGCCTTATATTTACTGCAGATCTGTTGAGGTTCACTTCCTAAGTCCACCTGTAAAGATTTTTCTGTATCTCTCCTTAAACACAGGAGTTGGAAACGCTCCTATCATTTTATGTGCCCTACAAATCTTACCAGCCATAACACTGATTTCTAAATTCAAGTAACGGATAAAAACACTGTAGCGAACAAGTCCAAAGAGGAAACCTCATGTCACAGACAGACTTCTAAGTTGAGACCTTAAATACTTCAACTTTGATCTAGTACTTGACTCCCTTTGGTGTCACACAGGAACATATGAAGTTTGTCATACAGCCCAAATTCTCTACTGTGCCAGCTACCATGCTCAGTTCTAAAGAGTCAATAAATCTAGTCACCTCTCTGGACCTACTACACTGAAGACTTTTATAGCTAGTTCTCAGAGAACTCCACTCAAACTATCAGAAATCATTGCTGCTCTTATTTATATCCATTTATAAACTGCCTATTCTTCCTTTAACAAACTCACTAAGGCATCTGTTGATAAAAATAAAAACAGTGGGAACCATGTATTTCACTTTGTTAGGTTTTAATTTTTATTTATTATTTTTAAAGATGGAGATCTCATTCTGTCACCCAGGCTAGGGTGCCATAACGTGATCATAGCTCACTGCAGCCTCAAAGCACTCAAGCACCCCTGCACTCAAGCAAGCCTCCCACCTTACCCTCTGAGTAGCTGAGACTCCAGGTGTGTGTCACCACACCCAGCTAATTTTTATTTCTTTAAATAGAGACAGAGTCCTGCTATATGTCCAGGCTGGTCTCCAACTCCTGGCCTCAACTGATCCTTTTGCCTTGGCCTCCCAAAGCATTGGGACTTACCTCCCAAAGCATTGGGACTTATAGCCATGAGCCACCGTGTCCGGCCTATTTTTACTTTTTATTTTAGGTATGTCATTTATTTTAGGTCCACTCTACTCCTTTCAACTCCTATCAGAGAAACAACAGATATTTATTAAGCAGTGATCAGCACAAATTCCTTCAGACTTCTGCTAATTTGTACAGCTAGAGCAGATAATTTTACAGACAATTTTTAAAAATCACATCCAAAAACTAATGCAAGGTTATCTGATTTCAACATCTTTTTTTCTTTTTCTTTTTTTTGGAGACACAGTCTTGCCCTATTGCCAGGCTGGAGTGAAGTGGTGCAATCTTGGTTCACTGCAACCTCCGCCTCCCGGGTTCAAACAATTCTGCCTCAGCCTCCTGAGTAGCTGGGATTACAGGCGCCCAACACCATGCCAGGTTAATTTTTGTATTTTTAGTAGAGACGAGGTTTCACCACGTTGGCCAGGCTGATCTCAAACTCCTGACTTCGTAATCCACCCGCCTTAGCCTCCCAAAGTGCTGGGATTACAGGCGTGAGCCACCGCACCCAGCCGATTTCAACATCTTAATTATTAAATTGTTTTAGAATATCAATCTTATGAAACTTACACATCAGACTGGTTTTGTTCATACAAAGCTTTCATCTCCTCCAGAACTTGTCTGAGTCCATCCTCCTAGAACATATAAACCGATATTGAAATCCACTGATTTCCTCGCCAATTCTGTGGCAATATTCTATCAATACTGAACTGTGTATTTTATTTATATACTTTAGCAAAAAGCAATAATCCTTTCACACCCCACTAGCATGGTTATAACAAATGTTGGTGAGATGCGGAGAAACTGGAAATGCAGAGAAACTGGAATCTTCGTACATTGCTGATGGTAATGTAAAATGCGATAGCCCTGTGGGCAAAAACTTGACGGTTCCTCAAAAGCTACACACAGAATTACCATATGACCCAGTAATTTTACTCCTAAGTTTATATATATTCAAGAAAACAGAAAACACATGTTTTTTGCAGCATTATTCATAACAGTCAAAATGCAGAAACAACCCAAATGTCCATCAACTGATAGATGGATAAACCTTCCACTTATCTGAAATATCTAATATAATAAAAAGGCTGGGTGCGGTGGCTGACGCCTGTAATCCCAGCACTTTGGGAGGCCAAGGCGGAGGGATCATGAGGTCAAGAGACCACCCTGGCTAACACAGTGAAACCCTGTCTCTACTAAAAAATACAAAAAATTAGCTGGGCGTGGTGGCGGGCATCTGTAGTTCTAGCTACTTGGGAGGCTGAGGCAGGAGAATGGTGTGAACCTGGGAATCGGAGCTTGCAGTGAGCCAAGATTGTGCCACTACACTCCAGCCTGGACGACAGAGCAAGACTCCATCTCTAGTAATAATAATAATAATAATAATAATAATAATAATATAAAAAGAATCGGCCAGGGGCGGTGGCTCTTATCTGTAATCCCAGCACTTTGGGAGGCTGAGGCAGGCGGATCACCTGAGGTCAGAAGTTCAAAACCAGCCTGGTCAACATGGTGAAACTCCGTCTCTATTAAATATACAAAAATTAGCCAGGCGTGGTGGCAGGCGCCTGTAATCCCAGCTACTTGGGAGGCTGAGACAGAAGAATCGCTTGAACCCAGGAGGCAGAGGTTACAATGAGCCAAGATCATGCCATTGCACTCCAGCCTGGGCAACAAGAGCGAAACTTCGTCTCAAAAAAAAGAAAAAAAAAGAATGAACTACTGACAACGTACACAACGAGGATAAACTGAAATACATTATACTGAGCAAGAGAAGCCTCACTTAAGAGTATAAATGAAATTATTCCATCTGGCTCTTTACAGGAAAAGTTTGCCAAAAAGAATAATGCCATCTATAGTCAGAGAAAGCAAATTCATGGTTGCCTAAGGCTATAGGTGGGAGGTAGCTACAAAAGGGGGTCAAAGTTACAGAAATCTTCTTTAATTTTTTTATTTTTGTAGGTACACAGTAGGTATATATATTTATGGGGTACATGAGATATTTTGATAATTACAGAAATCTTGATCAGGGTGCTGGTTACAAAGATGTACATATTAGTCAAAATTCAAAAATCTATTAAAATACACATTTTGTTGTATGTAAATTATACATCAATAAAATTGAGGAACAAACATATCAATTGTCCTACTGAAGCATGAGGTATAAAGAAAAATAATGCAAATAATTCATAATTTACTAAAAAATGGTCTTTTTTTTGAGACAGAATCTCACACTGTTGCCTGGGCTGGAGTGCGATGTACAATCTCGGCTCACTGCAACCTCTGCCTCCTGGGTTCAAGAGATTCTCCTGTCTCAGCCTCCCGAGTAGTTGGGATTACAGGCAACCACCACCACGCCTGGCTAATTTTTTGTATTTTTAGTAGAGACGGGGTTTCACTATATTGGTCAGGCTAGTCTCGAACTCCTGACCTCAGGTGATCCACCCGCCTCAGCCTCTCAAAGTGCTGGGATTATAAGGATGAGCCACCGGGCCCAGCTTAAAAAGTGATCTTAAAAGGTTAATACCAAAAAAAGAAAAAGGAATAGTGGTTTTGGTTTGCACTGCAAAAACTGGCCATAAGAGTTTTTCTAATATCCAGTTTGGGGCAAATTTTCCCTTGGAAAAATAAAACATTAGAATTCTGATTTTTCTTGTTGTTGTTTTGTTGTTGTTGTTGAGATGGAGTCTCATTCTGTGGCCCAGGCTGGAGTGCGGTGGTGTGATCTCAGTTCACTGCAACCTCTGCCTCCCAGGTTTAAGTGATTCTCCTGCCTCAGCCTCCCGAGTAGCTGCGACTACAGGTGTGCACTACCAATGCCCGGCTAATTTTTTTTTTTTTTTTTTTTTGAGAGACAGAGTTTTGTTCTTGTCACCCAGGCTGGGGTACAATAGTGCAATCTTGGCTCACTGCAACCTCCGTCTCCCAGGTTCAAGCGATGATTCTCCTGCCTTAGCCTCTCAAGTAGCTGGGATTATAGGCGCCCACCACCACGTCCAGCTAATTTTTGTATTTTTAGTAGAGACAGTGTTTCACCATGTTCACCAGGCTGGTCTTGAACTCCTGACCTCAGGCAATCCACCCACCTCAGCTTCCCAAAGTGCTGGGATTACAAGTGTAAGCCACCATGCCTGGCTAATTTTTGTAATTTTTTTTTTTTGGTAGAGACAGGGTTTCGCTACGTTGGCCACGCCACTCTCAAACTCCTGACCTCAAGTGATCCGCCTGCCATGGTCTCCCAAAGTGCTGGGATTACAGGCGGGAGTCACCGTGTCCAGCCTGAAATGATTAAACGTTGCCCAATAGGTCTGCCAACAATCCAAAGAGAAGCAATCCCATCTCTTTTTCGCAATCTATTTTTAGAGCCAAAATATACGCGTTGGCAAAAATGCTGTGGTATATACAAATGGCACAATTCCAAAATCAACTACTCAACTCTGCTCAAAAGATGTAATTCCTGGTGAAAAATGCAAGCATGACTTCTACATGAGCCCAAGGTAATTTTTTTACCTTTTCCTTTTTGAGACAGGGATTAAGCCTGTCACCCAGGCTGGAGTGTAATAGCGTGACCACAGCTGACTGCAGTTTCAACTTCCTGGAGTCATACAATCCTCTCATCTCAGCCTCCTAAGTTGCTGGGACTACAAATCTGTGCCACCACACCGGATAATTCTATTTTTTGTGAAGATGGGGTCTCACTATGTTGCCCCAGAATAGTCTCGAACTCCTGGGCTCAAGCGTTCCTTCCACCTTGGCCTCCCAAAGTGCTGGCTGGGATTACAGTCATGAGCCACCATGCTTGGTCTAATTTTACTAAAAATGCACTTTTTAAAAAAAGTATCAATTCTGCATATTGAAAGGGAGTAATCGCTTTTCTATTTGCTGAACACAGCACTTCACCATGAGTGATTCCTGAAGAAAAGCCTGTGTGTTGAGCCAGGTGCAGTGGCTCACACCTGTAATCCCAGAACTCTGGGAGGCTGAGGTGGGTGGATCACCTGAGGTCAGGAGTTCGAGACCAGCCTGGCTAACATAGTGAAACCGTTTCTACTAAAAATACATAAAATTATCTGGGTGTGGTGGCGGGCGCCTGTAATCTCAGCTACTAGGGAGGCTGAGGCAGGAGAATTGCTTAACCCAGAAGGCAGAGGTTGCAGTGAGCCACATTCCAGCCTGGGCCACATGAGCGAAACTCCATCTCAAAACAGTAAAAAAAAGAAAAGCCTGTGTGGTCCTAGGGCCTCTCAGACCCACCGTCAGCCTTCCTCTGTGTCACTGAGTCGGAAGCCAGCCTCCGCAGGCTGACTGAGTGTTCCAGGCTGCTGAATCACCTTGAGATCATCAGGTGGGTTTGTCAGTGGAAGGCACTAGTGAGACAAAAGGTGCTCCACCAAATTAAGACCTACAAAAGAGTGATTCTACAACTTTTTTTTTTTTTTTGAGGCAGAGTCTCACTCTGTTGCCCAGGCTGGAGTGCTGTGACCCGATCTCAGCTCACTGCAACCTCCGCCTCCCAGGTTCAAGCGATTCTCCTGCCTCAGCCTTCCGAGTAGCTGGGACTACAAGCACGTCCCACCACGCCTGGCTAATTTTTTGTATTTTTAGTAGATACGGGGTTTCACCGTGTTAGCCGGGATGGTCTCAATCTCCAGACCTTGTGATTTGCCCTCCCAAAGTGGGGGGATTACAGGCATGAGCCACCGCGCCTGGCCTGATTCTACAACTTCTAAGACCAGCCCCTAGCCCCACAAAGTGATAACCCAACATTTATCTTAAAATTTGAGTAAAACAGAGCTAAACTAAGTGTCAGAGTCAGGTCCAAAATCCAGCTTGGCCGCACCTGCTGCTGGCACAGTCTCTCTGTTCTCTAGGCCCGTGTCCTGATATGTACGATGGCCTCTAAAGTTCCTATTTCTCCAGCCACATTTTAGCACTTACATGCTCCTGCATTCCAGCATCTCTACTGAGCTGCAGACTGCTGCCTTCTAACTTTTTAAATGAGGTAACTGTTCTGAAGTTGAAAAAACAATTGACTGGAAACTGGAAAACCTGGGTTCAAGTTGAAGCTCTATCTCCAATATGCTGTAAATTCAGACAAGTTCCTTAACTGGACCCATAATTTGTGTTGGCTCAGTTTCTTGATTTGTAAGACAATCTAATTGTCCGGCTAGGTGCTCTTTAGTGTTCAAAACAAAACGCATTACCTTTCCCAACACACTCTATCTCCTGAACTCTGATGTCGTTTACCCAGTTTCCTGAGGATCCTCCAAGATCCCGATTCCTCCCTCTCATTCATTATGGGCTCCATCTCAGCCCCTGCTCTAATAGTTACAAGTCGTGTTTGCTTCATGCCTCTAAAACCCAGACACTGATCTCAGTGCCACTGACCTGACACAGTTCAGACCACACACCTCTCACCTGCTCTATCAGCCACCCAGTAGCCATCTCTGTTCCATTCTTTCCTCTCTTCAATCCATTCCCCATATTGCTGTCGCAGTTATCTTCAAAACACAAAAATTACCCTATCACTTCCTTGTCTAAAATCCTCTACCAGCTCTCAGCATGCCTTATGAGTGAACAACAAACTCATGTACGCTGTGAGCCACCTTCCTAGCCTCCCCAAAGATTCTATTGATCACCTGCTCCAGTGTGACCACGTGACTTTGTGCTGCAGCATCCTTTGGCTGGGATGCCTCACTTCCTTCTCAGATCAGTAACCGCATCCTTGAGGATGGAAAGGCTCATATGTCACCGCCTCTACCACAGCTCATACTGGTGTTTCTCCTTCGTGCTCCTTGCTACACCTCCTTGGTATCACTTATTGTGGTAAACTCTATTATCTGTTTTTGTGCCCCTCTTCCAGCAAAATGTGTCCTGATATCCATATAATGCCTGCTCTATGACAGAAGTGAAATACAGAATTTAGAGTGCAGGCTCTGGAGCCAGAGTGCCAGGGTTCAAATCCTAGCTTTCCTGCTGTGTCACCTTAGGCAATATACTTAAATCTCCCCAATCCTATGCATATATAGCTGAAAAAAGTGGAAATCAATAAACATCAAAAAGTTATTTTTGTTTTGTTTGGGACAGGGTCTCCCTCTGTCACTCAAGCTGGAATGCAGTGGCACTATCATGGCTCACTGCAGCTTTGAACTCCTGGGCCCCAAGCGATCCTCCCGCCTCAGCCTCCCAAAGTACTGGGATTACAGGCAGGAGTCATGCCACCGGGCCCTCAAAGGGTTATCAGAAAGACAGGAGATAATGTACATGAAGTGCTTAGCACTCTCCCTGGCGTAGCAGCGGTAGAAAAATACAAATAATCATAATATTAATAGTAGCAGCAGGAGAACAAGAATATTAATAGCTAACACTGACTCAGCCCTTACTGTATGTAAGGCATAGGCACAGACCCTTACACGGGCCACTCATTTTGCGTCCACTACATCACGCGTTGGGTACTATTATCGTCACCATCCCCATTTTTGCGTATGAGAAAACAGAGAGCACAGAAAGCTTGAGTAACTGCCCCAAAGTCACACTACAGAACCAGAATCTCAGCCAGGTTCCAGAGGCCTAGCTTTTCCTGACCACGCTTAGATGCCTGAGTGGGCAAGATATGCTAAATTATCAAGCAACCTGTAAACGTTTTGTTTAAGGGTCTGGAACAAATCTGTCCAAGGAAAAATGCTAAAACGTGCTCAGATGAGGAAATTCACCAAATCGCTGGGTAGCGTAAGCACGAATGCTTTTTCCTCCCGAATTTTGTTTTGCTGCTTCCCAACATTTTTCCGGACCTCGGGGGGAACAAGGTGCGAAAGTAAACCCTGCCGGGGGGCCGCCCCGCCCCAGAGCCCCGGGCCCAACCCCGGCATGCCCCGTCCGAGTCTATCCGCCCCTCACGTTGAAGGCAGGCAGCTGCCCTTCCGGCGCGCGGTGCAGCTCGCGGATCAGTTCCATGGCTTTCTCGCAGAACATGGCGGATGCTTTCCGCTTTTGCAGCCTTGCCAACTGCCAGCTGGCACGCCAAAACGGTATCTGCGCTCTGGGCCGCCTGACTCCTTTCGTTCTAAGACCTACAGCGCCAGGCTCTCGCCTCCTCCTCCGCTCTTTGGCGCCAAACAAAGCTAGCCAATAGGAACGCGGCCTATGGCGCCCGAAAAGGGACATCCGCCGCTCAGCCGCATTCCAGGAGGGGCGGAGTGAGAGGGGTCCTTCCAAGGTGAGGTCCGCGCCCGGGAGATGGGAGAACCCCTCGGCTGAGCAGAGAGGGCTTTTCGAGTTCTCAGGCGGCGGGCCGGGCGACTCTACAGGCAGCAGAGCTGGAAATAAATGCACGCCCCGCAGCTTCCTTCTCATTTTCCTTTTCATTCTCGTTTAGGTTCAAGGCGGCACTTTGAGGTTAAGAGGAAAGGCCCAAAAACTTGGTATGCATTGGTAGGACGCAAGCGTTTCAGTTTTTCAGTGCGGGTTTTCTGTTTGATATTAAAATAAAGCTATCTTTTATTGGGTACCTAGTGCTGGTAGGGACTGCAGTGTGTATTTCATTCCCACGATTATCTCGAAGTGTTTTAAGACCCGGGATTAATAACGAAACAGAAGTTAGGTAACTTGCCCAAGGTCACACAGCTCCTGAGTGGTTAGACATTTAGGCTTTCCATTTCCGACACCACAGTACCACCCTTTGATTTTAAAGCAGTCGTTTAAAATATTTGTAGTATCTGCCTTAGAGTAACACGAATTCACTAGGCGTTTTCTTGGCTAGATGGTTATGGAATATTTCTTAACCATATAGAATAGAAGATGGGAATCACTGCTAAAGAATTGTTTTATTAGGCAATTTTTCAAAAAGCAATGTTAATTTCTAACAAGCAATCTTGGATTAATTCTAGCTAACCCTATAAAGTATGTTGATCTTTTGCAAATATACAGTAAGTATGTCATCTGAGGAATGGGCATGGGAATGGCCTACTCAGGCTTATGCTGAATAACCACATTGCCTTTTTTTTTTTTTTTTTTTTTTTGGTGACCGGGTCTTAACTTCCGTTGCTCAGGTGGAGTGCAGTGGCGGCATTTCAGCTCACTGCAGCCTCCACTTCCCGGGCCGAGATGATTTTCCCCTCTCAGCCCTCTGAGTAGCTGGGACTACAGGCTCAGGCCACCACACCTGGCTATTTTGCATTTTAAGTGGAGACGGGGTTTCACCATGTTGGCCAGTCTGGTCTACAACTGCTGAGCTCAACGGATCCATCCACCTGGGCCTCTCAAAGTGCTAGAATTACCGCGTGGGCCATCACGCCCAGCAACCATTGCCTTTTTGAAACCGCCTTTGAAAAAATTATAATTGAGAAAATTATTACAGTGAACGAGATCTGATCTAATTGGCTCCATCTTGCTTCTAACCGCCAAGCCATCCTTGTTCATTCCTGGGCTTAGGACGAATTAACTTGGGGAGAAACTTAGTTTATACTTTAATTTTGAAACAAACACGTAACAGCCCTTTACCAAAGCAAAACCCCTTCTTGCCTGGGGACTAGATTTTTTTTTTTTTTTTTTTTTGAGACGGAGTCTTGCTTTGCCGCCCAGGCAGGAGCGCAGTGGCGCGATCTCGGCTCACTGCGAGCTCCGCCTCCCAGGTTCACGCCATTCTCCTGCCTCAGCCTCCCGAGTAGCTGGGACTACAGGCGCCCGCTACTACGCCTGGCTAATTTTTTTGTATTTTTAGTAGAGATGGGGTTTCACTGTGTCAGCCAGGATGGTCTGGATCTCCTGACCTCGTGATCCGCCTGCCACGGCCTCCCGAAGTGCTGGGATTACAGGCGTGAGCCACCGCGCCCGGCTAGATTGCCTTTGCAGGAGTAACAAATTAGCCACAAGACTAGAAATTTAGGAGTCATGCAGCAGGAGGCTACAAGATTCTGAAACCTCCCCGAGTGCTCCTAGGGATAACATCACTATTATTAAACCTAAGACCAGTGCTTGAGATATTTTGCAGACCCTGCACTTGATGGGATCAGCTGGCACCACCCAGATCGATAAACTGGCTGATCTGGTCTTGTGGTCCCCACCCAAGAAGTGACTCAGTCCAAGAGGGCCGCTTTGACTCTCTATGATTTTATCTCTGATCCAACCAATCAGCACCCCTCACTTTGTATCCCCTACCCACTACATTATCCTTTAAAATCCCTATCTTGGAGTTTTCTAGGAGACTGATTTGAGCCATAATAAAACTCTAGTCTCCTGTACAGCTGGGTCTGCATGAATGAAACTCTTTCTCAGCCAGGCCCAGTGACTCACGCCTGTAATCCCAGCACGTTGGGAGACTGAGGCAGGTGGATCACCTGAGGTCAGGAGTTTGAGACGAGTCTGGCCAACATGGTGAAGCCCCATCTCTACTAAAAATTCAGAAAGTAGCCTGGCCAGGCATGGTGGCTCATGCCTGTAATCCCAGCACTTTGGGAGCCCAAGGTGGGTGGATCATCTGAGGTCAGAAGTTCAAAACCAGCCTGGCCAACACAGCCAAACCCCGTCTCTACTAAAAATACAAAAAAATTAGCTGAGCATGGCGGCACACACCTGTAATCCCAGCTACTCAGGAGGCTGAGGCAGGAGAATCGCTTGAACCCGGGAGGTGGAGGTTGCAGTGGGCCAAGATCACCCCACTGCATTCCATCCTGGGCAACAGAGACTCCGTCTCAAAAAAAAAAAAAAAAAAAAAAATTAGCTGGGCATGGTGGCACATACCTGTAATCCCAGCTACTCAGGAGGCTGAGGCAGGAGAATCTCAAACACAGGAGGAGGAGGTTGCCATGAGCTGAGATTGTGCCATTGCACTCCGGCCTGGGTGACAAAGCAAGACTGTCTCAAAAAAAAAAAAAAAAAAACCAAAAAACTTTGTCTCTATTACGACTCCCCCGTCCTGATAGATCAGTTCTGTCTGGGCAGTGGACAAGGAGAACCCCTTGGGCAATTTCATTTTCATCTCTATAGTAAGGAATAGTTTATCCAGGTGTTTTTCTCAAATACACAACTCTAGATTGGACCATGCTGCAGGACTGAATCAAGGACCAGCATGCACTACCCTCCTCGGCCATACGCCTTTTTAATTTCCGCCCAGAGGCAAAGTTCCTTAATGACCCCAAGACTCACTTCCTTACCAGTAGAATGAGAACAGTGGAACCACCTCTAAGGAGTTGAGATGACTCAGTTATACCTTCTGCAAATATTTATGAAATGCCTAGTGTTGAAGTTAAACCCAAACTCTAAAATAGTTAAAGAGATTTATTCTGAGCCAATGAGTGACCATGGCCCATGAACAGCCTCAAGAGGTCCTGAGAAAGTGTGCGTGAGGCAGTGCAGTTACAGGTTACAGGTTGGTTTTATGTGTTTTAGGGAGACAGGAATTATAGGTAAAATCATAAATCAACACATGGAAGGTATACTTTTGTTTAGCCTAAAGAGGTGGGATATCTTGAAGCAGGGAGTTTACAGATTTTCTGATTAGCAATTGGTTTAAAGAGTCAAGTTTTGTCTAAAGACTGTCAACAGAAGGAAATTACTGCGTTAAGGGAAAGGTTGTGGAGACCAAGGTTCTTGTTATATGGATGAAGCCTCATAGGCAGCAGCCTTCTGAGAGAATTGATGGTAAATGTCTCTTTTCGGATCTTAAAAGGTATATTAAACTCTTGTTTAACCTCTCCTAGATTCAGGAAAGACCTGGCTGCATTAATGGAGATTCTTTACACAAATTCCACACACAAAAGATGGCTTTCCAGGGCCATTTCAAAATATTTCAAAGAAATATATTTTGGGGTAAAACATCTTGATTTCCTTCAGAGTCTGCTATCTGTCATGTGATGCTATATCAGTCAGGTTGGAGTTTAGACCTTACTGCCACAAAGAGTGTGTTTGTGAGTCTTAGGATCTTTATTTTAATGTTAATGCTGGCCAGTTGTGACTACACTCCAAAAGGGAGGGGGTACAACAAGGTGTGTTCCACTTTGCTTCTTGTCCATAGCCAATAATTCTGGTTTTTTTTGGTTTGGTTTGGTTTGGTTTTCAGGTTTCTCTGGGGTCCCTTTGGCCCAGAAGGGGTCCATCCAGTCAGCAGGGGATGGAGGGTTTGGGATTTTATTTTTGGTTTACACTAGTATTAGCCTGGCATTGACCTAGATACTGAAAATAAAGCAGTAAACAAAGTCCCTTCTACAGAGTCTACATTCCAGTGTGGGAAAACGGCAACATACAGATACACTGATAAGAAATATATTGGTGATAAAGCACTAAGAATAACCCAAGGAAGGTGAACAGAGTGAAGGTGAAAGAGTCAGGGTTTTGAGTTCAAGTGTTCAGAGAAGGCACAGACCTGAATAGGGAGAAAATAACCCAAGTGATTGTGGGCCTTAGGCAAGGCAGGGAATTCCAGGCAGAGGAATCAAACTGCAAAGGCCCCAGGAAGGTTGGGTGAGGACTAGCAAAGAGGCAGTGATGCTGGAGCAGGGAGATGATAGGAGAGGCCAGTGTTCAGGTCAGATGTTGGGAGCTGAAAAGGCCAAAGGGATTGTGACCAACTCAGCATTCCACTGGAGGCTATATGATCAAACAGCAAACTGTTTATCACGAATGCAGGATGTGAGCAAACTCACACTGTGCCTGCCACCAAAAGGTTTGCTGAGAGCTTCACTCCCTGGCACCGGACTCCTTGAAGTTATCTACTGAGAAATCTATTGCCTATTGTTCAAAGGATACAGCCTGGCAAGGCTGCTGTGAACCAAACAGCTGACTATTACCCAACAATCACCCCCCACCACCACCATTTATTGCTATCTGTTTTGCCTAATAAATATGGAGGGCTTGGCCGGGCGCGGTGGCTCAAGCCTGTAATCCCAGCACTTTGGGAGGCCGAGATGGGCGGATCACAAGGTCAGGAGATCGAGACCATCCTGGCTAACATGGTGAAACCCTGTCTCTACTAAAAATACAAAAAACTAGCCGGGCGAGGTGGCGGGCGCCTGTAGTCCCAGCTACTCGGGAGGCTGAGGCAGGAGAATGGCGTAAACCCGGGAAGCGGAGCTTGCAGTGAGCTGAGATCCAGCCACTGCACTCCAGCCTGGGCGACAGAGTGAGACTCCGTCTCAAAATAAATAAATAAATAAATAAATAAATATGGAGGGCTGTGTAAAGCTCAGGGCCCCTGTCCACTAGAGGCAAGGTGCCCCCGACCCCTTCTTCCAAATATACTCTTTTGTCTCCTGTCTTTTATTCCTGCGTTTGCCCCCTCTTTGTTCAGTCCCCCTAGGTCCATGCAGGTTACAAGTGGCGCCCCCAATCAGCGACAGAATCAGGTGCTCTACAAAGTGGCACCTGAACAGGGACTTCAAGGATGTGAACAAAGAAGGTCTGCTGGAGCAGAGGAACTGAAATTGACAAGGTGAACAGGGACCCCAGGACAAGTCTGCTGGCAGCAGATATAAAGTCAGTGCCCTAAAGAGGTACTGGGAGCAGTGCTTTAAAGAAGTACTGGGAATGGGAAGTTTTCTGAATCAGGGTAACAAGGGGCAGAATTTGTCTATTAAAGGAAAACATTATGTGCAGTTGCTTAAAGTTCTGTTGAGACAGTCTGGAGCTCAGGTTAATTCACAGGCACTAACTAATCTCCTGCAGAAGCCATAAAAGGTTATTACACATAACCCATGGTTTCCACAGGCAGGCACTCTTTTTTTTTTTTTTTTTTTTTTTTTTGAGACAGAATCTTGCTCTGTCATCAGGCTGGAATGCAGTGGCGCAATCTCGGCTCACTGCAACCTCTGCCTCCTGGGTTCAAGCGATTCCACTGCCTCGGCCTCCCGAGTAGCTGGGACTACAGGCATGCACCACCACTCCCGGCTAACTTTTTGTATTTTTGTAGAGACGGGGTTTCACCATGTTGGCTAGGATGGTCTCGATCTCATGACCTCGTGATCCACTCGCCTTGGCCTCCCAAAGTGCTGGGATTACAGGCATAAGCCACCACACCCGGCCATCAGGCAGGCACTCTTGATGTGGAAAATTGAGCTAGAGCAGGAGAAAGATTAAAACAGACTCATCAAAAAGGTCCTAAAGTTGATTCTTCTGTTTTTTTCCACTTGGAGTTTAATTCGTACTGCACTTCTGCCATTATCTCCTTATTATTCTGCGGGGCAGCAGGCTGAATCTAAAAATCTTAAAGAATCTGTTGTCCCACCCACAGCTCCAATTAAAAATAAAGAACAGGATAGGGAGGATAAAAATTGGCCTATACCGCCTCCTCCAGTTGCAGAAACATCTGTACCGCTTCCTTCAAGTAGCAGAAATAGAGACCCCAATACAAAGAATTTTACGTTCTGCTGCCATAGCTGGAGAGTCCTTAGGACCTTGTGCTTTTCCTATTTCTGTAAGGCCTGATCCAAATAATCCACAGCAGATTATTCATGAATACACTCCACGAGAGTTTAAGTTGTTAAAGGAATTAAAAGCAAGTGTGATAAATAATGGCATACAGAGCCCATTTACCTTAGGATTGCTAGAATCCGTGTTTGGTGCTATGAGTCTTTTATCCTTTGATGTAAAACACTTGGAGCGAGCTTGGTTGTCCACTAGCACATATCTGACATGGAATTTAAATTGGCAAGAAATATGTGCAGACCAGGCTAGACAGAATCATGTTGCTAGACACCGAGACATTACAGAGGATATGCTGTTAGGTAATGGCCCTTATTCAGACCTGGAATATCAAATGGCACTCCCAGACACTGCTTATCAGCAGTGCGCACAGGCCACTAAATGCACCTGGGCCACAATTCCTGAAGAGGGAGTCCCAGTACAATCCTTTTTACATATCATGCAAGGGTTGCAAGAGCCCTATGCACATTTTCTTTCTTTTTCTTTTTTTTTTCTGAGACAGAGTCTTGCTTTGTTGCCCAGGCTGCAGTGCAGTTGCACGATCTTGGCTCACTGCAAGCTCCGCCTCCCAGGTTCACACTATTTTCCTGCCTCAGCCTCCCAAGTAGCTGGGACTACAGGTGCCCGCCACCACGCCTGGATAATTTTTTGTAATTTTGGTAGAGATGGGGTTTCACCATGTTGGCCAGGATGGTCTCAATCTCCTGACCTCGTGATCCACCCGTCTCGGCCTCCCAAAGTGCTGGGATTACAGGCGTGAGCCACTGCACCTGGCCGCCCTATGCACATTTTCTTGCAAGATTGCAAGAGGCAGTGAAGTGTCAAATTCCTCATACCGCAGCTGCAATGCTAACCTTAACTCTAGCTTTTGAGAATGCAAACACGGATTGTAAACATGCACTGGCACTGGTGAGGTGTACAAAAAACTTGGGAAATTGTCAGGATGTGGGAACTGAGCTTCATCACTCTGCAATGTTAGCACAAGCAATGGCTAATTTAACAGTTGACAAATCTAAAAGAAGCCAAGGGTCAAACCCTAAAATGGGAAAATGTTATAATTGTGGAAAAACTGGACATTTTAAAAAGGAATGCTGCCAGATCTCAGGACAGAAACGACCTTACAATACAGTGTCCCACCCAGCGGAAAAAAACGTCAGGACTTTGTCCTTGCTAATGAAAGGACACAAAGATAGATGTGTACCCGCCCCCCATCCACTACACCCTTGTTCTGCTCTCTAATCTTTGCACATACCAGAGATTTCGTAAGTTCTGTGAGTACCTGGTTTTCTGCACGTACCAGAGATTTTGTAAGTTCTGAGGCAAGGTCACAAGACGTGTTTAAGTAAGATAAACTCTTGCTGCCATAAACCTGCTCTCCCACCTCAAAGTTTGAACCAAAATATCAGAAATGGCGGGAACCAATCATAGTTAGCCAAATCGCCTTGTTCAAACACTAGCCAATCATATATCTGATTTGTATAATAACTCTATGCCCACTTTTCTTAGACTATATAACACTGCTCGGAGCTCAGTGGGGGAGCTCTCCTGCCCGTCTCGTTTCACGAGCGAGGGAGAGTTCCAGGTTCGAACCTGTAATAAAGATCCTTGCTTCTTAGCTTTGACTCTGGACTCTGGTGGTCTTCTTCGGGGAATAAATGGTCTGGGCATAACAAATGGGGGCTCGTCCAGGATTTCCCCCAAGCCCACCAGACCCCCAAGTCAATGGATCTTAATCTGTAGGTAAGCCGGCTTTGTCACTGTCTCTGTCTTTGTCTCTGTCTGTCTCCCTGAAATTTCGCGAAATCCGTAATCTGTAATCTGTATTGGTCTGTTTTATAAGTGGCATGGTCTTGGCGGACGCGCTAAAAGACAGGCACTCGGGACTGGTGGGAGACGTCCCCCAGTGCCCATCTGGGGGCCTCCATCCTTGGTTGCCCCGTCTCACTCAGGTCGGAAGTCCTACACGCGCTCGCGAAGGCTCATCGTTTCTCACTGTCTGTCTGTTATTGTTAAGTGTAAGTCCAAAACGAAACATAAAACCTTTTCTTCCCCTTCCAGGACCGGACCTGTCGGATACTCCCCTCTGCTTCACACTCATTTTCATCCCTCCTTCTCTTTGTAGGAGCAGTCCAAAGATGGGCAACAACCAGAGCACGCCGCTCTCACTCCTTGTTACCAATTTTAAGGATGTGAAGGCTCGGGGGCGTAACTTAAGTGTAGAACTAAAGAAGGGAAAGCTAGTTACTTTCTGCCGTTCGGAGTGGCCCTCTTTCGGCGTAGGGTGGCCCTCCGAAGGAATTTTCTGTCTCTCTATTATTACTAAGGTAAAAACTAAGATTTTCCTGCCAGGGCAGTCAGGACATCCTGATCCAATTCCTTATATTCTAGTGTGGCAAAATCTTGTGGAAGACCCACCGCCCTGGATAACTCCATTCATCCTTGAGCCTTGCAAGGTCCTAGTAATGCGACCTACAAGACAAAGGACTCCCTCTGCTCCCTCGGCCCCTGTGCTGCCAGACAGCCAGGACCCCCTAACGTTAGAACCCACACTTCCCCCACCATATCCACACCTTATCCCGCAGGACCCAGTCCCCCAGGGTGGTGCTTCCCTAGAGGGAAACCAAGAAGCGGAAGCAGCTGAGAGCGAAAGTAACCCGGGGGGGCCGGCCGGCCGAACGCGAGGCCGCGTACTGCGGGACCAAGCTTCCCGACTCCCTGACTCCACCGTAGCCCTGCCTCTCAGAGAAATAGGATCGCTCGATGATACCGGGCTCTCCCGTCTCATGTATTGGCCTTTTTCCACTAGTGATTTATACAATTGGAAGTCCCAAAATGCTCGGTTCTCCGATAATCCCAAAGATCTAACCTCGTTGTTAGACAGTGTCATGTTTACTCACCAGCCAACCTGGGATGACTGTCAACAGCTCCTCCGAATCCTGTTCACAACGGAGGAGCGGGAAAGATCCAAGTTGAGGCCAGAAAGCTGGTTCCAGGAGATGACGGCCAGCCAACTGCAAATCCTGACCTCATTAACGCGGCTTTTCCTTTGACCCGGCCCAGATGGGACTACAACACGGCAGAAGGTAGGGAACAACTGCTCATTTATCGCCAGACTCTAATGGCGGGTCTCCGGGCTGCAGCTCGCAAGCCCACCAATTTGGCTAAAGTATATTCTGTGTTACAAGGTAAGACAGAAAGCCCCGCTGTGTATTTAGAGAGATTAATGGAAGCTTTCAGACAGTATACCCCTATGGACCCGGGAGCACCGGAAAATCAGGCTGCAGTAGTAATGTCCTTTGTAAACCAGGCAGCATCAGATATTAGAAGAAAACTCCAGAAATTAGAAGGTTTAGAGGGAAAGCAGATTCAGGACCTCCTTCAGATGGCCCAGCGAGTTTATAATAATAGGGATACTCCAGAAGAAAAACAGTTCAAGGCAACCAAAGAAATGACCAAAGTTTTAGTAGCAGCTTTCCCCCAGGCAGGGAATGGCCAAAGCAGAAAGCAGACAAAGCAAGGCTCTAGGCAAGGATTAGAAAAGGATCAGTGTGCTTATTGCAAGGAACGTGGTCACTGGATTAAAGACTGCCCAAAGAAACAGAGACCAGCTAACCCTACCTCCGTACTCGTTACCCAGGACTCTGACTAGGGAAGACGGGGTTCGGACCCCCTCCCCGAACCCAGGGTAACTTTGCAAGTGGAGGGGTCCCCAGTTCGCTTCTTGGTCGATACTGGGGCGGAACGCTCAGTCCTAACCAAACCAATTGGAAAAATGTCTAAGAAAACATCCTGGGTGCACGGGGCCACAGGCATCAAAAAATACCCCTAGACAACCCAGAGGACTGTAGACTTAGGAACGGTAAAAGTCTCCCATTCCTTCCTAGTCATCCCAGAGAGCCCCTGCCCTCTACTAGGGAGGGACTTGCTGACAAAAATGGGGGCCCAAATCCACTTTGAGCCAGAAGGGCCCAAGATAACTGAGTCCCAAAACAGGCCAATATGTTTTTTTTTTTTTTTTTTTGAGACGGAGTCTTGCTCTGTTGCCCAGGCTGGACTGCAGTGGCCGGATCTCAGCTCACTGCAAGCTCCGCCTCCCGGGTTTACGCCATTCTCCTGCCTCAGCCTCCCGAGTAGCTGGGACTACAGGCGCCTGCCACCTCGCCCGGCTAGATTTTTGTATTTTTTAGTAGAGACGGGGTTTCACCGTGTTAGCCAGGATGGTCTCGATCTCCTGACCTCGTGATCCGCCCGTCTCGGCCTCCCAAAGTGCTGGGATTACAGGCTTGAGCCACCGCGCCCGGCCACAGGCCAATATCTATCCTGACTGTCACCTTAGAAGATGAGTACAGACTCCATCAAGAGCAAAAGCCCCCCGATCAGGAAATTGACTCTTGGCTCCAGCGTTTCCCTGAAGCGTGGGCAGAAACTGGGGGCTTAGGGCTAGCTAAACATCGACCTGCCATATTTGTGGAAGTTAAGCCAGGGACGGACCCGGTTCGGGTTCGGCAATATCCTATGCCCCTGGAGGCAAGAGAAGGAATTACGCCCCATATCCGCCGACTCCTAGACCAGGGAGTCCTACGGGCTTGCCACTCATCCTGGAATACTCCACTGTTACCTGTTCGTAAACCCAACAGTACTGACTACAGGCCAGTACAGGATTTAAGAGAAGTTAATGCCGGGTGTGGTGGCTCAAGCCTGTAATCCCAGCACTTTGGGAGGCCGAGACGGGCGGATCACGAGGTCAGGAGATCGAGACCATCCTGGCTAACACGGTGAAACCCCGTCTCTACTAAAAAATACAAAAAACTAGCCGGGCGCAGTGGCGGGCACCTGTAGTCCCAACTACTCGGGAGGCTGAGGCAGGAGAATGGCGTGAACCCGGGAGGCGGAGCTTGCAGTGAGCTGAGATCCAGCCACTGCACTCCAGCCTGGGCGGCAGAGCGAGACTCCGTCTCAAAAAAAAAAAAAAAAAAAAGAGAAGTTAATAAAAGGGTCATGGACATACATCCCACTGTGCCCAATCCATACACCCTTCTGAGTGCTTTACATCCCGAAAAACAGTGGTATACCGTTCTTGATCTAAAAGATGCTTTCTTCAGCCTTCCTCTGGCTCCCAAAAGTCAAGGACTCTTTGCATTTCAATGGACGGATCCTGAGAGGGGCATCAACGGTCAGCTAACATGGACCAGGCTGCCACAAGGGTTCAAGAACTCGCCAACCCTGTTTGATGAAGCCCTTCATGAAGATCTGGGTGAGTACCGGCGGCAACACCCTGAAATAACTCTTTTGCAATATGTTGATGATCTCTTAATAGCAGCCAGATCCCCGGAAACTTGTGTTCAAGGGACTGAGGACCTCTTGAAGACTCTGGGGGAGCTAGGCTACCGAGCCTCAGCAACAAAGGCTCAGATCTGCAAGTCGGAGGTAACTTATCTGGGGTACCTATTAAAAGGGGGGCAACGCTGGCTAACCAAAGCCCGAAAGGAAACAGTCCTACGCATCCCTAGACCCCAGTCGACACGGCAAGTGAGAGAATTCCTGGGGTCGGCAGGGTTCTGTAGGTTATGGATACCCGGATTTGCTGAGTTAGCCAAGCCCCTATACCAGGCAACAAAGGAACGGCAGCCCTTCAATTGGACGGAAGAGGCTGAGCTGGCCTTTCAACAAATCAAAACTGCCTTGTTATCAGCCCCCGCGCTGGGGCTCCCTGATGTCTCCAAGCCCTTCCACTTATACGTAGATGAAAGTAAGGGTGTTGCAAAAGCCGTGTTAACACAGTACCTAGGCCCCTGGCAGAGGCCAGTTGCCTATTTGTCAAAAAAATTAGATTCAGTGGCTGCTGGCTGGCCACCCTGCCTGCAGATAATCGCGGCGACCGCCCTAATGGTCCGAGACGCTGATAAACTTATCATGGGGCAAGAGTTGCGCGTTATAACCCCGCATGCCATTGAAGGCGTCCTCCGGCAGCCGCCGGACCGATGGATGAGTAACGCCCGGCTCACCCACTATCAAGGACTGCTGTTAAACCCCCTCAGAATAACTTTTCTGCCCCCAACCTCTTTAAACCCTGCTTCACTGCTGCCAAATCCAGACTTGGACGCCCCGTTCCATGAGTGCACTGAGATACTGGCTCAGGTGCATGGGGTGCGGGAGGACCTGCAAGATCGTCCGCTCCCCGACACAGAACTCACCTGGTTCACTGATGGCAGCAGCTACGTCCACCAAGGCCAGCGGTATGCAGGAGCGGCTGTAACGTCAGAGACTGAGGTAATCTGGGCAGAACCCTTGCCTCCAGGGACATCGGCCCAAAGAGCCGAACTGATAGCCCTCACACAGGCCCTCACCCTAGGGGCAGAGAAAAAACTAACAGTATACACGGATAGCCGCTATGCTTTCGCTACTGCGCACATACATGGGGCCATCTACAGAGAAAGGGGACTATTAACAGCCGAAGGCAAAGAAATAAAAAACAAGCAAGAGATCCTAGCTCTATTAACTGCTTTGTGGAAACCAAAGAAATTGGCTATCGTACATTGCCCTGGGCATCAGAAACCAACTACGCCAATTGCTCGAGGCAACTTCTTAGCCGACCAAACCGCAAGGAGCATAGCAAAAGCTCCCAGTCAGCTCCTCGCGCTCCAGCTCCCCGATCCTGGCCCGCGAAATTTGCCATGTTTTCCCGACTATACCGAACAGGATCGCGAATGGATGAACACGCTTCCCCTAAAACAGGTTAAAAATGGGTGGTGGACTGATATAAATGACCAAACCATCCTACCAGAAAAATTAGGACGGCAGGTGTTGGAACACATCCACCGGACAACCCACCTGGGTGCCCGGCGAATGATGGACTTAATCAGGCACACCAAGTTTAGAATCAGGCGCATAGCTGAACTGGCCAGCGATGTCACAACAAATTGCAAAGCCTGCCAACTAAACAACGCTTGCCCCCAAACCCAGACCACCGCAGGAATTAGGTGTAGAGGAACTAGGCCTGGTATCTATTGGGAAATAGACTTTACTGAGATAAAGCCTGGAAAATATGGGTATCAGTACTTACTTGTCTTTGTAGATACTTTTTCAGGATGGACAGAAGCGTTCCCAACTAAGAGAGAAACTGCTCAGGTTGTAGCAAAAAAATTTTGGAAGAAATCCTCCCCAGGTATGGCTTTCCCGTCCAAATAGGGTCAGACAATGGACCAGCCTTCGTTGCTAAGGTAAGTCAGGATTTGGCTTCCATTCTTGGGGCAAATTGGAAATTACATTGTGCTTATAGGCCCCAAAGCTCAGGACAGGTAGAAAGGATGAATCGGACTCTGAAGGAGACCTTAACTAAATTGACCATGGAGACTGGCGCTAATTGGGTAGTACTTCTCCCCTACGCTCTGTTCCGGGCCCGAAATACCCCTTACAGACTGGGCCTCACACCATATGAAATCATGTATGGCAGACCCCCACCCCTGGTCCCCAGTCTAAAAGATGACTTACTCAAACCTGAAACTGAAAATGTCTCTGAGCTCCTGTTCTCCTTACAAGCCTTACAGAAAATTCACCAGGAAATTTGGCCCAGACTACGAGAACTGTACGAGGCAGGACCTCCGCCGACGCCTCATCCGTTCCAGCCGGGAGACTGGGTCCTAGTCAAGCGCCACTGGCAAGAAACTCTTCAACCCAGGTGGAAAGGACCACTGCAAGTACTCCTGACTACTCCCACCGCTCTCAAAGTAGAAGGCATCGCTTCGTGGATCCACTACACACACGTCAAACCAGTGGACCCAACATCCGACCTTCTCGAGCCGTCTGGAGCACCGGTTACATGGACTGTAGACAAAGCTAAGAACAATCCCTTAAAGCTAACCCTGCGCCATCACCCACATACCCGTAACCATATCTAGCTTGCCTATGCTTTTATGCCTTATACATCTGACTCTCCTAACTGCTGCGCCGTCTAATCCCTATGTCTGGAGGTTCTGGCTCTATGAGAACAAAACTCACCCCGGGGAAACCCCCCAAGCGGGTAAACTGCTAGCTAGTGCAGACTGCCCCCCCTCCGGGTGCAATACTCCAATTTACCTCAATTTCACTAATTTCCAAATTGCCCAACCGGGGATACCCATGATTTGTTTTGAATATGATCAGACTGAATATAATTTTAAGAATTATTGGTGGCACCAGAATGCAGGTTGCCCATACCACTATTGTAAAATGCACTCAGCCAGGGTATGGGACGAATACCCGAGAAAGTCTAACCTCCTCAGGACTCGCTACCTGACAGGGACTCCCAACATATTCACTTGGATAATAACAGATCCAGGGCACTCCCGGTGGACATCGCCCCAACATGGGGCAGTCTACTACGATGCCAGTAGTAGCTGGCCTAGTAGCCACCTGTACTTGTGGCGGAGTCTAGTCCAGATTCGACCCTTAATCCATACACAAATCCACAGACAGGAAACCAAGCTATCACAAGACTTGCAGCCCTTCTCCTGGCTAACCCTATTACAAGAAGGGCTAGCATTCGCCAACCTCACCGGTTTAGGTGACCTGTCCTCTTGCTTTATGTGTGCAACCTTAGGAAGACCACCATTAACCGCTGTTCCCCTTTCCTCCCCACCCACAAACTATATGCCAGATTCTAATTCATCAACAGTTGCAATACCTGATGTAGCCCTGTACCGTGACCCATACCAAGAGAAATACCCCTACTGTTATTCAGCATTTAGTAGCAGCCTCTGCAACCAGACGGCTACATACCCTAATAGCCCCATACGTGCTCCCCCTGGTGTGTTCTTCTGGTGTAATATGACTCTGTTAAAAACTCTGTCCAAAAGCATCTCTGACGGACAGTTGTGCATCCCTGTTACACTAGTTCCCCGACTGACCCTGCTGACCCCGGCAGAGTTCATAGGCTGGGCAGGGACTGCCCCAACTGAAACTGCGCGACATAGACGAGCAGTTTTTCTACCACTAATTGCCGGAATATCCTTAACCACCTCTGTCGTCGCAGCGGGGTTAGCAGGAGGGGCCCTACAACACTCCATGATAGAAAACGACAAGCTGTTACAACAGTTCTCTGTTGCTATGGAAGACTCCGCCTATTCCCTAGCCTCTCTTCAGCGGCAGCTCACCTCCCTAGCACAGGTCACCCTTCAAAACCGCAGAGCCTTAGACTTACTCACGGCTGAGAAAGGAGGTACCTGTATGTTCCTCAAAGAAGAATGCTGTTTCTATATAAATGAGTCAGGGTTAGTTGAGGAAAGAGTCCAACGCCTACACAAACTAAGCTTAGAAATGAAAAAGCAACAATTCACTACAGCCGCTAACAATTGGTGGAGCTCTTCAATGTTTTCCCTTCTGGCACCCCTTTTAGGCCCCCTAATGTCTTTACTACTTCTATTCACTATAGGCCCCTGTGTGGTAAATAAAATTTTACAATTTGTCAGAGAAAGGTTTGATACCATCCAACTAATGGTCCTCCATAGCCATCACCAGCCTCTCCTGCACCCAGAAAGTGAGGCTATATTATAAGACTCTGGAAATCCACGATTGGACATCCAGTTACTTATGAGAAGGGGGAAATGAAAGGACACAAAGATAGATGTGTACCCGCCCCCCACCCGCTACACCCTTGTTCTGCTCTCTAATCTTTGCACATACCAGAGATTTCGTAAGTTCTGTGAGTACCTGGTTTTCTGCACGTACCAGAGATTTTGTTTTGCACATACCAGAGATTTTGTAAGTTCTGAGGCAAGGTCACAAGACGTGTTTAAGTAAGATAAACTCTTGCTGCCATAAACCTGCTCTCCCGCCTCAAAGTTTGAACCAAAATATCAGAAATGGCGGGAACCAATCATAGCTAAATCGCCTTGTTCAAACACTAGCCAATCATATATCTGATTTGTATAATAACTCTATGCCCACTTTTCTTAGACTATATAACACTGCTCGGAGCTCAGTGGGGGAGCTCTCCTGCCCGTCTCGTTTCACGGGCGAGGGAGAGTTCCAGGTTCGAACCTGTAATAAAGATCCTTGCTGCTTAGCTTTGACTCTGGTGGTCTTCTTCGGGGAATAAACGGTCTGGGCATAACACTGTAACAAAGGAAATCACTGGGCTAATTGGTGTCACTCAAAATTTCTTTTTTTTTTTTTTTTTGAGACAGAGTCTCACTCTGTAGCCCAGGCTGGAGTGCAGTGGCCGGATCTCAGCTCACTGCAAGCTCCGCCTCCCGGGTTCACGCCATTCTCCGGCCTCAGCCTCCCAAGTAGCTGGGACTATAGCCGCCCGCCACCTCGCCCGGCTAGTTTTTTGTATTTCTTAGTAGAGACGGGGTTTCACCGTGTTAGCCAGGATGGTCTCGATCTCCTGACCTCGTGATCCACCCGTCTCGGCCTCCCAAAGTGCTGGGATTACAGGCTTGAGCCACCGCGCCCGGCCGTCACTCAAAATTTCATCAGAATGGCACCCCCATGCCAGGAAACGAGACGGGGCCTAGACCTGGGCCCCACAAACAATGAGGGCATTCCCAGTCCAGACCTCAATCCCATTTCAGGGAAGGGATAAGTTCCCGGAGGCACACTGATTCCCTCACCCCAGGAACACCACAAAGTGCAGGATTAGATCTACCCACCAGAGAAAGAATCATGTTAGTAGCGGAAGACAAACCTATCAAAGTTCCCACTGGTATTTGGGGACCTTTACCAACAGCATACATGAGACTAATTTTAGGCAAAAGCCATCTTAATTTGCAAGGGACTGTAGTCCCAGGAGTGATTGACTCCGATTATGAAGGAGAAATTCAAGTAGTTTTAATGTCACAAGATCTTTAGATTTTTGAACCAGGAGAATATATTGCTAATTATTGCTTATTCCCTGCAAATTACACCCTTCTGCACAAAAGGAGAAACAAGGAAATAAAGGGTTTGGGAGCACAACTACATGGGAATCTAGGTATCCCAACCCATAGCCTCTAATAGACCTACCTGTGTAGTACAAATTAAAGGAAAGAAATTTTATGGGCTTATGGATATACGAGCTGATGTATCAGTAATATCTAAAGACTACTGGCCCCCATCCTGGCCCTTGCAATTAACTTCTACGTCCCTAGTGGGAGTAGGAACAGCTCAAAGTGTTCAACAGAGCCCTGAGATTTTATCTTGTCTTGTTTCGGATGGACAGTCATGTACTTCTCAGCCTTATGTTTCAAATATAGCTATCAATTTATGGGGTCGAGACTTACTTACAGCATGGGATATGAAACTTACAAAAAAAAACTTTGGGCCGGGCGCGGTGGCTCAAGCCTGTAATCCCAGCACTTTGGGAGGCCGAGGCGGGCGGATCACAAGGTCAGGAGATCGAGACCACAGTGAAACCCCGTCTCTACTAAAAATACAAAAAATTAGCCGGGCGCAGTGGCGGGCGCCTGTAGTCCCAGCTACTCGGGAGGCTGAGGCAGGAGAATGGCGTGAACGCAGGAGGCGGAGCTTGCAGTGAGCCGAGATCGCACCACTGCACTCCAGCCTGGGCAACAGCGTGAGACTCCGTCTCAAAAAAAAAAAAAAAAAAAAAAAAACTTTGATAACCCAGGATTTAAAATGAGGAAGAACATGGGATATCAGAGGGAAAAAGGTTTAGGAAAATTTCAAGGAAATCCTAACCCGATTATCAGTAACTGGAAAAATAGATAGAAAAGGGCTAGGACATCAGGATTTCTGACAGGGGTCATTGATATTTCTCCTCCACCCACTGCCTTACCATTAGAATGGCTCAGTGACAAACCCACATGGGTGGATCAATGGCCCCTATCTCAGGAGAAGCTGACACAACTTCAGCAGCTAGTAAAAGAACAATGGGATGCCAGACACATAGAGGAGTCAGCCCCTGGAATTCTCCAGTGTTTGTTATTACAAAAAAGTCCAGAAGATGGCGACTGCTACATGATTTAAGAGCTATTAATGCACATATAAAATTGATGGGTGCCTTACAAAAAGGCTTACCATCTCCAGCGGCTATTCCAAGAGACTGGCCTCTTGTAGTAACAGATCTTAAGGATTGCTTCTTTACTATACCCTTACCCGAGAAGGATAAGCCTCGATTCATTTTCTCTGTGCCTTCTATTAATCAAAGAGAACCTGTGTCTCATTATCAATGGAGAGTTTACCCCAGGGCATGCTTAACAGTCCTATGCTATGTCAGCATTTTGTAGGCCAGGCATTAAAGGAACCTCGGAATACATTTCCTACTGCTTACACCATTCATTTTATGGATGATATTCTTTTGGCTGCTCCTACAGATCAAATCCTACATCAGTTATTCAGAGAAACAAAACAGGCTTTGACTAAATGGAATCTCCAAATAGCTCCAGAAATGGTACAAACAACTTCCCCACACCAATACTTAGGAACTATTATTAGAGAGAAGTGTACAGCCTCAGAAAGTAGTTCTCCATAAAGACAGGTTACAGACTTTAAATGATGTTCAGCAATTATTAGGAGATATTAATTGGCTATGGCCGATGTTAGGTATTGCTACCTACCAACTTACACATCTTTACCAAACCCTGCAAGGAGATTCTTCTATAAATTCTCTGCAGCAATTAACTAAAGAGGCAGAAGCTGAATTATGGCTTGTAGAGCAAAGGTTATTGCAGAGACATGCCCCAAGGCTACAATTGCAAAAACCCTTGCTTTTGTTTATTCTTCCTACCCCCAACTCTCCAACAGGACTTTTGGACCAGTTCATAGACAAGTCTGTAACAGTAATTGAATGGCTCTTTTCTACCTAATCAAACACTCAAAACCCTGCAAGTTTATCTTTCTTTAATTACACAGATTGTGACTATGGGCAGGTAGAGGTCAAAAATGTTTACGGGATACGACCCTGACAAAATTATTGTTCCTTTATACTCCCAGCAACAAGCCGCAGCTTGGGAAACGTCCACTGCCTGGCAAACTACTTTTGCAGACTTCATGGGTGCTATAGATAACCACTACCCCTCAAGACAAAATTTTACAGTTTTATAAAATCCATTATTTCATTCTTCCTGTGATTACTCATCACAAGCCTATTCCAGGTGGACAGACTTATTTTACTGATGGCTCTTCCAAAGGTACTGCCGCTATCTATGGACCAAAACATATTCAAACAATAATGACCTCTGGAGTTTCAGCGCAACACTCACAGCTAATTGCAGTCATTCAGGTTTTACAGCTCACAGCTTCAGATCCTATCAACATTGTCTGTGATTCAGCTTATGTTGTAAATGTAGCCAGTCACACAGGAACTGCTACAATTAAAAGTACACTAGACCCAGAACTCCTTCCCTTCCCTTCCCCTACCCCTTTTCCTCTCCCTTCCTCTCCCCCTTCCCCCTTTCCCCTTCCCTTCCCTTTTCTCTTTTCTTTCGTTTTTGAGACAGAGTCCCGCTCTGTTGCCAAGACTGGAGTGCAGTGGAATGATCTCGGCTCACTGCAACCTCTGCCTCCTGGGTTCAAGCAATTCTCCTTCCTCAGCCTCCACCACCATGCCCAGCTAATTTTTTTGTATTTTTAGTAGAGACGGGGTTTCACCATATTGGCCAGGCTGGTCTGCAACTCCTGATCTTGTGATCTGCGCACATTGACCTCCCAAAGTGCTGGGATTACAGGTGTGAGCCACCGCACACGGACAGCTTAACTTATACGTAAGACTTCAACAAGTTATTCACGCTCGTGCAGGTCCTTTTCATATTTCTCATATTCGCTCTCACACACAACTTCCTGGGCCACTATGTCTAGGTAATGAGAAAGCAGACAAGCTGGTTGGTTCTGTGTTTCAGCAAGCTCAAGTGTCTCATGAGCTTCTGCACCAAAGTACTGCCACCCTTACTCGCATGTTACATTTATCTCGCAGCCAAACTAGGGCTATAATACAAGCCTGTCCTACTTGCCAGCATGTCCCTGGAACCACACCTGTAGAAAGCTGTAGCCCACGAGGTTTGGCTCCAAATGAAATTTGGCAAATGGATATTACATGTCATGCGGGTCCGTGTAAAGAGACCACTAAACAGGCTTTGTGTGAGCAATAAAGCATTTTGATCACCAGGGTGCAGGCGGGCTGAGTCCGAAAAGAGAGTCAGTGAAGGGAGATAAGGGTGGGGCCATTTTATAGGAGTTGGGTAGATAAAGGAAAATTCCAGTCAAAGGGGGGTTGTTCTCTGGCAGGCAGGAGTGAAAGTCACAAGGTGCTCAGTGGGGGAGCTTTTTGAGCCAGGATGAGCCAGGCACAAGATAATGTCATCGCCTAAGGCAAGGACCGGCCATTTTCACTTCTTTTGTGGTGGAATGTCATCAGTTAAGGCAGGGCAGGGCATTTTTACTTCTTTTGTGATTCTTCAGTTACTTCAGGCCATCTGGGCATATACGTGCAAGTCACAGGGGATGCGATGGCTTGGCTTGGGCTCAGAGGCCTGACATTACACACATAGCAACCTTTGGTAAGCTTAGCTATGTTCATATGACTATAGACACTTATTCTCATATGCTGCATGCTACATGCCAAACATGTGAGACAGCTGGTCATGTACAATGACATTGTCTGTCATCATTTGCTCACATGGGGATACATAAGCAATTAAAAACTGACAATGAACCCACTTATACTAGTCATGCTTTTCAAAATGTCTTACAGCTTATAACCCATAATATTGGAATTCCTTATAATTCCAATTTTAGAGGAAAACACATTGTAGAGCGGGCACATCAAACATTATAATGCACGTTGAAAATACAAAAGGGGGTATAGGAGGCCAACTACCACCTCAATCAAAACTACATTTAGCCTTATTTACCTTAAATTTTTTGACTCCTGGTATGGATGGTAAGACTCCAGCAGAAAGACATTGGGAAGTGTTAGAGGAAAAGAGGAAAGTTTATCCAAAAGTGTTATGGAAATCCCTGGAAGAAGGAAAATGGAAACGTCCAGCGGATTTACTGACATGGAGAAGAGGGTATATTTCTGTTTTCACAGGCGATGGACAAACCGTGTGGGTGCCCTCAAGGTGCATGCAACCATGGAGTAGGAGCCTGGGGGAACCCAGTGTCAGGCCTCTGAGCCCAAGCCAAGCCATCGCATCCCCTGTGACTTGCACGTATATGCCCAGATGGCCTGAAGTAACTGAAGAATCACAAAAGAAGTAAAAATGCCCCGCCCTGCCTTAACTGATGACATTCCACCACAAAAGAAGTGAAAATGGCCGGTCCTTGCCTTAAGCGATGACATTATCTTGTGCCTGGCTCATCCTGGCTCAAAAAGCTCCCCCACTGAGCACCTTGTGACTTTCACTCCTGCCCGCCAGAGAACAACCCCCCCTTGACTGTAATTTTCCTTTACCTACCCAAATCCTATAAAATGGCCCCACCGTTATCTCCCTTCGCTGACTCTCTTTTCGGACTCAGCCTGCCTGCACCCAGGTGATTAAAAAGCTTTATTGCTCACACAAAGCCTGTTTGGTGGTCTCTTCACACAGACGCGCATGACACCCAGGGCGGCCAACCATGGGCCTGGTCCCTCCGATTCAAGCCTTGAGCCAGCTGAGCCTGAGTGCAAAGATAGAGAGAAGGCCGACCAGAGTGATGATGACATCCACCCCCATAACCTGGGGACAACTCAAGAAAACCACGCAGGAAGATGAGAAACTACTGGAGCATCAGTGACAGGCAAAACCCCTGATTCCATGTTCTTGGCCATGTTAGCCATAGTGTCCTGTGCAGTATTGTAGCAGGACGAGTGGCAGACAAAACTCTTCAGACACCGAGTTAAAGAAGGAAGGGGTTTACTCGGCGGGGAGCATTGGCAAGACTTCTGCCTCAAGAGCCGAGCTCCCCAGTAAGCAATTCCTGTCCCTTTTAAGGGCTCACAACTCTAAGGGGGTGCACGTGAGAGGGTTGTGATTGATTGAGCAAGCAGCAGGTATGTGACTGGGGGCTGTGTGCACTGGTAATTAGATTGGAACAAAACAAGATAGGGATTTTCACAGTGCATTCCTATACAATGTCTGTAATCTATAGATAACAGAACCAATTAGGTCAGGGGTCGATCTTTAACTACCAGGCCCAGGGTGTGGCGCCAGGCTGTCTGCCTGTGGATTTCATTTCTGCCTTTTAGTTTTGACTTCTTCTTTCTTTGGAGGCAGAAATTAGGCATAAGACAATATGAGGGGTGGTCTCCTCCCTTAGTATGTTTTCGCTGTGCAGAGGCAAAAACATTGTGCATATGTTCTCAATCCCCCAGCAGTACAACCTATACTTTGGAGCAACACTCCTCCTGAGATTTATCACGATCAGGGAGTGTGGGCTCCAGGACCCCTAACTCCCCCTGACATAGAACACTTAAACTCTCAGAATAATGGCATTAATTATACCGCTCCACTGGAAGGACTTCCTTTGTGTATCACCACAAAGACGTCGCTCAGCCATAGCTGTCTTACAATTCAAGCTCAAACATGGTTGAGTCACTATGGAAAAATTATGTACTTATTAAGTCTTGGTTCTATTAATGTAACTGGTGTGCTAACCAACCTTTCCCGGCCCAGTTGCCCTAATTGTGCTGATTAAGGAATGGATTCCATTCAATAGTTCTACCCTACTCCGTGGACCCAGTGTCTTGTTCCACTGGCTAGAAAACAATCTATGTCAACTGGAGACATTGTGGATTGGGGACCTAAAGGTCAATTAGATCGAAAAGATGAAAATCAGAAATCATGGCACAAACTTCACTGGCATTGGTGGCAAGCTTTCAATGCTTCTTCTTTATACAATACTGGGATCCAATCCCAGTCTGCCACCCAGATTGCTTGGCATGGAGCAGGATTTAGCTCACCTCCTCTTCCGTGGCATTATCTAGGGAGGAAAGGACCAATTCAAGAGACGATATGGAAGGCAGCACTCCCATTTATGAATGGCAACATCTGGATTGGAATACTCTCCAATAAAAGCAATAGTAAGTGACACAATCTTAATGTTGCATTTGTAAAGAATATCACCACTCAATTTACAGTTTTTGTTTTTAATCCTCATGTCTTTTTGGCAGTTAAGGAGAACCAGCTCCAGGTAAACAATACCCAATTGACCTGTAAATCTTGCCAGTTTTATCACTGCATTAATCATAGCACATTGCAAACACATAGCATTTCTACCTTGATGATTTTGGGTCACATCCCTGGGCTATGGATTCCTGTTAATCTGTCCAAGCCTTGGGCTGCTACACCTGCTTTGCATTTTGTGAAACTTCTTCCAACTTAGCTTACTCATCTTGTCTGTAGAGCCTTAGGCATAATTTTTGCTATTGTCTCCTTAGTCACACTAATAACTTCTGTTGTGATGTTCCCTGTAGCTTTGCATAATTCTATTCAAACAGCTCAGGACCTGGAGAACTGGACACGCACAGCTGATCAAACGAGGCTACTTCAGAATAAAATTAACACTGAGTTAACTGAAGTGGCAATGTTAAAATCCACGGTCCTATGGTTAGGGGAACAAGTACAGAGCTTGCAGTTGCAGCAGCAATTGCGTTGTCATTTTAACCACATTCATATTTGTGCAAAAAACTTAGAATATAACCAAAGTGAGTATCCACGGGACCTTGTGAAAGCTCATTTACAGGGAGCATTCACATCCAACATCACCTTTGATATTGGTGAATGACAAAACAAAATTCTTGATTTAAATAAGCGAACTCAAAAATGTCAGCCTTCTTTAGAAGACTGGGCCGGGCGCGGTGGCTCAAGCCTGTAATCCCAGCACTTTGGGAGGCCGAGACGGGCGAATCACGAGTTCAGGAGATCGAGACCATCCTGGCTAACATGGTGAAACCCCGTCTCTACTAAATATACAAAAAAAAATTAGCCGGGCGAGGTGGCGGGCGCCTGTACTCCCAGCTACTCAGGAGGCTGAGGCAGGAGAATGGCGTGAACCCGGGAGGCGGGGCTTGCAGTGAGCTGAGATCCAGCCACTGCACCCCAGCCTGGGCAACAGAGCCAGACTCCGTCTCAAAAAAAAAAAAAAAAAAAAAAGACTGGACCAAATTCCAGCAAGGCCTGGCAAGCCTCAGCCCTTGGACCTATCTAAAGCACCTCATTAACATCTTATATGTAGTTCTTGGAATAATGCTGTTTTTGTCTCTGTCTTCTGCTCATAGTCTGTAAAATCGGATGGACTGCCAATCAGAGAATGAGAGCTGCCCAGCCTGGCCTTACATTCTTTTTTTTTTTTTGAGACGGAGTCTTGCTCTGTCGCCCAGGCTGGGGTGCAGTGGCCGGATCTCAGCTCACTGCAAGCTCCACCTCCCGGGTTTACGCCATTCTCCTGCCTCAGCCTCCTGAGTAGCTGGGACTACAGGCGCCCGCCACCTCGCCCGGCTAGTTTTTTGTATTTTTTAGTAGAGATGGGGTTTCACCGTGTTAGCCAGGATGGTCTCGATCTCCTGACCTCGTGATCCACCCGTCTCGGCCTCCCAAAGTGCTGGGATTACAGGCTTGAGCCACCGCGCCCGGCCACATTCTTTCAATTAACACATAAACAGGAAGGGAGAGATGTTGGGAGCTGAAAAGGACAAAGGGATCATGATCAACTCAGCATTCCACTGGAGGCTATATGGTCAAATAGCTACTGTTTATCATGAATGCAGGATGTGAGCAAACTCACACAGCGCCTGCCACCAAAAGGTTTGCTGAGGGCCTCACTCCCTGGCGCTGGGCTCCTTGAAGTTATCTACTGAGAAATCTAGTGCCTATTGTTCACAGGATGCAGTCTGGCAAGCCTGCTGTGAACCAAACAGCATACCGACAATCACTACCCCACAATCACCCCCCATTTATCGCTATCTGTTTTGCCTAATAAATATGGAGGGCTGTGTAAAGCTCAGGACCCTTGTCCACTAGAGGCAAGGTGCCCCCGACCCCGTCTTCAAAATATACTCTTTGGTCTCTTGTCTTTTATTCCCGCATTCATCCCTCTTTGTTCAGGTCCCCTAGGTCCGTGCAGGTTACAAGTGGCACTTCTGATCAGCGACGGAATTGGGTGCTCTACAGTCAGGGAGGGCCATGTTAAACCCTTTTGTAAGCCTTGGGTTTTGAGTGAGATGGGGAGCCACTTAAGTGTTCTGAGCAAATAAATGACAGAATTAGACCTTGTAATAACAAGAAAATCCTATGTGGCAGCTGAATTAAGTGGACAGAAGTGAGACAAAGTGGAGGCAGGAGACCAGTTAGGCTATTCAAATAATGGAGGTGAGAGATGACAGCAGTTTGGCCCAGGGTGGGGACCATGGAAGTGGTAAAATTTAATGGTTAAATTCTCATAGATTTTGAAAGCACAGCTGACAAGGCTTGGTGATAGACATGCTACAGCACAAGAAAGGAAAAGTCAAGGATGACTGCAGAATTGTGGCCCCAGGAACTGCAAGAACAGAACTGCCATTCCCCAAGAGGGAAAGGTCATGGATGGAGTTGGGGGTGGGAGAAGAGCTGGGAGCTCAGCATTGAAGTAGTACTTGTCAGAAATCAGACCAGAGATGATGAGGAGCCTAAGGGTCAAGGAGGGGTGTGGACCAATGATACAAATGTGGGCATCACTAGCATGGGCTCAACCACCAAGAGTTGGGCACTGTGTGGGCAGGGCCTCGTGCCTGTAAGAAAGATTCAATACCCGGTACAGATTTCTCCTCTCCAGCTCTTCCTTCCTTTTTTTGGTTTGCTTGGTTTTTTTGAGACGGAGTCCCACTCTCTTGCCCAGGTTGGAGCACAGTGGTGAGATTTCGGCTCACTGCAAGCTCCACCTCCTGGGTTCACGCCTGAAGGGGTGGCCTGCCCCTCCACACCTGTGGGTGTTTCTCGTTAGGTGAACGAGAGACTTGAGAAAAGAAATGAGACACAGAGACAAAGTGTAGAGAAAGAGAAAGCGGGGGCCCAGGGGACCGGCGCTCAGCTTACAGAGGACCCACACCGGCACCGGTCTCTGAGTTCCCTTAGTATTTATTGATAATTATCTTTACCATCTTAAGGATAAGGGAGTGGCAGGACAATAGGATCATTGTAGGGAGGAAATCGGCAGTAAGACATATGAACAAAAACCTCTGTGACATGAATAAGTTTAAAGGAAAATGCTGTGCCTTGAGATGCATATGCAAACATCTCCATAAACCTTTTAGCATTACTTCAGCCTATCATATGGGGAGAAACCTTGGACAATACCTAGCTCTCCTAGGCAGAGGTCCCTGTGACCTTTGGCCGTGTATGTGTCCCTGGGTAGTTGAAATTAAGAGAATGGTGATGACTCTTAACCAGCAAGCTGCCTTCAGGCACTTGTTTAACAAAGACACATCCTGCACAGCCCAAAATCCATTAAACCTTGAGTCACTGCAGCACATGTCTCTTGCAAGGACAAGGTTGGGGGTAGGGTCACAGATTAACAGCATCTCAAATACAGAACAAAATGGAGTCTCTTATGTCTACTTCTTTCTTTTTTTTTTTTTTTTGTTGAGACAGAGTCTTGCTTTGTCGCCCAGACTGGAGTGCAGTGGCCGGATCTCAGCTCACTGCAAGCTCCGCCTCCCGGGTTCACGCCATTCTCCTGCCTCAGCCTCCCGAGTAGCTGGGACTACAGACACCCACCACCTCGCCCGGCTAGGTTTTTGTATTTTTTAGTAGAGACGGGGTTTCACCGTGTTAGCCAGGATGGTCTCGATCTCCTGACCTCGTGATCCGCCCGTCTCGGCCTCCCAAAGTGCTGGGATTACAGGCTTGAGCCACCACGCCCGGCCATGTCTACTTCTTTCTATATAGATACAGTAACAGGCTGATCTCTCTTTCTTTTCCCCACACACGCCATTCTCCTGTCTCAGCCTCCCATGTAGCTGGGACTACAGTGGCCAGCCACCACGCCCGGCTCATTTTTTATATTGTTAGTAGAGACACCGTGTTAGCCAGGATGGTCACGATCTCCTGACCTTGTGATCCGCCCGCCTCGGCCTCCCAAAGTGCTGGGATTACAGGCGTGAGCCACCACGCCCAGTCTTTTTTTTTTTTTTAAAAAACAGTCTTGCTCTGTCACTCAGGCTTGTGCCACCACACCGGGCTAATTTTTGTATTCTTAGTAGAGACAGAGTTTAACCATGCTGGCCAGGCTGGTCTGGCTTCCATCTCCTGTACTTAAGTGATCCACCCATCTCCGCCTCCCAAAGTGCTGAGATTACACGCATGAGCCACAGAGCTCAGCCCATAATGTTTTTAAAAAGTATATCTGGAGATATTGACACAATTATGAATGCAGGCTGTAACACTTAGTAATATGGTCTACAAATTACGTTGCAATTTCAAAGTATCACTACAAAAGTAACATAAAAAGCTGTTGAATTTCTAAACGCATTTCCAATTGACCTTAGATTACCAATTGCCAATAGTTTTCAAAGTGACAAATATTGAAATTTCTAAAGTTACTTTGGAATAAGTAAGCAAATATCTCTCTTGGTTATAGATTATATATAAAATCAATGCCATATTAAGGAAAGCCAAAGTTATAAAACTAAATTTGTGAAACTGCCCTTTTTTCTTTCCTTTTCTCTTTTTAGGATGGGTTGAATTAGTACTAAATTTGGGTTTCACAAGGGCGAATTTATCTTTGAAATGGATTTTCCTCCCATCAGGTAGTCTTAATTGCTTTACAAAAATCTAAAATCTAATACAGGTTTTTAAAAAGTAAATTTTTCAAGCAGTTCATATGTTCGGCCCAAAAGTAAAAACTGAGTTTATACATTTGCTTCAAATTAAAAATTGACGACCGGAAAGCATACTTTTAAAGGTAAAGTCCTTGTGAGAAGAGTTAAGAATCACGAGAACGGAAATGCGATTTGCTACCTCTGGGTTTCCGTTCGCAGAAGCGCGAGGGGCCCGGCGATGCGGGTCTGGCTCGCTGGGCCACCCCTTTCGGGTCACTGATCCGGGGCACGACAGGGAGTGGGTGCTCCTCACACCGAGCGCCCGGACGAGGGCAGCTGCAGCGTCGCGATGGAGCCCAGAGCCCTGCCCCGCAGATGACGCGCCGCTGCGGCTTTGCCTACCCTCCCACAAGATGGCTGCGGGTGGCGCCGAGGATGCTGGGCGCGCGCCCCTCGGAACCCGCGAAGAGGTGGCCGGGGCGGGGCCGGGGGCAGGGCCCGCGGGAGCCCGGCGCTGATTGGCCGGCGTGGCCGGCGGGCCCCCGCCGCTGGTTAGTAGCGGGCGCCGCGGCCTGGGCTGGGATGTGAGGAGCTGCGGGTTTCGGGCTCCGGGCTCCGGGCTCCGGGTGGCGGCGGCTGTGAGCGGCGGCGGCTGTGAGCGGCGGCATTGCGGCGCAGGCGGCGGGTGAGGCCAGCGGGCGCCGTCGGCGGCCGGCCCTGTCGGCCGCGGCATGAGGAAGCGGACCGAGCCCGTCGCCTTGGAGCATGAGCGCTGCGCCGCCGCGGGCTCGTCCTCCTCCGGCTCGGCTGCCGCGGCGCTGGACGCCGACTGCCGCCTGAAGCAGAACCTGCGCCTGACGGGCACGGGGGCGGCCGAGCCGCGCTGCGCAGCCGACGCGGGAATGAAACGGGCGCTGGGCAGGTGAGGCTTCGCGGAGGGGGGGCTCACCTGGCGCAGGTGCGTCCCGCAGGGGGCCCCAGCACCCCCCAGCCCCACCCAGGGTGACCGCCCGCCCGATCTGCGGCCGCCCGGTTGCGCGCTAGTGTCCCGCATTTGGCCCGCGGCGGCCCCACCCCCGCTCCCTTCCCCAGGCAGCGCGGAGGGAGCGCTGTGCCCTGCCCCTGACCCTCTGTGTTCTCCTCCCGCCCTCGCGCTCGGCACTCCCAGCCTAGCCTTGCACCCCGACCCTTTCCCGGGGCTGCCCGGGGGACCCTTACGTTGGGGGCTTGGCGCCGCCCGAAGTCATGACCCCGCGTAGGAGAGTAGGGTAGCGGGTGGGGAGTCCTTGGGAGATCCCTGGACGCCGGGCACAGCAGAGGCATGAGGCAGAGGGGCCGGCGCCAGATCCTGAGAGCGCTGGGGCCCACTCGGACCTCCTCTTCCTGCTCTGCATCGGGCCCCGCACCGAGCGCCCGGGCAGGCGCCCTTCAGGCTGGGCTGCGTGCACGGAGCCTTACTGGCATCTTGGGCGCTCGGCGCCTCTGCCAGGTAACTAGGGTCGGGTGCGTGCGTCGTTCAGAACTCCGGGACCTTTGGGGAAGGGCTCAGTGGGCCGCAGGTTGTAGGGGAAGGAGGGACTCGGAGCATCGCAGCCGTCGGAGGGAAGCCTGTCCTTCCCTCTGCTGGTGGTGGTTCGTGGTGCGTGAAATCTGTCCGCACAAGTTCGCCTCCTTGGGAATCACCTTGCAGTCCTGGATCGTTTGGTTATTGGTGTTCTCCCTTTGGGTAGAAGATGAACGCGTTTATATAAAGCCACTTTCAAAACTGTGATGCAGTTGGGATGGAGATGGGAACATGTTTCATACGGACAGATTTCTCCTCCCATCTGCTGGTTTCCTAATTATCTGGCTGTTTGTAGAACGTAGCATTCCTGGCAGCTTTGAAGTCTTGATATTTCGTGGTGATTTGAAGAAGTTACTATATGGTGATCTCGGGCGTTGTAGCAGAGCACTTCTTTTTTGACCATCTGGAATGCCCTTAGTTGATGCTGGCCACTTGAGTGTAAAATATTTATGCAAGTCGCTCCTAAAGAAAATTAGAATTTCAACTTCATTGCTTAAAAGATCATGAAATTAAACTATAGACACCTCTAAGTTGATGATTTGACAGAAGGGCAGAGACTGATAGACTCGTGTCTATGGGTGTAAAATTATCTAGCATCTGCAATATCTTTTGTGAAACTAATCTGTTCTCTTTGCTATGGAAATATTTATTTGCATTAAAAACTCATGATTTAACTTTAATACACTTTTATTAACAGACATGGCATGTTAGATAAATTGGAAAATTCTTCCTTCGAAAAAATCGAATTGCCAGGCGCGGTGGCTCACGCCTGTAATGCCAGCACTCTGGGAGACCAAGGGGGGCAGATTATCAGAGGTCTGGAGTTCGAGATCAGCCTGACCAACATGGAGAAACCCCTTCTCTACTAAAAATAAGAAATTAGCCGGGCGTGGTGGCGCATATGCTTGTAATCCCAGCTACTCGGGAGGCTGAGGCAGGAGAATCACTTGAATCTGAGAGGCGGAGGTTGCGGTGAGCGAAGATATGGCGGAGCCGAGATCGCACTATTGCACTCCAGCCTGGGCAACAAGAACGAAACTCCGTCTCAAAAAAGAAAAAAAGAAAAGAAAAAAATTGTTTCCACAACGTTTGGGGAAACAGCGCCGACCTGGCACCTTCCTTGAAGAATGTACTGTATTAAAATGACCTGATTAATTTTTATTTTCTTTTTTTTTTTTTTTTTTTTGAGACGGAGTCTCGCTCTGTCACCCAGGCTGGAGTGCAGTGGCCGGATCTCAGCTCACTGCAAGCTCCGCCTCCCGGGTTCACGCCATCTCCTGCCTCAGCCTCCCGAGTAGCTGGGACTACAGGCGCCTGCCACCTCGCCCGGCTAAGTTTTTTTTTGTATTTTTAGTAGAGACGGGGTTTCACTGTGTTAGCCAGGATGGTCTCGATCTCCTGACCTCGTGATCCGCCCGTCTCGGCCTCCCAAAGTGCTGGGATTACAGGCTTGAGCCACCGCGCCCGGCCTAATTTTTATTTTCTAGTCAGGACAAAGAGAGGCATTCCAGTTGTGTCCATATCCTTTGGATAAGCAAAAGACTGTTGGGGTAAAAAGCAAAACAAAGGCAAGGAAGACCAAATTTGCGAGCTACTGGTTGTCTTCCTTCCCGGCTGGCTCTCTCAGACATCCTTGGACTTTCTCCTCTTCCTCTCTCAGACTCTGTGCCACCATTACCTCCTCACTGAGGCCTTCTTAGACCAGCCCACCCCTGTCGACGTTATTATCACTTACTGGAGATTGTAATTTTTGCTTGTGTGCCTCCCCTGCAACCAGAATGGAAGCACCATGAGAACAGGAGCTTTGTTTTCTCCACTTAAGTATTTCCAGTAGCTGGCACCTAGTAGTGGTTAAAAAATACTTGTTTTTTTTTTTTTTTTTTTTTTTTGAGACGGAGTCTCACGCTGTTGCCCAGGCTGGAGTGCAGTGGCGCGATCTCGGCTCACTGCAAGCTCCGCCTCCTGGGTTCACGCCATTCTCCTGCCTCAGCCTCCTGAGTAGCTAGGACTACAGGCGCCCGCCACCGCGCCCGGCTAATTTTTTGTATTTTTAGTAGAGACGGGGTTTCACTGTGGTCTCGATCTCCTGACCTTGTGATCCGCCCACCTCGGCCTCCCAAAGTGCTGGGATTACAGGCTTGAGCCACCGCGCCCGGCCAAAAATACTTGTTGAATGAACAAATTATCCATTGCGCGCGCGGAGCCGCCTCCTTTGTGTCTTTTATGATCCTCCTTTTGATCCTTCCCTACATTTTTTAAACTCTTTATTGTCAACATACACGGAAGTAGAGAAGACAATCTAATGAGCCTTCATGTATCCATCACTTAAAGTTTTCAGTGTTTAGCCAATTTTGAATCATCCATTCGTCTTCTCCTTTTTTTTGGTAGGATGAAAGTTTGGATTGTTTTTTTTTTTTGAGAAGGAGTCTTGTTCTATCGTCCAGACTGGAGTGCAGTGGTGATCTTGGCTCACTGCAGCCTCCACCTCCTGGGTTCAAGCAATTCTCCTGCTTCAGCCTCCCAAGTAGCTGGGATTACAGGTGCCCGCCACCGAGCCAGGCTAATTTTTGTATTTTTAGTAGAGACAGGGTTTCACCATGTTGGCCAGGCTGGTCTCAAACTCCTGACCTCGTGATCCACCCGCCTCGGCCTCCGAAATTGCTTGGATTATAGGCATGAGCCACAGTACCTGGCCTGGAATATTTTTAAACAATTTTTTTTAAGGCAGTTCTATCACCCAGGCTGGAGCACAGTGGCATGATCATGGCCCACTGCAGTCCAGACCTCCTGGGCTCAGGTGATCCTCCCACATCAGCCTCCCTAGTAGCTGAGATGCTGTGTTTATGCACTCCTGGTTAATATTCTTTGTTTTTTTTTTTTTTTTTTTTTTTTTTTTTTTTTGGTAGATCTGAAGTCTCACTATGTTGCCCCCCAGGCTGGTCTTGAATTCCTGGCTTCAAGTGATCCTTCTGTCTGGGTCTCCCAAAGTGCTAGGCGTGAACTACCATGCCAGGCCTAAATTCTCCTGCCTCAGCCTCCCGAGAAGGTGGGATTACAAGCACATGCCACCACACATGGCTAATTTTTGTATTTTTAGTAGGGATGGCGTTTCACCATGTTGACCAGACTGGTCTCCAACTCCTGACTTCAAGTGATCTGCCTATCACGGCCTCCCAAAGTGTTGGGATTACAGGCGTGAGCCACCATGTCTGACCTCTTTTTCTTTTCTGATTGCATTGCATTTCTAGAACAAAGTTAAATAATAGGGATGACACTGAGTAACTTGTTTCATTCCTGACTTCAGTGAGAATGCTGTTAGTGTTTTTGCCATTAAGTGACATGCTGGGGTGTGTTGCTAATGTTGTGGGGAGCTTTTTGTTTTTGTTCTTGCTCCCTCACTGATGTTTTTAAAATAAAAAATGGTGACTGAGTTTTCTCAAATGCCAGTGCACATCTGTGGAATGATCAGAGAGATTTTCTTTTTTTTTTTTTTTTTTTTTTGAGATGGAGTCTTGCTCTGTGGCCCAGGCTGGAGTGCAGTGGCCCGATCTCAGCTCACTGCAAGCCCCGCCTCCCGGGTTCACGCCATTCTCCTGCCTCAGCCTCCCGAGTAGCTGGGAGTACAGGCGCCCGCCACCTCGCCCGGCTAATTTTTTTTGTATTTTAGTAGAGACGGTGTTTCACCGTGTTAGCCAGGATGGTCTCGATCTCCTGACCTCGTGATCCGCCCGTCTCCGGCCTCCCAAAGTGCTGGGATTACAGGCTTGAGCCACCGCACCCGGCCGATCAGAGAGATTTTCTTCTTTTATCTGTTAACATAGTAAGTTATAGTAATGGATTTATATTATTGAATCATCATTGTATTCCTGGGATGAACTCTCTTATTGTATAGTCAGATTCTATTAATTTATTTTTTATTTTTTTTTGAGACGGAGTTTCACTCTGTCGCCCAGGCTGGAGTGCAGTGGTGCGATCTCGGGTCACTGCAACCTCTGCCTCTCAGGTTCAAGCAATTCTCCGGCCTCAGCCTCCTGAATAGCCGGGATAGGCGTGTGCCACCATGCACTGCTAATTTTTGTATTTTTAGTGGAGACGGGATTTTGCCATGTTGACCAGGCTGGACTCAATCTACTGACCTCAGATAATCTGCCCACCTCAGCCTCCCAAAGTGCTGAGATTATAAGGTGTGAGCCACCACACCTGGCCTATTTATTGATATTTTATTTAGAAATTTTACATCATTATTTGTGAGAATAGTCTGTAATTTTCTCTTATGCAACCTTTATCAAGTTGTTTTAGTGTTTTATATAGCTTTATAAAAAGTTTCTTATATAACATTTTATTCTAAACTTTTATTATTATTATTATTATTTTGAGACGGAGTCTTGCTTTGTCGCCCAGGCTGGAGTGCAGTGGCGCGATCTCGGCTCACTGCGAGCTCTGCCTCTCAGGTTCATGCAATTCTCCTGCCTCAGCTTCCAGAGTAACTGGGACTACAGGCGCCTGCCACCCCACTCGGCTAATTTTTTGTGTTTTTTTTAGTAGAGATGGGGTTTCACTGTGTTATCCAGGATGGTCTCGATCTCCTGACCTCGTGATCTGCCCGCCTTGGCCTCCCAAAGTGCTGGCATTACAGGCATCAGCCACCGCGCCCGGCCATTTTATTCTAAACTTTTAGCCAGCTTACAAAATTTTTAAAATATTTGTTTAAAATTTGGTAGGAATTTTCTTGTAAAACTTTCTAAGCCTGGTGCCTTTATATTTATTTATTTATTTATTTAACTTTTTTGGCACATACAGGTCTTTGCCACGTTGCCTAGGCTTGTCTTGAACTTCTCTTTCAAGCAGTGCTTCCACCTCTGTCCCCTAAAGTATTGGGATTATAGGCATGAGCCACCATCCTAGCCAGTGCTGTTTCAGAATATAGCACTTCGGTAACTACTACAGTGTCTTCTAAGTCATTGACCTGTTTAGATTTGCTATGTCCTGATTTCAGTTTTGGCGGTTTATGTATTCATATAAAATTATCAATTAAATTCACCTTTTTTCCTCTGTAGCTGTGGCCATTTCCCTAGTTTTGTTCCCTGTTTTTTGTAATTAGGGTTTTTCCTCTTTTTTTTTTTTTTTTTGAGACGGAGTTTCACTCTTGTTGCCCAGGCTGGAGTGCAATGGCATGATCTCGGCTCATTGCAACCTCCACCTCCCAGGTTCAAGCAATTCTCCTGCCTCAGCCTACCGAGTAGCTGGGATTACAGGTATGTGCTGCCATACCTAGCTAATTTTGTATTTCTCATAGAGACAGGGTTTTTCCATGTTGGTCAGGCTGGTCTCGAACTCCCACCCTCAGGTGATCCGCCCGTCTTGGCCTCCCAAAGTGCTGGGATTACAGGCATGAGCCACCACGCCTGGCCTGCTTTTTCTTCTTGATTTAGGCTAGTCAATAATATATGTATTATCCATACATACACTGAAGTGGGGAAAAATATAAACACACACATACGTATTTTCTGCTCCATCAAAGAAAATATTTATTTCTTTTTAGTTCCGGGAGATGAGGGGGATGCTGAGGGCTGCAGACAAGTGGAGAGAACAGGTTCTGTCTGAAGGGGATAGCAGCTACCACACCCTGTCCTGTTGCTGCCTGGCAGGAATGTGGTCCCAGAGTGGCCAGATCGTCCAGTCTTTCTGGAAAAGACTAGCTGGTGTTTTTTTTAGTTTGTTTTGTTTTGTGTTTGAGATCGTTTGGCTCTACACCCAAACTGGAGTGCTACGGTGCAGTCATGGCTTACTGCAGCCTGTGCCCCCCAGGGTCAAATGGTCTTCGCACCTCAGCCTTACAAGTAGCTGGGACTACAGGCACCCACCACCATATCTAGCTAATTTTTGTATTTTTTGTAGAGACAGGGTTTTGCCATGTTGCCCAGACTGGACTTGAACTCCTGAGCTCCAGTGATCCACCTGCCTAAGCCTCCCAAAGTACTGGGATTAAAGGCATGAGCCAGTGCACCCAACCTTTTGTTTGTTTATGTAATTTTTTTTGTCTTAGTGTGTGTGCTTGTGTGTGTGTGTGTGTGTGTGTGTGTGTGTGTGTGTGTAGTATTGCCAACTTTTTTAACATTGGTAAGTAATTCAGATGAGAGCAATTTTGGAGGTCAAGACGAACCCCAAACCAGTTTTTTTTGTTTTTAAATTCTGGGCTGAAAGGTAATTTTTAAAGGTAAATATTTATCTCATTCATAGGTCAACTCTGTACTCCTTGGGACGAGGAACTAGATAAGTTTTTCTTTGCATGGTGTCTGGTGTGAGGAGGTACTGGGCAAATGAGTGATTTTTTTTTTTTTCTTTTTTTTGAGACAGAGTCTCGCTCTGTCACCCAGGCTGGAGTGCAGTGGCATGATCTCGGCTCACTGCAACCTCTGCCTCCTAGATTCAAGCGACTTTTCTGCCTCAGCCTCCCGAGTAGCTGAGACTACGGGTGCCTGCCACCATGCCCGGCTAATTTTTTCTTTTTTTTTTTTTTTGAGACAGAGTCTCCCTCTGTTGCCCAGGCTGGAGAGCAGTGGCGCAATCTTGGCTCACTGCAACCTCTGCCTCAACCTCCCAAGTAGCTGGGATTACAGGCGCGCGCCACCATGCCTGGCTAATTTTTTGTATTTTTAGTAGAGACGAGGTTTCACCATGTTGGTCAAGCTGATCTTGAACTCCTGACCTCATGATCTGCCTGCCTTGGCCTCCCAAAGTAGTGGGATTACAGGCGTGAGCCACTGTGCCCAGCCTTAATTTTTGTATTTTTAGTAGAGACGGGCTTTCATCATATTGACTACGCTGGTCTTGAACTCCTGACCTTGTGATCTGCCCGCCTCGGCCTCCCAAAGTGCTGGGAATACAGGGGTGAGCCACCGTGCCCAGCCCAAATGAGGAATTTTGTGGGCCTTTCTTTAGCCCTGGAATTCTTGGGAATGCTCGTTGAAGGCATGACTGGTCTAATTTGGACCCTGAGAAGGCAGTCATGAGATGTACACGGTCTGTGTGTTACCTAGTCTTTTTCCTCTGACTCCCAACCAACAGGCCAGATCTGCTGGATGGACAGAAATCAGTGGGCTGCATGGGAGATTTCATAGCCAGATCACCCTCACACATAAATGCCAAAGAAGACAGTCATCACACCTCGTTCTTCCTTGACCCAAAGAAGATACTTTATCCCAGGTTGCTAATGGCTTCCCCCTAACCCAGAAGGGTGGATGGCTGAGGTTAACATCTGTCTTCTTCAGTGTCAGCCTTCCCCAGGTTCAGTATCAACCTCACCCTCTAAGTGTCCCTGCATGGTATCTCTTCATCTTTTCTTTACAGATTAGGAAGATGGGAGCGAGTTCTGAGCTAGCTTTTGTGATTAAAGTCCGCTTTGTCCATCTCCTTTTTCCTTTTGCTTCACTCTCAGTACGGTCTGTGCCAGGACTGTGACAAGGCATGGGGCTGGCTTTGTTTATGGTGCCGCAGCTGGCCTCCCACCCCCCACAACTGGTGCTGGTTCTCCTCTTCCTAACTCAGTGTACCTTATCATGGCTGCACTCCAGCCAGGGACCGGCCACACTGGGACTTGGTGCTTTGCCACTGCCTTCTGCTTTATTAGGACTCTGCATCCTGTATCTCTGCTTGGTTCCTAGTTCCTTTCAGCCACAGTGTCTCTTCCCAAGTGAGTGCCCACCTTCTATGGTGACTTTGGCAGACAGGCCTGAACTGTGAGGGGTATTTTTGGGCAGGCTGAAAGCACCTGAGGCACTTTCATGGAGGAAGCCTTGGAGAGAGGCATGGAAGATGGGTCAGGTTTGTGCTAACAGCTTTGGAGACAGGACATCATTTCAGACTCCTGCTGCTGCGACTTCTCCTCCTCTTCATTCCCCTCCTTTCTCTCCTCCTCCCTTAGAACACTTTTCCTTCCAGAGTGAAATCTGCAGGGAAAGTGTTTATTGAAATATAACCTAAAAAGCTGACAGATTAAGTCGATGCTCTTCACCCAGAGATGACACCACAAGACTTCAGGCTCAGTGTGTTTGTGCTTTGGCAGGGGCTGTTTCAGCATGAGAGTGGGTAAGCCATCTATCTCGTGCCACACTGAGAGCCAGCGTCTAGAGTGTCAGTCAGTGAACAGGGGCCAAGAGCCAGGATGCCGGAACCAAAGTGTCCCATTACCAGCAAGACTTCTCATTTAGACCTGGGCCGCTTTGTATTGTGATTTACTGTTGCAGAGGATAGCCTTCATAGAGACCCGGGTCTCAGGTGAGTTTTCAGATTCTCTGGCTTGGGTGAGTTGTGTAACACTCTGAGTTTGTTTTTTCATGTGTGATGTGGGGATTAGAGTGTCTTCCCTGTAGGATTGTGGTGAGACCCAGGTGTGTGGAATGTTCGTGGCACATGGTGAGTGCTCGGTCAGTGACATCTTCTAGATGACTAGCCCCATGATATTAAGAGTTGAGGGTACTGGCCGGTGTGGTTGCTCATGCCTTTAATCCCAGCACTTTGGGAGGCCGAGGCAGGCAGATCACTTGAGGTCAGGAGTTCAGGACCAGCCTGGCTAACGTGGTTAAACACCATCTCTACTAAAAAGATAAAAATTAGCCTGGCAAGGTTGTAAGCACCTGTAATCCCAGATAAGGGATTACCTCCTGTAATCCTGGGAGGCTGAGGCAGGAGAATCGCTGGAACCCAGGAAGTGGAGGTTGCAGTGAGCCGAGATTGCGCCACTGCACTCCAGCCTGGGCTACAGAGCAAGACTTTGTCTCAGAAACAAAACAAAACAAACAAACAAGAAAACACGAGTTGAGGGTACTGAGAAAGATCTGTTAGCTCATGTCAAGAAGGATTTTCTTCTACCCTTTTCTGCCCCAAACAATTAAGAGTCTAGCTTCTCAGCCAGTCATACATATACAGTCCATCCTGATCAGTTAATGTGTCTGTTGGTATTAGAGCATTTATAGCACTATTTGCTTATTTAACACTTTTTTCCAGCCACTCATTTAACAGTTTGAGTACCTGTTATGCCCAGTAACACCTGTGAATGCCGAGGCCATAGCAGTTCTCCTGGCCTTTACATTCTGGTAGGGGAGGCAGATAACACATGAAGAAACATGTGATGCCACGTGCTCAGGGCACTAAGGAGGAAAATGGTCCCAGTGAGGAGATAGCCACAGATGAGGCCCTGTGACTGTGTGTGCACAGTCCGGGTGTACAGGGAACGTTTCTGACAAGGAGACATGAACGGATGGCACTGGCTGCTTTAGAAGAGAGAAATGGCATGATGTGTGTTGTCATCATATCACTCTGACTGTGTGACAAGCACAGACTGCAGTGGGCAAGCAGGGAGACCAGCTAGGGGCTGCCAGAGTCATCCAGGCAAGAGATGACGGGGGCTCAGGCTGGGACAGCAGGTGTGGAGATGAGAAGAAGCATGTGATTCTGGATTCACAAACTACTTTCTGAGCAACAGGAAGAATGGAGTTGCCAGATACTGAGATGGGGATAGATGTGGAAAGAGCAAGTGCTTTGAGGCAGGAGAAGTAATCTGTTTGGTTTTGGACATATTGAGGTGTCTGTTAAACATCCAGGTGGATGGGGGTAGAGTTCAAGGGGAAGGTTAGGGCCTGTATCTGACCATGGCTGTGGCAGGTGGTACCTAGAGCCCTGCAGCAGACTCGCCCAGCAGGCAAGTCAGGACAGAGGAGTCAGGACCTGGGCAATGAGTTAGGAGGATTGCTGGGAAAAGGTGTCAAGGTAGCCACCTAAAGAAGGCCTGTTGCAGAAGACAGCATGATCTGCGATTGGATTTGGTGACATGAGATCAGCATTGACAGGAGTGTCTTACTGCAGTGGTGGGGGCAAAAGCCTAATGGTGAGAGCTCAAGGAAGAAGTGGAGAGGAAATGCAGGTAGCTTTTCCAGAGAGCTGTGCGGGAAAGGGGGAAAGACGGGGAGGGATGGCTGGAGGGGGTGAGTTTTCTTAGCAGTGATATTAGATACCAAAAAATAAACAAATAATAGCATCACTATGCTATAGGACAACTTCAGGCAGCCCATTATATTGATCATTATGATATTATCATATATTAGCCAAAATCGCGCCATTGCAGTCCAGCCTGGGCAACAAGAGCGAAATTCCGTCTTAAAAAAACAAAAAACAAAACAACACATACTGTAATTGTATTCCATATGTTCCAGAAGTTAAGTGGAGTCATGGAATATATGAAAATTACCCAAATTGAATTTCTAAAGATGAAAACCACAATGTGTGAGGTAAAGGTTGCACTGAAGGGAATTACACTGAAGGGTAGATTAAACACTGCTAAAGAAAGGGCTTGACTATTCAACGTAAAACCTGGGGAAAACAGAACCAAACAAATTTTCTTTTTTTTTTTTTTTTTTTTGAGACGGAGTCTTGCTCTGTCGCCCAGGCTGGAGTGCAGTGGCCGGATCTCAGCTCACTGCAAGCTCCGCCTCCCGGGTGCACGCCATTCTCCTGCCTCAGCCTCCCGAGTAGCTGGGACTACAGGCGCCCGCCACCTCGCCCGGCTAGTTTTTTGTATTTTTTAGTAGAGACGGAGTTTCACCGGGTTAGCCAGGATGGTCTCGATCTCCTGACCTCGTGATCCGCCCGTCTCGGCCTCCCAAAGTGCTGGGATTACAGGCTTGAGCCACCGCGCCTGGCCGAAACAATTTTTAAAACACTGGGCACTAGGCAACAAAGGACAGTAAACTCGGAGAGGTGACAAAGGAAGTGAGCCCTACAGTACCCTAGCTGACCTTGACAGAGCTTCCACGCCATGGCACAGGGAGAGGAGCTGCATGGACTCCCAGGGTTGTGGGTGTGGAGCTGAGAATCTGGAGAGACCAATGTGGCTAGAGTTCATAGCACAGAGTACCAGAGAGGAGAGAGCAACACAGAGAGAGACCCTGGGGTCTTCAGAGGGTCCCCTTGATCAGCACATGTGTATGAGGACACTCTGTGGCTGGGGAAAGAACTGTCTGAAAAGATTAGAGGAAATAATCCCTGCTACTTAGAGCAAGACCGTAATTTACTGGGTAAAGCATTCAGGAACAGCATGCTTCAGTAGTGGGAAATTCCAGGTATATGGGTTTGTGAGGGCTGCCATAACAAAGTAACACAGACCAGGTGACTTCAATGGCAGAAGTTTATTTTCTCTCAATTCTAGAGGCCAGAAGTCCAAAATGGAGGTGTCAGCAGGGCTGGTTTCTCATGGGGCCCCTCTGCTTGGCCTGTAGATGACCACCTTCTCCGTGTTTCTTCATATGGTCTAACCTTTGTGTGTGGCTCTTTCTGCATTTCTTCTTACAAACATTAGTCATAGTGGATTAGGGTCCACCCTGATGACCTCATTTTAGCATAATTACCTCCTTAAGACCCTCTCTTTAAATACAGTCGTATTCTGAGGTGCCAGGGGTTAAGACTTCAACATATGAATTTTGAGGGGACATTATTCAGCCCATAGCACAGACATGCAGAGTGGTGGGAAACTATGATGTGTATATAATGAAGAGAATAATCAGTGAAAACCGACTGAGTACTGACATGCACATTAGTGTTGAAGAGAAGGACATTAAAACACTGTAGGCTGGGCATGGTGGCTCACACCTATAATCGCAGCACTTTGGGAGGCCGAGGCGGGAGGATCACCTGAGGTCAGGAGTTTGAGACCAGCCTGACCAACATGGAGAAACTGTCTCCTATCTCTACTAAAATTACAAAATTAGCCGGGCGTGGTGGCACATGCCTGTAATCCCAGCTACTCGAGACGCCGAAGCAGGAGAATCGCTTGAACCCAGGAGGCGGAGTGCCATTGCACTCCAGCCTGGGCAACAAGAGTGAAATTCCATCTCAAAAACAAACAAACAAACAAACAAACAACACTTACTGTAATTGTATTCCATGTGTTCCAGAAGTTAAGTGGAGAGTCATGAAAAATCTGATAATTACCCAAATTGAATTTCTAAAGATGAAAACCACAATGTGTGAGATCAAGTTTACACTGAAGGGAATTACATTGAAGGGCAGATTAAACACTGCTCAGCTATTCAACGTGAAACCTGGGTAAAAGAGAACCAAACAAATTTTCAAAAGCATCGTTACTAGGCCAGGTGGGGTGGCACACACCTGTTTTCCTACCATGCCTGTAATCCTAGCACTTTGGGAGAACAAAGAAGGAGGATCTTGAGCCCAGCAATCTGAGACCATCCTGGGCAACAAAGGGGGAGACCCTGTCAAAAAAGAAAAAAATGAAACAATTAGCCAGGCATGGTGTGCACGCCTTTGATTCCAACTAATTGGGAGGCTAAGGTGGGGAGGATTGCTTGAGCCTCGGAGGTCAAGGCTACATGAGCCATGATCCAAGCCACTGCACTCTGGTCTGGGCAACAGAGTGAGACCCTGTCAATAAATAAATAAATAAATACATAAATAAATGCATCACTATGCTATGGGACAACTTCAGGCAGCCTATTATACTGATAAGTAAAGTCCCCAATGAAGAGGAGAAAGGAGAGAAAAAATATTTGAAGAAATAGTGGCCAGAAACTTTACAAGCTTGGTGAAAACTGTAAACCCACTGCTAAGAAGCCTGATTAATCTCCTGCATAAGAAATGTGAAGCACTATACCAAGGCACTTTGCAATCAAATTGCTCAAAACCAGTGATAAAAAAACCTTCAAACCAACCAGAGGAGAAAAGACATACTGTGCACATAGGAACAAAGATATGGGCAACAGAAGGTTTCTTATCAGAAAAGAAAAGCAAGTAAGAAGCCAGCGAAGCAACATCTTTATTTTTTTAATTTCTTTTGAGATGGTGTCTCACTCTGTAGCCCAGGCTGGAGCGCAGCAGCAGTCTCCGCTCACTGTAACTTTCATCTTCTGGGTTCAAGCAATTTTCCTGCCTCAGCCTCCCAAGTAGCTGGGATTACAGGTGCCCGCCACCACACCTGGCTAATTTTTGTATTTTTAGTAGATACAGAGTTTCACCATGTTGGGCAGGCCGGTGTCCAACTCCTGACCTCAGGTGATCGACCCTCCCCAGCTTCCCAAAATGCTGGGATTACAGGTTTGAGTCTGTGCCTGGCCTTGAAGCAACATCTTTAAAGCTGTCATGCCATGTAGTAATGTCAATAAACAGGTACACCTTCTGAGGAACGCGTTGTTAGGCAAGTGCATTGTCATGCAAAGATCAGAGTATATTTACACAGATATAGGTGGTACGGCCTGTTACATGCCTGGGCTACAGGGTAAGGCTTGTTGCTCCTAGGCTGCAAACCTGCACAGCATGATACTCTATTGAGTCCTGTAGGCAGTTGTGACACAATGTTAAGTAATTGTGTATCTACACATAGAAAAGGTACAGTGAAAATAGAATATAAAAGGTAAAAAACAGTACAGTATAGGGCACTTACCATGATTGGATCTTGCAGGACTGGAGGTTGCTCTGGGTGAGTCAATGAGTGAGTGGTGAGTGAATGTGAAGGCTTAGAACATTAATACACGTTTTTATACAACTTGCAGTGATTTGTTTATACCACATTACCACAAATATGAGTAATGCTTTGCACTGTGACGCTACAGCCATGACATTAGGCAATAGGAATTTTTTAGCTCTATTGTAATCATATGGGACAACATTGTATAAGTGGTCCTTTGTTGACTGAAATGCTATTATGCAGTTTGCATGACTGTACTGAAAGAAAAAGCCATCCATCTAAAATTATTTACCAGATGAAAATACCTTTTTAGGCCGGGCGCGGTGGCTCAAGCCTGTAATCCCAGCACTTTGGGAGGCCGAGGCGGGCGGATCACAAGGTCAGGAGATCGAGACCACAGTGAAACCCCGTCTCTACTAAAAATACAAAAAAAATTAGCCGGGCGCGGTGGCGGGCGCCTGTAGTCCCAGCTACTCAGGAGGCTGAGGCAGGAGAATGGCGGGAACCCGGGAGGCGGAGCTTGCAGTGAGCCGAGATCGCGCCACTGCACTCCAGCCTGGGCAACAGCGTGAGACTCCGTCTCAAAAAAAAAAAAAAAAAAAAAAAAGAAAATACCTTTTTATGTTGTCATTCCTCCTACCCCAAAAGTATCTTCAAAGGCAAAATACTAAAGTTTTCAGATATAAAAAAGCTGAAAGAGGGCCAGGCGTGATGGCTCACGCCTGTAATCTGAACACTTTGGGAGGCCAAGATGGAAGGATCACATGAGCCCAGGAGTTCCAGACCAGCCTGGGAAGCATAGCCAAATTGGCTATGTTTTGTAGACTCCATCTTTACAAAAAGTAAAAGATTAGCTGAGCATGGTGGTGTGCACCTGTGGTCCTAGCTACTTGGGAGGCAGGAGGATCACTTGAGGCCAGGAGGTGAAGACTGTACTTAAGCCCAGGTGACAGAGTAAGACCTTGTCTCTTAAAAAAAAAAAAAAAAAAAAGAGGCTGAGATAATTCATCTGCAGCAGACTCATGCTGTAAGATATGTTGGCTGGGCGCGGTGACTCACGCCTGTAATCCCAGCACTTTGGGAGGCCAAGGCAGGGGGATTACGAGGTCAGGAGATCGAGACCATCCTGGCTAACACGGTGAAACCCCGTCTCTACTGAAAAAAATACAAAAAATTATCTCGGCCTGGTGGTGGGCGCCTGTAGTCCTAGCTACTCGGGAGGCAGAGGCAGGAGAATGGTGTGAACCTGGGAGGCGGAGCTTGCAGTGAGCTGAGATCATGCCACTGCACTCCAGCCTGGGCAACAGAGCTAGACTCCATCTCAAAAAAAAAAAAGAAAAAAACACAAAGAAATGTTAACACCCATGTGTGGTGGCTCATACCTATAATCCCAGCACTTTGGGAGACCAAGGTGGTGGGATCACTTGAGCCCAGGAATTTGGGGCTTCAGTGAGCTATGAGTGTGCCACTGCACTCCAACCTGTGTGACAGAGCAAGATCCCCTCTCTAAAAAAACAAGTGAAAGTACAAAGTAGCTCACATGGAATGAAAAGGAAGACACACATATGCCCCTAAAGCATGCTTGAGGAAAATGAAAATATAGCACTGAATGCCTATAGTGAGAAATAAAGATCTTCAAATGATGACTTTAGCTTTCCCATTAAAAATCTAGGGGGCCAGGCACTATGGCTTATGCCTGCAAGCCCAGCAGTTTGGGAGACTGGGGCAGGCAGAACACTTGAGTCCAAGGAGTTTGAGACCAGCTTGGGGCCCACAGTATTTTGGACTACTTTTTTACTGTGAGGAAGGGAAATGAGAAATGTAGAGAACTGGCATGAAGGTAACTTTGTATAATGGTTGAACCCTGAGACAGTGGCCTTTCTATCAAGTTTCTGAGATCCTTACTTGGCAAAATAAAAACTCGGCAATACTAGGTCAGTCCCCGTTTTATAGAACATTTTACTAGTTCATGAAACTAAAAATCTAGAAACCAGTTCTTTTGGGGAGTGTCAGGAAGCAGGGAGGGTTATGTTGGGAGGAATCACTTCTGAAGAGAGACGAATAGGGTTGAAGATGAAGCAGTCAAGATGGTTACGAAGTGTTTTATAACCAGTTGTTTTGGTTTTTAAAAAATCAGGCATTTCTGTGCATTAGAGCCTGCTGCTGCCTCCAGTTTGTGTAGTATTCTAAGGGCCAGCCACAGTGAAATCCAGTGCAGGGCTGCCACCCTGAGACGGCGGCTTGGTACCGGTGTCCCACACCCCCATGTACGCATTGCCCATGGGGATGAGAGGGGACATAGACACTCCTTAGGGGCCTTTTGTGTAGGAACCGTGACCGCCGGTCCAGTGTCTCCGTCTGTGGTCTCTCCAGAGTAAGAAGGATGTATTTGCTAAACCTTTAAAGTAATAATAATGTTCCTAATTAGCTGATCACTCTCGTTCTTCCTGGACTCCACAGTCTCTCAGAAATAGCTTCTGGTAAGTTGGTGCTTGCTCATGATGGGAGGGGAAGAAGAGGAAGTAGAACAGTAAAAGCAGAACAATTAAAAATACATGGTGAAGGGCCTGGTGTGTTGGCTCATGCCTATAATCTCAGCACTTTGGGAGGCTGAGGCAGGAGGATTGCTTGAGCTCAAGAGTTTGATACCAGCCTAGGAAACATGGTGAAACCCGTCTCTACCAAAAAAAAAAAAAAAAAAAAAAAAAAAGTCAATAAACAAAGACACAAGAAGAATTAATAAAAATAACATTGATTGAGGACTGTGTACCAGATACCATTTCCTTAAGCGCTTTACAAAAGTGTGTGAATTCATGTAATGCTCACAGCTGCCTCCTGAGGTTGGTGGGTCACCCTCTTCACAGATGAGGAAGCCAAGACATGGATGGTTAAGTAGCTTGCCCAGGGTCACACAGCCATCCAAGTGGCAGACCTGTGCCATCTCCATCGCTCATGCTCTAATCGCTGTGCTCTCCTGCTTAGGACTCCTGCTTAGGACTGTCTCTCTGATACATCCTGACTATTACAAGGGGAAATTATTATGGGTTGAAAATATTGAGCCAGTGTCACTTGAGAGAAATAGTTTGTTCATCAGCATATTGCTTTCCTTCTCTGACAGCATTGGTGAGTCTTGAGGGCACAGAAGTCCTCTCTTGGAGTCGGAGGCCTCTGAGTCTTCCACAGAGACTTCTCTTGGAGTTGGTGGCCTTCTCTGTGGCCCACTTGTTGGCTTGGCACCTTCAACCTCCAGTACTTTGGTTGTGGCTGGGGAGCTCTGTACAGCAAGGCCTCCAGGGAGACCTGTGCACCCCAGTAATAATTGGGATGCATGAGAGATCTGATGCGTCACTGTGACTCAAGGGGACCCCCCCACAGTCAGTGCCCCAAGGCATTGAAAGCTTTGAGGAATGAGTGCGTTCAGGTCCACTGTAATCAATTAAATTCCTGCAGTGGTTATGTGCATTTCTTTAAGAAAATAACCTGGAAGCCCATCTTTCCAGATAGGAAAAAACAAAGGGCAAGGATCCACTTATGTCTAAAAATGTCCTTTGTTAACAAAAAATCTACAAAGGGCTTTTTTTTTAATTAAAAAAAAAAGCAGAGACAGAGAAATAGGGTCTTGCTGTGCTGCCCACACTAGTCTCATACTCCTGGCCTTAAGCAATCCTCTCGCCTCAGCCCCCAGAGTGCTGGCATTACAGGGGTGAGCCACCATGCCTGGCCCAAGTTTCTTTAAAGAGCAAGGTTTTCCAGTGTGAAGTTATAAAATAGCTTACTTAATGTGTTGTGCATGCATGTGTACCTATTTAAACCTGTGGACACAACATCAGTGCTCACTGGCACTCCTGGTTCAGGATCTTACCCTCTTGAACTGAGACGCGGTCTCACAATCTGAATGGAAGTGACATGTTGCTTCTGTAGGCAGAAGTGATTAAGAGCCCGTACGTGAAACTTCGTGCCCTCTACCCCTGCTGCAGCAAACCCTAAAGCCTTGTGTGGAGGTGGCAGTGTTGCAAAGTGATAGAGCTTCTGCAAGACAGGTTCCTGAGTAACTGTGTTTAGTGGAACTCCAGCCAACCTGTGCTGGACCCGTAGCTAGAGGAAGAGATAAACTGTTGTTCTTTAGGCCTCTTAGATTTGATAGCTATTGCTGCATTTTGACTTTATGTAGAATATATAGAGAACTTTTAAAACTTCACAACAAAAAACCAATTCAAAAATGGGCCTAGAACCCGAAGAGACATTTCTCTAAAGATGGATAGATGACTTATAAGCACATGAATAGGTGCCCAACGTTACTAATCCGTTAGGGAAATGGAAATCAAAACTACAATGAGATACCACCTCACACCAATTAGGATGGCTATTTTTATTTTTTATTGATTTTTGTTTTGTTTTTTGAGACAGAGTCTCGCTTTGTTGCCCAGGCAACAAAGCGAGACTTGTTCAGTGGCACAATCTCAGCTCACTGCAAGCTCCGCCTCCTGGGTTCACGCCATTCTCCTGCCTCAGCCTCCCAAGTAGCTGGGACTACAGGCGCCCACCACCACGCCCAGCTAATTTTTTTGTGTTTTTAGTAGAGACAGGGTTTCACCAGGATGTTAGCCAGGATGTTCTCGATCACCTGATCTCGTGATCCGGCCGCCTTGGCCTCCCAAAGTGCTGGGATTACAGGCGTGAGCCACCGCGCCCGACCTTTTTTTTACCTTTGAGACATGGTCTTTCTCTGTCACCCAGGCTGGACTACAGTGGTGCAATCATGGCTCACTGCAGCCATGATCTCCCTGGCTCAAGTGATCTTCCCACTTCCGCCTACCAAGTAGCTGGGACTGTAGGTACATGCCCCTACACCTGGCTAGGTTTTTAATTTTTGGTAGAGAGAAGGTCTAACTATGTTGCCCAGGCTGGTCCCAAACTCACGAGTTCAAACAATCCTGCCTCAACCTTCCAAAGCACTGGAATTACAGCCATGAGCCACTGCGCCTGTCTGAGGATGGCTAATAATTTTTTTTAAAAGAAAGGAGGCTTTGCAGATGCCACCGCTGCCGGGAGCCCTGTACTATCAGCCATGGTCAACCCCACTGTTCTTTAACATTGCCGTTGAAGGCGAGCCCCTGGGCTGCGTCTCCTTCAAGCTGTTTGCAGACAAGTTTCCAAAGACAGCAGAAAACTTTCGTGCTCTGAGCACTGGCGAGAAGATTTGGTTTTAAGGGTTCCTGCTTTCACAGAATTATTCCAGGGTTTATGTATCAGGGTGGTGACTTCACACGCCATAATGGCAATCGTGGCAAGTCCATTTATGGGGAGAAATTTGATGATGAGAACTTCATCCTGAAGCATACAGGTCCTGGCATCTTCTCCATGGCAAATGCTGGACCCAACACAAACAGTTCACAGTTTTTCATCTCCACTGCCAAGACTGAGTGGTTGGATGGCAAGCATGTGGTCTTTGGTGAGGTGAAAGAAGGCAAGAATATTGTGGAGGCCATGGAGCACTTTGGTTCCAGGAACGGCAAGACCAGCAAAAGATCACCATTGCTGACTGTGAACAACTCTAATAAGTTTGACCTGTGTTTTATCTTCACCACCAGACCATTCTTTCTGTAGCTCAGGAGTGCACCCCTCCACTCCATTTGCTCTCAGTATCCTAGAATCTTTGTGCTCTCGCTGCAGTTCCCTTTGGGTTCCATGTTTTCCTTGTTCCCTTCTGTGCCTAGCTGGATTGCAGAGTTGAGTTAAGTTTATGATTATGAAATAAAAACTAAATAACAGAAAATAGTAAGTGTTGGCCAGGATATGAGAAATTGGAACCCTTGCACACTGTTAGTAGGAATAAAAATGGTACAGAAACTGTGGAAAACAATATGGCTGTCTCTTTAAAAATTGAACATAGAATTACCATATAGTGCAGCAGCTGCACTTCTGGGTATCTACCAAAAATAATTGAAAACAGGGTCTCTAAGAGCCATTTATTTGTACACCCATGTTCATAGCAGCACTGTTCACAATAGCTAAAACATGGAAGCAGCCCAGATGTCCACCCACGGATCAATGGAAGCAAAATGTGATATATCTGTACAATGGAAAGAATTTCTGAAATATGCTACAACATGAATAAACCTTGAAGACATTATACTAAATGAAGTAAGCCAGTCACAAAAGGACAGGTACCGTATAATTCCACTTACATGAGGCACTAGAGTCGTCAAGGTACTAGTAGCAGAAAGTGGAATGGTGGTTGTCATGGCTGGGGGATGGAGAATGGGAGTTACTGTTTAATGGATACAGAGTTTCAGCTTTACAGATGGAAAGAGTTATAGAGATGGATGGTAGTGGTGATTACCCAACAGTATGAACATATGAACGTATTACCACTGAACTGTACACGTGAAAATGGTTATGATGGTTATGTGTAAAAAAATTGAAAAAATGGTAAAATTTTAAAAATTGCTGAAGTATATGTGGCAAATTCTTTGTCCCCCATTTCCCCATTCTTTTTTTTTTTTTTTTTTTTTTTTTTTTGAGACGGAGTCTCGCTATGTCGCCCAGGGTGGAGTGCAGTGGCCGGATCTCAGCTCACTGCAAGCTCCGCCTCCCGGGTTTTTACGCCATTCTCCTGCCTCAGCCTCCCGAGTAGCCGGGACTACAGGCGCCCACCACCTCGCCCGGCTAGTTTTTTGTATTTTTTAGTAGAGACGGGGTTTCACCGTGTTAGCCAGGATGGTCTCGAACTCCTGACCTCGTGATCCGCCCGTCTCAGCCTCCCAAAGTGCTGGGATTACAGGCTTGAGCCACCGCGCCCGGCCCATTTCCCCATTCTTAATATGAATGGTCCCTCCTCCCACAAAACTGTAAGCCCTTTCTGCCCCCTCTATGTCACTGTATGAACACTCATTCTTTGTTTTTAATGACTACATGTCATCTCAGTGTATGGATGCACTATCCCCTATTAAAGAGATGTCAGATTAGCGTGCTGTAATCCGTAGCTTTCTTGTATACAAACAACAGTAGTTGGTTGTAAAATATAAAGAAAGAGAAGATAAATTCCAAAAAAAATCCTCAGATTATTCATCTAACAGAATTCCAAATTTTAAAATGCCCATCTGTTTCTTTCTTGTTCAATACAAGCCGATTCTGAAGTTCAGATGAAAAAATATACAGAGATCTTGTACCAAGGATATATTAAAAAAAGAAAAAAATGACCTACAGAAGTGCCATGAGCCTCTGGAAAAAGAAGAGAGTTATTTGGAGTCTGGTCCATGCTACAGTGCTCAGCTCAGGAATAACAGGCCAGTGTGACAGGACAGAGATTCCCAAAATAGACCCAAATACATTTGGGAATTTAGTCTGAGGTGAAGTTGGAATAATAGTTGAGTGGAGTCAAGGTTGATTTTGATTGTTAATAAAGGTTTTTGGGACAATTGGGTAGCCATTTGAAATAAAAGAAATCTGGATCCATATTTTACTCTGTAAATAAGAAACCAAGAAGTACTAGAAGAAAACAGGAGTGAAATTCTAAAGTCTTGAAATGGAGGAGGGCTTTCTAACTATAACTCAGAGTCCAAATTCTATTAAGATGACTTAATATAAGACAGGGCATGGTGGTTTATGCCTGTAATCCCAGCAGTTTGGGAGGCCGAGGCAGGCAGATCACCTGAGGTCGGGAGTTCGAGACCAGCCTGAACAACATGGAGAAACCCCATGGTGGCACATGCCTGTAATTCCAGCTACTAGGGAGGCTGAGGCAGGAGAATCACTTGAACCTGGGAGGCGGAGGTTGCGGTGAGCCAAGATCGCACCATTGCACTCCAGCCTAGGCAACAAGAGTGAAACTCCATCTTAAAAAAAAAAAACAGACTTAAAATAAATTTGACTTCATAATATGAAAGAAATCTGCATGACGTAAATAATGACAAAATACAAATATTTGCAACTCATAGGTAAAGAGGTATAATAATGTAGAACTTCTAGGAATTGAAAAGAAAGTTCAAGGCCCAATGAAAAATATGCAAAAGATAGCATAATTCATTGAAAAGGAAATATAACCCTTCAATATGTGACAGAATTCTTTTTTTTTTTTTTGAGATGGAGTCTCACTGTGTCGCCCAGGCTAGAGTGGTGCAGTGGCGTGATCTCGGCTCGCTGCAAGCTTCGCCTCCCGGGTTCATGCCATTCTCCTGCCTCAGCCTCCTGAGTAGCTGGGACTACAGGCGCCCGCCACCACGGCCGGCTAATTTTTTGTATTTTTAGTAGAGACGGGGTGTCACTGTGTTAGCCAGGATGGTCTCGATCTCCTAACCTCGTAATCTGCCCGCCTCGGCCTCCCAAAGTGCTAGGATTACAGGCGTGAGCTACTGCACCCAGCCGTGAAAGAATTCTAAACAATATTTATTTAATTTTTAAGGGTCTTACTATATCACCCAGGCTGGAGTGCAGTGGTGCGATATCAGGTCGCTACAGGCTTGACCTCCTGGGCTCAAGCAAACCTCCCACCTCAGCCTCCTGAGTAGCTGGCAGTACAGGCACACACCACCATGCTTAGCTAATGTTTAAATTTTTTGTAGAAACCTATGTTGTCCAGGCTGGTCTTGAACTCCTGACCTCAAGCGATCCTCCCACCTCAGCCTCAAAGTGCTGGGATTAAAGGTGTGAACCCCTGCACCTGGCCAACACTTTATTAATGATAAAGGCAAAACTCCACCAAGATGCCATTTCTCACCTATCAGATTGGAGAAAATGCATCTTTGACAACCACGTTGTTAGTAAGGGCTGAGGGAAGCAAGGATTTGGGAGGATAATCTTTTAATAATATAGACACATTTACTCTTTGATCCAGTAACTTCCATTTTAAGAGTGTCCTATCTGTACATAGAAAATAAGGTATGTACAGAGTGATTCATTGTAGCACTTATTGCCGGAAACTGCATGAATGTCCAGCAATGGGAGACTGGCTTAATAACCTATGTTATGCCGACCCAGTTGGGAGCTGCAAAATAGGTAAGCATTGATGTGGATAAATTTCTTGGATATCTTGTTGATAGAAAAAAAAAATCAAGGTGTAAAACACTTTACAATACTACCTTTTTATGAGAAAAAGGAATGAGAACATGTACCTATATTTGTGTAAGGAAACACTGGAAGGATAAATAAGTAGCAAATAAAAATGCTTATCTGTGGGCATGATGGAGACAGGATATATAGTGACAAGTTGACAGACTTTGTTTTATTTTTTGAACTGTGTAAACATATGACCTTTTTCAAAAAAGCTGTTGTTAAGCTAGAAACAAAAATGAGCATGTAGAGTGTTAATCTTGAATTAGTTAGGATAACACTTGCTGCTGTACCAGCAGCCAGCTACATGAGGCCTTACTCAACGTTGCATAGGTGAGAACTACTTACCTGGCTCCACCTGCCTCCACGTTGAGCTCGGAAATGTAGCCCCCAGCTAGGCAGCCATTCCCCTCCCCAGCTGTACACTCGATAGGGAAGGGACAGTACAAGGTTTTGGTGGTCTCCTAGCCATCTCCACCTCAGGTCTTGGGCCCCCGACCTGTATGGTCACCTCTTCAGAGGGTCAGAGAGCAGCTCCCATTGGCAGCGTGAGAGTGTTTGCCCAGAATTACTCTTTTGATATTGTCAGTATTCTTATATTCTTATTCTTTGCCAATAATTTAGGTGAAAATGGAACCTCATGGTTTAATTTGCATTTCTATGTGTCATCTTAATTTAGTGCCGTATGTTCTGGGAACAGGAAATATAACACAATAGCTCTGTAGTCCGTTAGCTATGGTTTAGATATGGTTTGTTTCGTCCTGCCAAGTTTTATGTTGAAATTTGATCCTTATGTTGGAGGTGGGGCCTGGCGGGAGGTAGGAGGTGTCTGGGTCACTGTGGGGGAGAAGATTCCTTATGAATGGCTTGGTGCTACTCTTAAGGGAATGAGTGAGTTCTGACTCTGAGTTCCTATAAAAAGAGCCTAGCACCTTCCCTCCCCCCTGCTCTGTGATCTGGTCCCACTAGATCCCCTTGCTTTCCACCCTGAGTGGAAGCAACCTGAAGCTATCACCAGATGTGGATGTTGGCACCATGCTTCTTGTCTAGCCTACAGAACTGTGAGCCAAAGAAACCTCTTTTCTTTATAAATCACCTAGCCTCAGGTATTCCTAATACAGCAACACAAAATTGGACTAAGGCAGCTTTGTCATCTGAAGATAAATTTCTAGAATATTGCCTTATCATGAGTTTTTGTTTTCTTTGAATAAAAAGCGAAGGCTAATGATTTTGAGAGCTAGTTTAGTAGAGTCTCAGCATGGCCTTGACCCAGAAGGCTGGAAGGCAGGGTCCTGGGGCCTGTGACTTGTCCCGATGATCAAGCCTGTGGGATACGGTAGTGGGGAGGAGGTTTTCCTGCTCCATTCTCAGCACAAGGAGCCCTAGGGCTTAGAGATTCTCAACTGGATGGAAATGCAGATGCTTGTGTTTGTTTAAAGCTTTTTCTTTGCACCTTCATTTCTAATGAATGCACCTTCATTCATTGATAAGTTGGCCACACACTGCATTTAAAATTAATTTCTTTTTTCTTTTTTTTGAGGCAGAATTTCACCCTTATTGTCTAGGCTGGAGCACAAGGGCCCGATCTCGACTCACTGCAACCTCTGCCTCCTGGGTTCAAGCGATTCTGCTGCCTCAGCCTCCCAAGTATCTGAGATTACAGGCATGTGCCACCATGCCCGGCTAATTTTGTATTTTAGTGGAGATGGGGTTTCACCTTGTTGGTCAGGCTGGTCTCGAACTCCTAACCTCGGGTAATCCACCCGCCTCGGCCTCCCAAAGCGCTGAGATTACAGGAATCAGCCACTGTGCCTGCCCCCTTAAAATTAAATAAATCTTGATTAAAGACATCCATCTCATCAACCAACATTATAATGAAAAATAAATGTCAGCCAGGCGTGGTGACTCATGCCTTCTATCCCAGCACTTTGGGAGGCCGATGTGGGCGGATCACGAGGTCAGGAGATCGAGACCATCCTGGCCAACATGGTGAACCCTGTCTCTACTAAAAATACAAAAATTAGCTGGGCATGGTGACATGTGGCTGTAGTACGAGCTACTCGGGAGGCTGAGGCAGGAGAATCATTTGAACCTGGGAGGCAGATGTTGCAGTGAGCTGAGATTGCACCACTGCACTCCAGCCTGGTGACAGAGCGAGACTGTCTCAAAAAAAAAAGAAAAAAAGTAAAATGTCAATCATTTTATTTACTGCTGGCACCTGGTGAATACTTGATAAATATTTGTTAAATGAATGGAAATTCAAATAAAGAAATGAGACTTTTTATTTGTTCTCACCTCTACTATAAAATACTCTGAATGTTCTAGACATTACTGGAAGATGAGAAATAGATAACCCTTATAAAAGGGAGGAGTCAAAATTGCCATTGCTTGCAGTGACTTTCTACTTGAAAAACTCAAAAAAAAATCAAGTAAAAAGCCAGGCACAGTGGCTCATGCCTATAATCCCAGCACTTTGGGAGGCCGAGGTGGGCAGATCACCTGAGGTTGGGACTTTGAGAGTAGCCTGACCAACATGGAGAAACCTGTGTCTAGTAAAAATACAAAATTAGCCGGGGGTGGTGGTGCATGCCTGTAATCCCATCTATTCGGGAGGCTGCGGCAGGAGAATCGCTTGAAACCGGGAGTCAGAAGTTGTGGTGAGCCGAGATCACGCCATTGCACTCTAGCCTGGGCAACAAGAGAGAAACTTTGTCTCAAACAACAACAACAACAACAACAACAAAAACAAGTAAAAATTCTCAAAACTCATGGAGTCCCCTCCCCTTCCATCTCTTTTTGACAGAGTCTCACTCTGTGACCTAGGCTGCAGTGCAGTGGCACGATCTCAGCTCACTGCAACCTCCATTTCGGCGGTTCAAGCAATTATCTGCCTCAGCCTCCCAAGTAGCTGGGATTATAGGCAACTGTCACCACGCCCAGCTGATTTTTGTATTTTTAGTAGAGCTGGGGTTTCACCATCTTGGCCAGGCTGGTCTTGAACTCCTGACCTCATTATCCACCCACCTGGGCCTCCCAAAGTGCTGGGATTGTGAGCCACCGTGCCCAGCCTTTTCTCTTCTTTCTTTTTTGACGGAGTCTTGCTCTGTTGCCCAGGCTGGAGTGCAATGGCACAATGTTGGCTCACCACAACCTCCGCCTCCCGGATTCAAGCGATTCTCCTGCCTTAGCCTCCTGAGTAGCTGGAATTACAGGCATGTGCCACCACGCCCAGCCCATTTTATCTGTGTGTTTTTGGTGGAGACGGGTTTTCACCATGTTGGCCAGGCTAGTCTCAAACTCCTGACCTCAGGTGATCCACCCGCCTTGATCTCCAAAAGTGCTGAGATTACAGGCATGAGCCACTGTGCCCAGGTGTAAGATTTTCAAACACAAAATAAATATACCAACTGATAGCCTTCTTATATACCAGTAACCAACTGGCTGGAAAGATGGAACAGGATAAACTTTTATTTCACAGTAGCAACAGCAACAACAAAATACACATCTAAGAATTACATAAGAAATACATAGAATGTTACCTGGGCGAGGTGGCGCACGCCTGTAATTCCAGTGAACTAAGTTTGCAGTACTGCACTCCAGTCTGGGTGAGGGAGTGAGACTGTCTCAAAAAAAAAACAAAAAAACACACATAGAATGTTTATCAAGAAAATCATTAAACATAATTAAGTGGAAAGATACAGTTTGTTTTTAGATGAGAACATACAGTACTGAAACGATACTGTTCCTTTTTCAAATAGATTTCATGCAGTTCTGCCTGGGATTGGTCAGCCTCAGCTTCCCATCTAGGGAAGTCAGAATGCAGGGGCGTGAGTGAGTCTGGCAACATGGGGATTCTGTGGTTGCAGATGGCAAGCTTCAGTGTGGACCAGGGACTGGAGGTTCAGCAGCCGCATAGTGTGGAGTTGCAGGGGCAGTGGGCCCTGTATCTTTTGCTGCTAAACTCACCTTGGCCTGCCTCCACCTTCCAGCTCTCTGAGAGCTGCGGAAGATGGCTGGGGGTTCTCCACACTGTTTTCTAAACTTTTACGTCTTCTGCTTTTAGTGTATCTGGCCTTCGTAGTTCAAACCTTCTATGGTGTACCCTCTGCAGAGAATAAATCTTCAGTCTCTTGATGGATTGGGGCAGTGGCCCCACTCTGTTCGTGAGGTAGAAGCCCAGGGGGGTTTTTTCAATTGTCCCCCGATTCTGGCCTCCATCTGATCCTCCCGCCACGGGTACCTGGTGCTGTTGGTTCATGTGCCTTGTCTTCCCCCTGATGGTTTCGGACTTTTCTGGATCTGTCACCTTAATTCCTGTCCTTCTGTTTTCTAGCTTCTAACGTGGTATTGGTGTCTCTCCTCTCATTCTTGACCACTATGGTTTTATGTCCTTTTAAAATTTTACTGTCATTTTAGTGGCATTTTAAGAGGAAATAGTTAAATCTACCATCTTTAACCTCAAACGTAAAACTGTAACGTGTGGCCAGGCGTGGTGGCTCACACCTGTAATCCCAGCACTTTGAGAGGCCAAGGCGGGTGGATCACGAGGTCAGGAGTTCAAGACCAGCCTGGCCAATATAGTGAAACCTTGTCTCTACTAAGGATACAAAAATTAGCCAGGCATGGTGGCACACACCTGTAATCCTAGCTACTTGGGAGGTTGAGGCAGGAGAATTGCTTGAACCTGGGAGGCGGAAGTTGTAGTGAGCCAAGATCACACCACTGCACTCCAGGCTGGGTGACAAAGTGAGACTCCATCTCAGAAAAAAAAAAAAAAAAGGCCGGGCGCGGTGGCTCAAGCCTGTAATCCCAGCACTTTGGGAGGCCGAGGCGGGCGGATCACAAGGTCAGGAGATCGAGACCACAGTGAAACCCCGTCTCTACTAAAAATACAAAAAATTAGCCGGGCGCGGTGGCAGGCGCCTGTAGTCCCAGCTACTCAGGAGGCTGAGGCAGGAGAATGGCGGGAACCCGGGAGGCGGAGCTTGCAGTGAGCCGAGATCGCGCCACTGCACTCCAGCCTGGGCAACAGCGTGAGACTCCGTCTCAAAAAAAAAAAAAAAAAAAAAAAGTAATGTGTTCAAGGTGACATTTTAAACACAGCAAAGAATTCCTTGGGTAACTATTTAGGGATACAGAAATTTAGAACCCTACTTCCCACTATATACCAAAATAAATTCCAGAGAGACTGAATGTAAAGTGTAAAGCCCTAAAAGAAAAAGAAGAATACTTACCCACTCTCAAGGACAGGAGAACATCAAGACACCATAAAGAGAAAGATGAATAGCGTAGAAATACATAAACATTTAAAATGCTCCTTAATTTAAGAAACTCTAAACAAAATAGTGACAAATGATAGAGGGAAATATTTTTAACATACATTTATAAAGTGTCAGACAAAGATTTAGCATCCTTAATATAAAAAGTTCTTGGCCAGGCACAGTGGCTCACGCCTGCAATCCCAGCACTTTTCGGAGGCTGAGGTGGGAGGATCACTTGAAGCCAGGAGTTCAAGACCAGTCTGGCCAACATGGTGAAACCCTGTCTCTACTAAAAATAAAAAAAACTCACCAGGCATGGTAGTACATGCTTGTAGTCCCAGCTACTTGGGAGGCTATGGCATGAGAATTGCTTGAACCTGGGAGATGGAGGTTGCATTGAGCCAAGATTGTACCACTGCACTCCAGTCTGGATGACAGAGCAAAACTCTTTCCCCGCTTACCTCCAGCTAGAAAAAGTTATTATACATCAATAATGAGAAGATAATATGAGATATTTTGTCATTAACCACAATTATTAAAGCAGTATGTTATTCTGATTTGTAAAAATGTATAGAAGAAGCAGTGAAATGAAATGTTATATGCAATTTTTTGTTTTTTACAAAGGAGGCATCATTAATGCATGCTAGGATAATTGTATAGTTGTTTGGGAGGAAATAGTTTTGTTATCTCATATATGCTAAAATAATTCTAGATTAACAGTAACTGTTAACATTTTGGTTATAACTTTTCACACTGTGCATACACCTGTATTTTTGCATTTTTACATATGATTTTATAAGCTGTAAAACTACTATAGTCTGGATTTTCATCCAGCTCTTCACATAGAGATGGCATTGCTTTGAATGACTACATAGGACCTGCTTATCCCATTGATGCCAGCCTCCCTTGGCACTGGTGTGGCACAATGCTGTCTGACCCTGAAAGGAGTTCCGGGAGGTGGCTGATGTGGACAAGGGGTCCAAGTCCACATGTGCCCGGAGTGCCACCCTATGCACTCTGCACAGGTCTGCCTCCTCCTAGCCTGAGGCCTGCGGATGTGGAGTTTATACCTTTATGACCTCTTCTGGGTACTCACTGTGTTTTGACACATAATGAGGAGGGTGTGCAGGTGATGGTGCTAGTTCACTTGTACAGAAGCAAAGAAAGAGGGATAAAATGCAGACCAATGAGGAAACAGGCAGTGATGTAAGGAGGCCTTCACAAACTTCACTGTTTCCCATGAGGATAGACCAACAGTTGGTGGAATGGTAGCTGGAAGAAACTCCTCCTTGCAGCATATCATGACTTCAGGGAAATTTTAGAAAATCATCACTGACTTTGCCAGTAAAGATCCTATATGATGTGCATCCAGCATCCTTGTGCTAAAATGGGCTCATCGTTTATTTAATCAGCTTCCTATTGATGGACAGTTGGCTTCTTCCTAGTTCTTGCTGTTATTAGCAACTTTCATATGTCTAACTTTTGTTCCTTTGTTAAAAGTGTCCAGTTATTTAGGGTAATTTGAGATTTGTTGGGTCAAAGAGTATGAATATTTAAAATTTTGAAACTGTTGCCAAGGTAACTCCCAACATGATTAAGAAGTTTTGCCTTCCTACAAAGAGAGTCTCAGTGCCCATTTCCCCCACCCCTGCCTTCATTAGATGATATTATTATTATTATTATTATTACTGTTTTTGGGACAGGGTCTCACTCTGTCACCCAGACTGGAGTGCAGTGGCATGGTCTTGGCTCACTGCAGTCTCGACCTCCCAGGCTCAAACAATCCTCCCACCTCAGCTTCTGGAGTAACTGGAACTACAAGCACGTGTCACGACACCCAGCTAATTTTTGTATTTTTTGTAGAGGGAGGGTTTTGCCATGTTGTCCAGGCTGGTCTGAAACTCGTGGGCTCAAGTGATTCTCTTGCCTTGTCCTTCCAAAGTGCTGGGATTACAGGTGTGAGCCACTGCACCTGGCCATTAGGTGATATTATTATGAAAGTCTGTCAGTTGATGGGTGAGAATGAAATTTGTGTGATGCTTGCCTTTCATATATATGTTGCATAATATTTATATCACTTGAATCTTGAAAATTTTTTATAAATTCTTACTTTCCCTTGAACATATTTTGAATGGTTCAAGTTGTGTTTAAGAAACTCATCCTACAGAACCAATATTTCTTTCTAATGAGAAAGTGGTTCATGATAGAAACTGCAGACCTCATTCATTAGCTTCATCCCACCAATACTTCTTGAGCATCCAAGTTCTGGGCACTGGTGATAGAGCATCAACAATGAGAGCTACGGTACTTATTCGTGGGGAGAGATTCTATCATGTTAGAGATAAATGTTTTGTTGCAGACAGAAGGGAAAGGAGTGAGTCTGACACGATATGGTGAGAGAGCCTGATTAGGCTGGATGGCCAGGGGACTTTGGAGAGTAGCAGTGAAGCGTATGTCTGGAGGAGGCAGAAGATTTGGGGCCCCTGCGAGAGACTGAAAGGCTCTGGAGAGTCAGGGATTGGATGAGCAAGTGCTAGAGAGGGGCCAGCAGCATGGGGCACAGGGTCCTGGACCAGTTTTAGCGGCCCTTGGCAGGATTAGGGGGGCATTGACCCCAGACATAGTCACTGGGGTCTGGGAAGGAAATATCAGATCTTCTAGTTATATTTCCCCAACCTCTGAGGAGACCTATTCAGTTTACTGTGTCTTTCTTTGTTCATTTGTAGAGAGCAGAATCTTGTTATATTGCCCAGGCAGTTCTCCTACTTTGACCTCCCAAGGTGCTGGGATTACAGGCGCGTGCACTGTGCGGCCTCAGTGTGCTGCTCACTGCCTAGTCCTCATTCGGGATGCCCGCCTTGCTAAGCATTTCCCTTCCGGCCCCATTCATATGCACAGCAGCCCATTAGGACAGATTCCATCGCAGTCAGAGGCTCTGGAGACCCCACTCCTACCACTCAGCCACCTGCCACTCTGCCACAGTGCTCCTGGTGCTGCGCAGGGCTTTCAACATCCTCAGACTGAGGGCCCAGTGCTCTCTTCCAGCCCCCTCAGAGGAATCAGGGCAGGTTGTTCAAACAGTTACCCTGGACAGTAGGAGGAAAAGGAAGTCACTGTCAAACTGGCAGAGGGAATGCTGGCACCTCTGCCACACTCTCTGCTCAGCTGCTGTTCAGCAAGGCCCTGAAGGCCCACACCTCCCAGTCCTGCAATCTAAGGGATGGCCACAGAGGGACCTGCACCCCGCAAGGAAAGTGTGCAAGAGCAGCGTATGGGAAAGCCATCTGCCACCTCTGAAAGCAGACAGGTGGCCATCCGCCTGGCTGAGCTGATAGAAGAGCCTCTCACAGGCACCTAGTGTTTATTGCTATGTGGCAACCTAAGGAGTCCGATGGCCCCCGTGGGAAGCAAAACCTCTGCAGTCTTGGGTGCGAGAGTGGAGACCTAGAGGAGCTACCGTGAAGGCCTGACCCTGGATGTGTTTTTTTCCCTTGCAGTTTTACAGATGCTGTTTGATGGGAGGGCTCTACATAGCACACTTAGGGTATGCCCTTCTTCGTCACCACCAAGTGCAGGAGCTGCATCAATAGAAACAGGCTTCGTCAACACAGATGATCTTGTGGGCTCCCTGGTTGTTAGATTGGCTTTTGTTCTCTCAGGAAAGGACTCTGTATCTGCCCATCAGTACCTCCTATTATTGGCCCAGTTTCACAGCTCAACGTGTGCAAAAGGAAGTCAGCCTCCTGAAATATAAATGACAACTTTTATGTGGTGACATGCGGTGAAACTTTTTTTTCTTAAAAAATACCCTTTATGGGCTGGGTGCGATTGCTCACGCCCGTAATCTCAGCACTTTGGAAGGCCGAGGCGGGCGGATCACGAGATCAGGAGATAGAGACCATCCCAGCCAACATGGTGAAACCCTGTCTCTACTAAAAATACAAAAATTAGCTGGGCGTGGTGGCGGGCGCCTGTAGTCCCAGCTATTCGGGAGGCTGAGGCAGGAGAATGGCTTGAACCCGGGAGGCGGAGGTTGCGGTGAGCTGAGGTCGTGTCACTGCACTCTAGCCTGATGACAGAGCAAGACTCCGTCTCAAAAAAAAAAAAAAAACAAAAAAAAAAAACAAAAAAACCCTTTATACTTTGTCAAATGCAGTATGGGAAATTAAAGTACAAAACAACAAAAAAACACCCTTTACATTTGCCCAAAGGAAATGTTTTACTCTTTCAGCAGGAAATGGCAAAAACAAAAAGAGGGAAGTGGCAACAGAAAGCTTTCTAGATTGAGTTCAGAGACACAGCATTTCTCCTTTTAGCATGATGAGCTCAGCTTCATTTTTTTTTTTTTTTTTTTTTTTTTGAGACGGAGTCTCCCTCTGTCGCCTGGGCTGGATGGAGTGCAGTGGCCGGATCTCAGCTCACTGCAAGCTCCGCCTCCCAGGTTTACGCCATTCTCCTGTCTCAGCCTCCCGAGTAGCTGGGACTACAGGCGCCCGCCACCTCGCCTGGCTAGCTTTTTGTATTTTTTAGTAGAGACGGGGTTTCACCGTGTTAGCCAGGATGGTCTCGATCTCCTGACCTCGTGATCTGCCCGTCTCGGCCTCCCAAAGTGCTGGGATTACAGGCTTGAGCCACCGCGCCCGGCCAGCTTCATTTTTTTTTTCTATATTGCCCTTAAAATTGGGGACAGGGTCTGTTTTTTAAAATCTTTGTTTGTTTTCTGCATATTTCTCTTTGGTAGGCAGCAACAGAGAATGGACTGCATTAAGTGTTGTCCAGCCTGCAGGTCATCAGGATGGAAAATGTCAGGTGTGTACATGCATGATGTGGCACCAGTGAATCCAGTGATGCCCAGAACACCCCACTGTAGCTTAGCAGGGATGTGCTGCATTATTTGAGAGTGGGGACCCTCTGGGCTTATTGTACCTTTACTTTTCCTGTTTCCTGATCCAAATACAAAGTCATTGACAACTCAGACCTCTTAGGACATAATGTCTTTGTTGTTCAAAGTAGTCTAATTATGCTTGAGTATCTGTTCAGAAAGTACAGAAAGAGAAAAAAAGAGATAGGAAAGAGAAAGTTGGATAAGAGAAGGGATAGACGTGATTGGGTTAGGTTTCTAATTCTGAACTGCTGGAGAGAGGCCAAACACTGTCATTCTAAGAAAATACGACAGTCAAAAGCCGAGGAAACCAGACAAGTTAATTTTTTTCTAAAATAATAATTTTTTTTCTAATAATTATAGCAATTCTATCTTATATAGGATTTTATTGCACTTAATAGTTTGGCTTGTCAGATTTCTTTTGGTGTCACTGTCTTTCACCATCCATTTGGGATCCTGTGGTTGTGTAAATGGTGAACCAAGAGGGTTCTTATCATGGCCATCAGGAAAGATGGGCTGTGTCCATTTCCAGTGGACAGTGCATCTTGTACACAGGCCTCAGCTTTCATCTGTAACATGTGGCTTATATACAGCCTTTTAGACTATGAGGCATGACTAGCAAACAGTGGCAATCGATGCTGAAAAATCAGAATGTTTAAAAACGGGGCCATAAAAATGTAGAACGTATTCTGTCATCAGAGCTGGGGTCAGTGGGGCGGCCCCCTGCCTGCCTTCCTGCCCCCCAGTTCTCCCCAGACCTTCCTGCCTGCCTGTTTCCTGCCTCCAGGACAGCGTGTACCCTGTGTCCATCTTCTGCCCCTACACCTATGAACTGGCACCACAGGTGGGAACAGCCCTTCAGGCCAGACTCTGGTTTTTGGTTTTTGCTTTACTGCCAAATATGATCTACTGCTACATTCACTTTAGTTGATTTATTGAGGCTAGAAATTCATACTCATTTGTTTATTCACTTAGGAATTTGGTTTGGGTCTTGAAATAAGAACCTCCTAGTCCTTAAAGATTAAAGGCTTTATTTGGCCACTCCAGGATGGCTTCCTTTGTCTCCAAATTCCCATTCCCCTTGGGTTTATACAAAGACCATCGGGAACAAGAGTCCAGCATCCTCAGTATCCTGACCAGCCTGTTCCAAATGTCAGCAGCAGGGGAGACCTTGAGACACTGAAGTGCAGGTAGTGGCACATTAGTGATCACAGAGCAGTCATTGTTGGATGAGCAGAAAGCATGGCCTGACGTTGAGTTTGGTTCTGCAGAGGACAGAAGGAAAGGCCAGGAAGGTGAAGTGAGCAGTGTGTCCCAAGGTGTGCAGACAGCCGTTGCCCCAGGCAGGCTGTGGTCTCTAGGCCCAGGACAAATTTGATTTCTCTGTGCCTTGGGCGCTTGATTATTTCCTGGACCTTGGAAGGATCTCAGCGACTGTCCCATAAGAGCCTAGAGTCTGCCTGCCGGGGTAGAAACTAACATTCTCAGTCTTGCTCTAAAGTGGACCCAGCAGCAGCACAGCCTGTACAGAATACAGCTGGGTCAGGCTTAGGTTCAGCTGTGTTTTTCCCTTTGGGGCCTTTATCAGTGTGCCCTCCTGAGTGCTGCATAAGTAACCATCTTCCCAAACACGTGTTTCGAGAGCGTTGTCTTTTGGAATAGTTAGAGGGTAATGCTGCATATTCTGCTTAAATATTTGCATATTCTGCTTATAAATTTGCTCATTCTTTAAATTTTTTCTTTGAGTTATTTACTTTCATTTACAGGTGCTTGTTCATACTTTGGGAATTAACTTTAAAGGTACATTAAACATGGCATGTTTGCCAGGAAACAAAAAAACACCTAACACTTGCCCTCGGCTCTAGAATTTGGAAAAAAACATATGAGATTTCTGATTTATTTTGTCTATTATTTTGGTATTACTTAGAGATTCAAGTTTTAAAGTAGCTAATTTTCATTTATAAATTCTTTATATGTGTCCTCCATAATTAGATGACAGAACTATAGTGGTGATAGAGCTGCTAATTTAAAATCACCAATTTTGGAGGCTCTTTTTGTTTGTTTGTTTATAAAAATATAGACAGGGTCTCACTGTGTTGCCCAGGCTGGAATGCAGTGACGTGATCATAGCTCACTACAGACTCAGCTTTCAGAGTAGCTGGGACTACGGGTGCGCACCACCGCATCTGGTTAATTTTTTTGTTTTAATTAAGGGACCTGGTCTCTTAATTGTTGCACAGGCTGGTCCTGAACTCCTGTCCTCAAGCGATTCTCCTGCTTTGGCCTCCCAAAGTGCTGGGATTATAGGCATCAGCTACCATGCCTGGCTTGTGTGTGTTTTAATTAGAATTCATTTTAATTTTGAGAAATCTTTTTGACAGATATGTACAATAAATAGATACCCTTTTCAAGAACACTGTCCTGAGCTTGAGAGATACAGATAGCCACTTAATTAGCAGTCCCTCCATTTAGCCTATCACTTTAATAAACAGATGTGGTTGCACCAGGTGTGGTGACTCAGGCCTGTAATCCCAGCACTTTGGGAGGCCGAGGCGGGTAGATCACCTGAGGTCAGGAGTTCGAGACCAGCCTGGCCAACATGGTGAAACCCTGTCTCTACTGAAAAATACAAAAATTAGCCAGGTGTAGTGGCACGTGCCTTTAGTCCCAGCTACTTGGGAGGCTGAGGCAGGAGAATCGCTTGAACCCAGGAGGCAGGGGTTACAGTGAGCTGGGATCCTGCCACTGCATTCCAGCCTGGGCAACAAAGCGAGACTCCGTCTCAAAAATAAAATAAAAGGCCAGGTGTGGTGGCTCACACCTGTAATCCTAGCACTTTGGAGGCCAAGGCAAGTGGATCACATGAGGTCAAGAGTTTGAGATCAGCCTGGTCAATGTGGTGAAACCTCGTCTCTACTAAAAATACAAAAATGAGCCAGGAATGGTGGCGGGCACCTGTAATCTCAGCTACTTGGGAGGCTGAGGCTAGAGAATCTCTTGAGCCCAGGAGGTGGAGGTTGTAGTGAGCTGAGATCATGCCATTGCATTCCAGCCTGGGCTTCAGAGAGAGACTCTGTCTCAAAAAATAAAAGTAAAATAAAAAATAATCAAATGTGGTTGTTTACTGTGTGTCTAGCACCATGTTAGGTACAGTGTGTAGTGTTTTTTTTTTTTCTTTGGAGACAGAGTTTCACTCTTGTTGCCCAGGCTGGAGTGCAATGGTGCGATCTCAGCTCACCACAACCTCCACCCCGTGGGTTCAAGCAATTCTGCCTCAGCCTCCCGAGTAGGTGGGATTACAGGCATGTGCCACCACCCCCGGCTAATTTTGTATATTTAGTAGAGACGGGGTTTCTCCATGTTGGTCAGGTCCCTACTTCAGGTGATCCGCCTGCCTTGGCCTCCCAAAGTGCTGGGATTGCAGGTGAACCACCGTGCTGTCCAGTTTATTTTAAATGATAATAAAAGTCCTAGTCTAGAGGGTAAGGGCCAAGGTCAACTTGAGGCCAATAAAATTAGAATTTCCAGGGCAAGTCCCAAGCATCAGTATTTTGTAAATGTTACAGGAGATTGCAGTACACAGCCAAATGACTGTCAAGCAGAGTGACTTCCAATGCAGTTATTTCAATGGGAGCAAGACACACACTGTGAAATAGAAAAAGGTGTGAAACTCTTAAGTACAGTGGAAGCCCAAAGAAGGTGATGGTGGTTCTGATCGTTTTTTTGCACTAATGATCATGAGACAGTAATTCTTTGGTTATGGGTTCATCAAGCACAAACTATGAGCCTGGCATTGAGTTAAATGCCTTGGAGACAAAGGTGAAAGACAAAGTCTTTGCTGGCAGGAATCCATCATATTGGAGAAGAAAGACAGCCAGATCCAATGATGTCACTTTTGGGAAGAAAAAAACCTTTCTTCCACCAACTTAGATCCAAATTGTTAGGGGGCCTGTGAATTAAATGACAATAGATAGATTAACAGAAGAAATGTTTATTATGCATATGGCAATACTCTAAGAGAGAGTAGCTCTCCGAAGAAGAGGTGAAGGTTTATGTACCAGCTTAATAAGGGTGTGTGTGTGTGTGAGTGAAGGATTCATAGGATGGAAGCCTCTGATGAGGCTTTTTTACAGTTTTTTTTTTAATGCTCTAGTACCCAAGGTCAATCATCAACCTGACTGGAGATCCTCCCAGAGTGCGAGGTTTATGGCAGCTGACTGTCATAAAGTTCTGCTCTAGTCAGATGAGGGAAGTTCAGATAAGACGTTTTCTGCATTTGCTGTAATTATGTTAACAGGTTTCTCTGGGATCCCCAAAGAGGGTCCATTCAGTCTATTGAGGGGCTTAGGATTTTATGTTTAGTACTCTTGGGGTACTAATGTACTGTATTAGTGTGTTCTCACGTTGCTAATAAACATATACCTGAGACTGGATAATTTATTTATTTATTTATTTATTTATTTATTTATTTATTATTAAAAAAAAATTTTTTTTTGAGACAGAGTCTCGCTCTGTCGCCCAGGCTGGAGTGCAGTGGCCAGATCTCAGCTCGCTGCAAGCTCCATCTCCCACGTTTACGCCATTCTCCTGCCTCAGCCTCCCAAGTAGCTGGGACTACAGGCGCCCGCCACCTCGCCTGGCTAGTTTTTGTATTTTTTTAATAGAGACAGGGTTTCACTGTGTTAGCCAGGATGGTCTCGATCTCCTGACCTCGTGATCTGCCCGCCTCGGCCTCCCAAAGTGCTGGGATTACAGGCTTGAGCCACCGCACCCGGCCGAGACTGGGTAATTTATAAAGGAAAGAGATTTAATGGGCTCACAGTTCCACATGGCTGGGGAGGCCTCACTAAAAGCAAAGAGAAGCAAAATCATGTCTTACATGGTGGCACACAGGAGAGCTTGTGCAGTGGAACTCCCATTTATAAAACCACCAGATCTCGTGAGACTTACTACCATGAGAACAGTATGGGGGAAACTGCCCCCATGATTCAGTTATCTGTACCTGGCCCTGCTTTTGACACATGGGATTATTACAATTCAAGATGAGATTTGGGTGGGGACAGGGCCAAATCATAACAACTATTTTTTTATCTTCCAGTTTTTTTGGTTATACTTTGTCTTTTCTCTTGCCTTATTCTTGTAACTTGCACTTCCAGAATAGTGTTAATTATGGTGATGCTAGTGAATATCCTATCTCTGTCTAGTATTTTACTGCTGTGTTTTGCTTGGGTTTGATTACTGGTTTGAAACAGGTATAAACTTGATCATCTTAAGGGAATGTCCTCTATTCCTATTTCACTAGGGGTTTTATTATTGGGACTACATATTGAATTTTACTAACCTTTTAAGCCCCTCTCTTTCATCCACGTTATTGATGCAGCTGATGCGTGTGCTCCTGAAATAAAACCTATTTGTTGATGTTATGTTAGCCTTTCATTATGTTCCCTAGATTTCATTTATCATTGATATAAAATATATATAACATAAAATTTACCATTTTAATCATTTTGAAGTGTATAATTTAGTGGCATTAAATACTTTCACATTGTTTTGCAAACATCACCACCATTCATTTCCAGAACTTTTCACCATCCCAAATAGAAACTCTGAAACCATTAAGTAATACCTCCCTATTATCCCCTTCCCACAACTCCTGGTAAGCACTGTTAGACTTTCTGTCAGTATGAATTTGCCTATTCTAGGTACATCACATAAATGTGTCATATTTATTCTTTATCATATAATATTTATCCTTTGTGTCTGGCTTATTTCACTTAGCATAATGTTTTAAAAGTTCATGTTATAGCATGCATCCAAATTTCATTTTTGTAGCTAAATAATACTCCATTGTATGTATATCCATTCATCTGTTCATTTGTTGATTTACTCATCTGTTGATGGACACTGGATTACTTCCACCTTTTGACTATTATGAATAATGTTGCTATGAACATTGGTCTACAATTACCTGTTTCAGTCCCTGATATCAATTCTTTGGAGTGTATATCGAGGAGTGGAATTGCTAGATTATATGGTAATTCTAGGCTTAACTTTTTGAGGAATGGCGAAACTGTTTTCCATAGCAGCTGGACTATTTTATATTCCTACCTGATTTGTTTTTATACTACCAGCATGTTTGTATCTCTTCATATTTGAAACTCTTGGTAGTTTGCTTTGTGGTGCTATGTTGATTCCATTTTCACATTATACTAAAGCCAGTTTTGATTTTTTTTTTTTTTTTTGAGACGGGAGTTTTGCTTAGTGGCCCACGCTGGAGTGTGGTGGTGCTATCTCGGCTCACTGCGAGCTCCGCCTCCTGGGTTCACAGGATTCTCCTGCCTCAGCCTCCTGAGTAGCTGGGACTACAGGCGCCCACCACCACGCCCGGCTAATTTTTTGTATTTTTAGTAGAGAAGGGGTTTCACCATGTTAGCCAGGATGGTCTTGATCTCCTGACCTCATGATCCGCCCGTCTGGGCCTCCCAAAGTGCTGGGATTACAGGCATGAGCCACCGCGCCCGGCCGCTAGCTTTGATTTTTAATGTGCTCTCTTTTTTTCCCCGTTTTGCCAGATTGTATGATATGATATCTATTTCTTAAAATTTAGGGGGAAATGCTTGTCAGTCCTTCTGGGATTAGTGGCTTTCAAGGATGTAAGTCTTTGATAACTTTGTCTAACACCTCCTTCGGAGAAAGGTTTAATTAGTTTTTTTCCACACAATTTGAGTGAGTTTTCAGTACTTAACGCTCTTTTGAGGTGGAGCCTTGCTTTATTGCCCAGACCGGAGTGTCATGGCTAGTCACAGGCTCAGTCACAGCTCACTGAGCCTCAACCTCCTGGGCTCAAGTAATCCTCCCATCTCAGCCTCCCGAGTAGCTGTGACCACAGACTCAAGTCAGCACACCCAGTGCATTTTTTTTTTTTTAACCAAATGGTTTGTGCCATTGAATTATCAAAATTGTTTTGGCTTAGCAAAGTACATAGTATTCTTTATTAAAAATAAAAATCTCATCTACAGCCATCTGACCTTTTTGATCCCTGATTTTGTATATTCATATTCTCTTTCTAGCCCAAAACTTTAATAAGTTTAATAACTTTAATGTCTGTTTATTGCTTTTTCTTGTATTTGTTGCTCTTGTATTTGTTGCTTTTATCTGTGAACTTTTTTTTTTTTTTAGACAAGAGTTCCACTCTGTTGCCCAGGCTGGAGTGCAGTGGTGCCATCTCGGCTCACTGCAACCTCTGCCTCTTGGATTCAAGCGATTCTCCTGCCTCAGCTTCCTGAGTAGGTGGGACTACAGGCGTGTACCACCATGCCCAGCTAATTTTTGTATTTTTAGTACAGACGGGGTTTCACCACGTTGGACAGGATGGTCTCGATCCCTGACCTTGTCATCCGCCCATCTAGGCCTCCCAAAGTGCTGGGATTACAGGCGTGAGCCCCAGCGCCCAGCCTTTTTTCCTTTTTTTTTTTTTTTCCCGAACCCACAGCCAACATTATATGTGAACTTTTTTTAAAAACATGAAAACATTTTTATTTTTCTGATATGCTTTTCAAATATAATACAGACTTACAGAATTTGTTTGCCTTTCCAAGAGATTTTCAGACTTGCTGAAGATATTTATCTTTCCTTCTGGGCTCAAGCGATCCTCTAGGACCACAGGCACGTACACCATGCCCAGCTAATTTTTAATTTTTTTTTTTAGAGACAGAGTCTCCCTGTGTTGCCCAGGCCAGTTTCAAACTCAAGGGGCTCAAGGGGTCCTGCTGCCTTGGCCACTCAAAGTGCTGGGATTACAGGTGTGAACCACCACACCTGGCCAAGATTTATCCTTGACCATAACACTGACTGAAATGGAATCTAGAAAAAATAAATTTTATTATGGAAACTTATACTCTTAGGTATTAAAATAATATAGTAGTTCATAATTAAGTGAAGAAAAAACTCACAGGATGAGAGAGAAAGAGGCATCCGCAATCACACATCCTGGTACAGTTTTAAGGACAGATAATGGTTGCAGTCCAGGAGAGACAAGGGTGCTGGGGAGTACCCTGCTGAAAACACCATGTTGGCAGTATTTCCAGATGACCAACTCTTGTCCCTTATGAGACTCTTGCAGAATTTAATTATTTATATATATGTCTGGTAAAAATAATGATATAAAACTTCTTTTTTTTTTTTTTTTTTTTTTTGAGACGGAGTCTCGCTCTGTCGCCCAGGCTGGAGTGCAGTGGCCTGATCTCAGCTCACTGCAAGCTCCGCCTCCCGGGTTCACGCCATTCTCCTGCCTCAGCCTCCCGAGTAGCTGGGACTACAGGCGCCCGCCACCTCGCCCGGCTAGTTTTTTTGTAGTTTTAGTAGAGACGGGGTTTCACTGTGTTCACCAGGATGGTCTCGATCTCCTGACCTCGTGATCCACCCGTCTCGGCCTCCCAAAGTGCTGGGATTACAGGCTTGAGCCACCGCGCCCGGCCGATATAAAACTTCTAATATGTAAGCTGTGAAGGTTTCAAAATTAGGTAGTTTTCTCTTTCTGGTTCTGTGGATTTCTTAGTGTAATATTTACTTTTATTTCCATCTCAAGTCTCTGAACACTAACTGCCATTCTCATCTCTTATCCTGTACCACCCTCATCTCTCATCCTGTGCTTCAGGTTTTCTGTGGAGTCCAAAGACACTTGACAGCTATGAGTAACATTTTATTGTTGACTTTAAAAAATTAGTAGACTTGGCCGGGCGCAGTGGCTCACGCCTATATAATCTCAGCACTTTGGGAGGCCGAGGCGGGTGGATCACGAGGTCAGGAGATCGCGACCATCCTGGCTACCATGGTGAAACCCCATCTCTACTAAAAATACAAAAAATTAGCCGGGCGTGGTGGCGGATGCCTGTAATCCCAGCTACTCAGGAGGCTGAGGTAGGAGAATGGCGTGAACCCGGGAGGGGGAGCCTGCAGATCGCACCACTGCACTCCAGCCTGGGCAACAGAGCGGGACTCCATGTCAAATAATAATAATAATAATAATAATAATAAACTTTATTTTTTAGAGCAGTTTTAGGTCTGCAGCAGAATCGAGTGGGAAGTACAGAATTTCCCGTGCACTCCCTTCCCGCCCCTGTCACACATGGTATGCCACACTATCCACATCCTGCACTGCAATGGTATGTTTGCTAGAATCAGTGAACCAGCATTGACACATCATCACCCCAAATCCATAGTTTGCATTAAGTAGGGTTCACGCTTGATGTGCATTTTATGAGATTTCGACAAATGTATAATACTTATTTACCATTGTTATATCATACACAATAGTTTCACTGCCCTAAAAATCTGTGCCATCCCTGGATGACCACTAATCTTTTTGCCATCTCCATAGTTTTACCTTTTACAGAATGTCACATACTTGGAGTCATATAGTATATAGCCTTTTGAGATGAGCTTCTTTCACTTAGTAATAAGCTTCACTAAGTAATATTAAGTTTCTGCCATGTTCTTTTCATGGCTTGATTGCTGATTTCTGTTTAGCATTGAATAATATTCCATTGTCTGGATGTACCAGTTTATTTATTCACTCACCTATCATAGGACATCTTATCTTGGTTATCTTATCTTTATTAATGACTGCCAAACTTTTTGCAGTTTTATAGTTTTTCTTATTTAGGTCTTGTACATATTTTGTTGGACTTGTATCTAAGTAGTTCATTTTGAGGGTTGCTAATGTGAATGGCAAACTTTTGGCAGTTATTAATAAAGCTGCTGTAAATGTCTGTATACAGGTTTTTGTGTGGACATATATTTTTCATTTATTTGAGTAGGTACCAAGGAGCCTGATTGCTAGATCATATAGTAAGAATATCTTTAGTTTTGGGAGGAGTTGCCAAACTGTCTTCCCAAGTGACTGTGTACCATGTTTGCATTCCCACTGGGAATGAATGAGAATTCCTGTTGCTCCACATTCTCCTAGCATTGAGTGTTATCAGTGTTTTGCATTTTGGCCATTCTAATAGTGTGTAGTGATATCTTGTTGTTTTAATTTGCCTTTCTCTGATTACATATATGTGAACACCTTTTCATATGCTTACTTGCCATCTGTGCATCTTCTTTGGAGAGGTGTCTGTTCAGGTCCTTTGCTCCTTGTAAAATCCAGTTATTTGTTTTCTTATTATCAAATTTTAAGAGTTCTTTGTATATTTTGTATAACAGTCTTTTATCAGATACACTTTTGTCAATATGTTTTTCCCTGTCTGTGGCTTATCTTCTCATTCTTTTGACATTGTCTTTCACAGAGCAGAAGTTTTCAAGTTTAATGAAGCCTAGCTGATTAATATTTCTTTCATGGATCTTTTTTTTTTTTTTTTTTTTTTTTGAGACGGAGTCTCGCTCTGTCGCCCAGGCTGGAGTGCAGTGGCCGGATCTCAGCTCACTGCAAGCTCCGCCTCTCGGGTTCACGCCATTCTCCGGCCTCAGCCTCCCGAGTAGCTGGGACTACAGGCGCCCGCCACCTCGCCCGGCTAGTTTTTTGTATTTCTTAATAGAGACGGGGTTTCACCGTGTTAGCCAGGATGGTTTCGATCTCCTGACCTCGTGATCCGCCCGTCTCGGCCTCCCAAAGTGCTGGGATTACAGGCTTCAGCCACCGCGCCCGGCCTCTTTCATGGATCTTACCTTGGTAGTTTTGTATCTAAAAAGTCTTCATCGGCTGGGCTCTGTGGCTCACGCTTGTAATCCCGGCACTTTGGGAGGCTGAGGTGGGCGGATCACAAGATCAGGAGATCGAGACCATCCTGGCTAACACGGTGAAAACCCGTCTCTGCTAAAAATACAAAAAATCAACTGGGGGTGGTGGCACTCGCCTGTAGTCTCAGCTGCTCAGGAGACTGAGGCAGGAGAATTGCTTGAACCTAGGAGGCAGAGGTTGCAGTGAGCCGAGATGGCGCCACTGCACTCCAGCTTAGGTGACAGAGCGAGACTCCATCTCCAGGAAAAAAAAAAAAAAAAAAAGTCTTCATCATACCCAAGTTCACCTAAATTTTTTTCTCTGTTATCTCCTAAGAGTTTTACAGTTTTCTGGTTTTTACATTTAGGTCTATGACGCATTTTGAGTTTTATTTTTGTGAAGGGTATCAGGTCTATATCTTCATTCATTTTTTTTCCCGTATGAATGTACAGTTGTTACAGCACCATTTGTGGAAAAGATCATCTTTACTCCGTTGTATTGCCCTTGCTCCTTTGTCACAGATCGGTTGATTATAGTTATGTGGGTCTATTTCTAGGCTCGTTGGTCTATTCGTATTTTTGACAGTACACCACTGTCTTGATTACTGTGGCTTTATTGTAAGTATTCAAGCCAGGTTGTGTCAATCCTCCAAGTTTGTTCTTCTCCTTTAATGCTGTCTATCCTGAGTCTTTTGCCTCTCTATATAAACTTTAGGATCAGTTTGTCAATATCCAGGAAATAACTTGCTGGGATTTGATTGTGATTATATTGAATCTACAAAGTTGGGAAGAACTGACATATTGACAATATTGGGCCTTCCTATCCATGAAGATGGAATATCTCTTTATTTAGTTCTTCCTTTATATGTTTCATCAGAGTTTTATAGTTTTTCTTATTTAGATCTTGTACATATTTTGTTGGATTTGTATCTAAGTAGTTCATTGTGGGGGTTGCTAATGTAAATGGCAATATGTTTTGGATTTCACATTGCTGGTATATATGCAAACTACTGGCTTATGTATATTAACTTTGTATCTTGGAACCTTGCAATAATCACTAATTAGTTCCAAGTTTTAGATCTTCTACATAGACAGTCATGTGATCTGCAAACAATTTTATTTTTTTCCTTCCCCGGTCTCTATGCCTGTTATCTCCTTTTCTTGTTTTATTGTGTAATCTTGCTTTGTTCTTAATCTTAGCAGGAAAGCTTCAAGCTTTTCATCATTAAGTAAGATGTTAACTGTTTTTTGTAGATATTATCAAGTTGAGGAAGTTGCCCTTTATTCCTAGTGTGCTGAGGCTTTTTAATCATGAATGGGTGTAGATTTTGTCAGATGCTTTTTTGCGTCTATTTATATGATCATGTGATTTTTCTTTTTTAGCCTGTTGATGTAATGTATTACGTTAATTGATTTTCTTATATTGAACTAGCCTTGCATACCTGGGACAAATCTCACTTGGCCATAGTGTATAATTCTTTTTATACATTATTGAATTTGCTTTGCTAATATTTTTTAGAGGATTTTGCATTTATGTTCATGAGAGTATTGGTCTTTAGCTTTCTTTATTTTTTAATTATTTTATTTTATTTTTTGCTTTGTCACCCAGGCTGAAGTGCAGTGGTGTGATCTCAGCTCACTGCAACCTCCACCTCCCAGGTTCAAGCGATTCTCCTGCTTCAGCTTTCCAAGTAGCTGAGATTACAGACGCCTGCCACCATGCCCAGCTAATTGTTGTATTTTTAGTAGAGACAGGATTTCCCCGTGTTGGCCAGGTGGTCTTGAACTCCACCCATCTTGGCCTTCCAAAGTGCTGGAATTACATGTGTGAGCCACTGTGCCCGACCTCATTCTTTTTTTCTGAGATGTTGCCCAGGCTGGCCTTGAAGTCCTGGGCTGAAGCCATCCTCCTGCCTCAGCCTCCCAAGTAGCTGTGATCACAGGCACATACCACTAGGCCCAGCTTAGTCTTCTTTTTTGTAATGTCTTTGTCTCATTTAGGGTAATGCTGAGCTTATAGGATAAGTTAAAAAGAGATTGCTTCTGTCTTCTGGAAGAGATTGCAGAGAATTGGTGTAATTTCTTCCTTAAATGTTTGGTAGAATTCCCCAGTGAACCCATCTGGGCCCAGTGATTTCTGTTTTGAAAGGTTGTTAATTATTGATTCAATTTATTTAATAGAAACAGGCTTGTTCAGATTGTCTATTTCTTATGTGAGTTTTGGCAGGTTTTATCTAAGAAAACAGTGTACATACCTTAATTTAAAAATACTTTACGGGCCGGGCGTGGTGGCTCAAGCCTGTAATCCCAGCACTTTGGGAGGCCGAGACGGGTGGATCACGAGGTCAGGAGATCAAGACCATCCTGGTTAACACGGTGAAACCCCGTCTCTACTTAAAAAAATACAAAAAACTAGCCGGGCGAGGTGGCAGGCGCCTGTAGTCCCAGCTACTTGGGAGGCTGAGGCAGGAGAATGGCATAAACCCGGGAGGCGGAGCTTGCAGTGAGCTGAGATCCGGCCACTGCACTCTAGCCTGGGCGACAGAGCGGGACTCCGTCTCAAAAAAAAAAAAAAAAAAAAAAAAATACTTTAGCCCAGGTATGGTGGCTCATGCCTGTAATCCCAGCACTTTGGAAGGCCAGGGTGGGTGGATTGCCCTAGCCTAGGAGTTCGAGACCAGCCTGGGCAACGTAGGGAGACACTGTCCCTACAAAAAAATTAAAAATTAGTTGGGCATAATGGCACATGTCTATAACAGCCCCAGCTACTCAGGGGACTCAGGTGGGAGGATCACTTGAGTCTGGGAGGTTGTGGCTCACACCCATAATCCCAACCCTTTGGGAGGCCAAGATGGTAGGATCACTTGAGCCCAGGAGTTCAAGACCAGCCCGGGCAACATAGGGAGACCTCGTCTCTACAAAATAAAAAATAAACCTGGCTGGGTATGGTGGCACATGCTTGTGATCCAAGCTACTTGGGAGGCCAAGGTGGGAGGATGGCTTGGATCTGGGAGGTAGAGGCTGCAGTAAGCTATAATTGTGCCACTGCACTCCAACTTGGGTGACAGAATGCGACCTCATCTCAAAGCAAACAACAACAAAAAAACTTTACCGGTAAAAAATACTGACCCAAAGATACAAAGCGAGCACATGCTGTTGGAATGTTGGAAAAATGGCACTGACAGACTTGCTTAGTGCAGAGTTGCCACAAACCTTGAATTTGTAAAAAAAAAAAAAAAAAGTGGTATCTGCAAAATGCAGTAAAGTGAAGTGCAATAAAATGTGTTGTGTCTGTACTGGTTTTGCTAATGAGTAGAGATACCTTTTGGGTGAAATCATATGTCAGTGAAAATCTGCCAGTGACCTGGCCATCTTTCTTTTTTTTTTTTTTTTTTTTTTTTTTTTTTTTTTTTTTTTGAGACGGAGTCTTGCTCTGTAGCCCGGGCTGGAGTGCAGTGGCCGGATCTCAGCTCACTGCAAGCTCCGCCTCCCGGGTTTATGCCATTCTCCTGCCTCAGCCTCCGGAGTAGCTGGGACTACAGGCGCCCGCCACCTCGCCCGGCTAGTTTTTTGTATTTTTAGTAGAGACGGGGTTTCACGGTGTTAGCCAGGATGGTCTCGATCTCCTGACCTCGTGATCCGCCCGTCTCGGCCTCCCAAAGTGCTGGGATTACAGGCTTGAGCCACCGCACCCGGCAACCTGGCCATCTTTCATGTGGTTTCTGTTGCTTAACATGTTATTTTGAGATTCATCTGCATGGTTGCATGTATCAATAGTTTAGTTCATTTTATTGCTGCATTATATTCTATTCTAAGGGCATACCATGGTTTGTTTATCCATTCACTCATTGATGGCCATTTGGGTTGTTTCTGTTTTTGGCTACTGTGAGTAAAACTGAACTTTCTCTTTTTTTTTTTTTTTTTTTTTTGAGACAGAGTTTCACTGTTGTTGCCCAGGCTGAAGCTGTGAACATTTTTGAACAAGTCTTTGTGTAGACATAGGCTTTCCTTTCTCTTGAGGCACAAAATTGCAAACCACTTGACGCCTTACAGTAGGGCAGAGATCTGTGCAGGTGCTGAAGGATGAGTAAGGAGATTGTGGGAGGGACACAGAACTAACCACAGATGATCCAGGCATAGGCACCAGGCATTGAAGTGGTGGCGCACACTTGATTGCAGGCTTCTTTCTTTTTATGGGCTTTTCGTTTTCTCTCAGGATAACGTTCTGAGTCTTTCTGGTCCTCTTCCAACCTCTCACATTTTCCCAATTTCTCCCTGCCAGGGCCATTAGCTGTGTCAGACCCTGCTCTTTAACAAGAATAAAGAGTTGGTGATGGAAGCTAAGATGTGTTGCAGGTTTGGTGCAAGGACTCACATGTGCAGTCTACATGTGTTACTGTGTGTAATCCTTCCAGGAACCTACACAAAGGAGGTACCATTATCATCCTTACCAAGCATTAAGGAAAACAAGGCTCAGAGAGGTTAAATCGCTTGTTCAAGATTACACAGATAGTAAGTGATGGGTTAGATGTTGAACCAGACTTCAGAGCTGGCACTTTGAACCTCAATATTGTGATTAATATACCCTCTTTGAAAAGCTAGATCATGTATGGTATTTACGATGCCATTTTAAACTGTTCTCCCCACCATCTAGTTAACTCTTGTATTCCTAAATTACTGTATCAGTCCAATGGCCTTGTCCCTGGTAGCCCAACTAGCTCAGATCACCCTGGACAGTATCCCCAGCAGCAGGTACCTCTCACCCAGCCTGCCACGGCCCTTGTGCTTGATTAACACCCAGTGGGCTGTGAGCACAGCACAAGTGTGGGCGCCATCCTTTGCTGCCCTGACTGTCCACCACCTGAGAGTGCCAGGCTCTCGATGATGATCTCTGAATGAACCAGGAAAATGAGTGAATGAGTTACATTATCGGATGTGCATATTTGTCATCAGCTTTATTGAGGTGTTTGTCAGCTTTATTCTTTACATCAGTTTTATTGAGATTATTTACATATGACAAAGTTCATGGATTCTAAGTGTACAATTGAGTGAGTCTTGACAAATGTATGCCATCGTGTAACCACAGCCACATCAAGGTAAAGTATGTTCCATCACTCCAAGACCCTCTCCTGGCCCTTACAGTCCATCTGCTCCACCCCCAGCCCCTGGCAACCTCTCTCTGTTCTGTTTTTCTGTCCTTAGAGTTTTACCTTTTCTAGAATTTTAGACATGGAATTACATAGTATATGGTCTTTTTTGGATGTCTTATTTAACATAACAATCATTTTGAGATTCATCTGTATTGTTGCTTGTATCAGCAGTTCAATATGTGGTTTTAAGACTGTTTGGAAACAGTCCAGAGATAGCTTGTCCCACTAGATTTAGAGTCATATGGTAAGTTAGAACGGTGGCCCTACAGGTGTGCCCTTGGCACTCTTTCGTTCCCGGATCCTTGCAGAGGGTCAGTAAGGTCCGACCGATTTCCATAGTAGTGTCAAGGTGTGATTTGCCTTTTTTCATCCTCCTCTCATGGGTGTTTAGTGAGGTTTTCCAGATGATATGTGATATGTGGATTCACAGCACGTTGCATGCAGAAGCAGATAGGAGAGTCCATCTTTCTGTTAAGCTCTCTGACTTAGAGAAAGGTGTAATAATGTTAATGTCACTCTTCTCACTAAAATTTTTTGGTTTTCTCCTCACTAAAATTTTTTGTATTGGAAAATTATTTTTCATAACAAATACTGTTTATAACAACATGTAATGGATTGTTATTATTAGATGAATTAATAGACATTTTAAAATGTCTTATCTTTAACTTCTCATATGACAGATCATCATAAATATAAACTGTTTTTGACTGTCTGTCAAATGAGAAGTTAAAAAGCTCTTTGAGCAGAAGCTCTGTAGGGTCCTCAATTTTGTACTGTAGAGAAGTCCTGAGACCAAGGAGTTTGAGAATCACCGGGTTAGAGATAGTTTTGAAAGGAGGTTTGGGAACATGATGAGAACTCGAGCTGGAGAGGAATTAGAAGAGGGTCATGCGACCTGGCTTGACGGGCCTGGAAAAGGGTCCTCTGTTGAGTGGGTACAGAGGGGCTCGCCCACACGTAAATGCAAGGACACACCGTGCCAGTTCTTAGCCTCCTGCTCTCCGAGGACCTGGTCAGGCAGGTTCTGTTGATGTCCTTGGTCTGCGTGCTTCCTACCAGGAGCTAATGAGTAACCTACGCCTGCCTGCAGTTGGCTCACAGAAGACTGATCGGGAGGCCTGAGGAGGCCTCTCTTCCCTGATATGAGGTTATAGCCGGGGTCTGATGTCAGGTGGGGGGCATTGTGGGGTCTGCTTTCTCTGCTGGATTCTTCCGCAAGGGCAAATGTAAGAAATCATTAGCTATTTCTTTGTCTTTCAAGAAAAAAAGTTCCTCTTACCCCCAGTAGAGTTCTAAGCTCAAGTTAAAGACTATCTAAAATAATTACTTGAGCAAAGGCAGGTGGGAGGCTACTTTTATTATTGGCAGTATCCTTGTGGAAAAAAAAAATACGTGTGGCTCTTTAGGGATTTTCATAACACTATTGACAAACTACAGCAAAATGACACCTACTGCCTTTTGACCGATTCATTGCTTTTCTCTTGCAGGCGAAAGGGCCTATGGTTGCGCCTGAGGAAGATACTCTTCTGTGTTTTGGGGTTGTACATTGCCATTCCATTTCTCATCAAACTATGTCCTGGAATACAGGCCAAACTGATTTTCTTGAATTTCGGTAAGTGGTATGTGTCCATTTTTCCTTTAATTTTAGTAAGGGTTCCTTTTCATGATGATGTCTGATTTTAGGGGGAGTCTTTTTACTTTAATGGTGATTTAGTTTACATGCAGTGAAGGGTATATATCTTAAGTGTACAGTTTATATACCTATATCTTTATAGAGAGAGAGGTAGAGCTACCACCCAGATTGAGAAATAGAACACTTTTATTACCCAGAAAGGTCCCTGTGCCCTTTCCCAGCTAGAGGACTTTCTGTGCTAGGGTTGCTCTCCGGTGCTGGATTTGTGTCCACAGAAGACTACACTGCACTGGGGGCCCAGCGTGTCTGTCTTCAGCTGAGGTGAATAAAAATGTTGACAACCTGAGAAGTCAGCTGAAGCCATCATGTTGGAGATGCCTTGTCAGTTGTGCATTCTAGGAGCCTAACTGCCTTTAGAAAAGATGACCACTAGAAAGTATAGTTTCTTTTTTAAAACAAATTAGTTTTTTATACCCCTAAAAAATCCAGATATACAGTACTTTGGTTTCTGTGGAATTTTGTGCTGGCCCTTGTAGGTATTGTAGTCTCCTTGAGTGAACTTGGATCTTGTGTGTTTTTTCACGTTGTGTATTTGCTTTTGGAGATGTGGAAGGAGAAAGGTGCAGATGTATCAAGCCCATGAGGTCGAAGGCAGAGGCTCTGGGCACATGGCCCAGGGAACAGTCCTACAAGTGAGGCTCCAAGGAAAGGGCTGCATCTGTGGGTACGAGGTTTGAGAACAACCTCAAGGTTGTTCTCAAACAAACGAGGTTGTTTGAGAACAATGAGGGCTTGCACACGGCGGGTGTTCTGTGAAGGACAGCCTGAGAGGCAGGTGCTGACAGCATTAGAACAGGATGAGGCAGGGGCTCTGGGGTCACTTTGTAGCTAGATTGGTTTGCACATAGTGAGTCTGGCCTTGCGTGTTTGGGAGTTTAAGGCTTGCAAAGCTGGGCCTGATATTGCTGAGGCAGCAGGTGAGCTGGTGGGGTGGGAGGAGGAGGAAAGGAGGAGGCCACAGAGGAACACAGGAGGTACTGAGAGGCTCCAGACTCCCTCTGCAGGCATCTGGGCTTATGAGTTTGGGTGTTCAGTCTATAATAGACTTAATCACAGAAACTTAGGAAATGACTGGCTAAAAAAGGAATTTCTGTTTCTTTGTTTTTGTTTTTGTTTTTTTAATGCTGGTAAGAAGAACAGAAATTGTAAGGTTATTTAATACTTTGTAAATCTGACTTTTTTATTTGGGTGTCTTAATTGTAAAACACATGTAGTGTACTAAGAGGCATTTGATTTTTCTAACGGAAAAGTAGAACTTCTAGGAATTTTTCATCTCTAAGTTTTGCCACTTGTAAGAAGCACAAACTCAAAAAGAAACTAACAGTATACCAAAATGATGAGAGTTTTGTTTTTCTGACTTTAATGTTCCTTAAATATACATAGTACAGCCCAGAAAGGATTTGGGGCTTAGGTATAAACACGAAGCTACAAGGACTGCAGGTTCACCATCAACAGACCTCAGACTTGACCCTCACAGCTTTTGCACCTTTGCTGGCCTCCTTGGGCAGGTGCCTTTGCTGCCGGGCACGTGAGCTGGTTCTTAAGGGAGGGTGTGTGGGGTGCATTGCCCTGTGTGGCCTAGTACATTGTGGGCTCCCAGCAAATGTTTGAATTGAATAGATTTTCTTTAACTTGATTGTTTGGGCTACTGTAGACACACAGCCTACAGATTTTGCTCTGTGGATTTCCTAAGGAAGTGGCAGACTGCTATGAGGGAGAACTTTGGGTTCTCCTGGTCCAGCCCCGTGGCATGGGAGAGTAGGGCTGGGCTTGGGTAGGGGAGGCTGAGCCTCCCAGGGTGTTGCCCATCCTTAATGATTTCCTTCCACCTGTTTGCCACACTGGAGTAGGAGAGCCTACAGTGGCATTTTGTTTTGTTGTTTTGTTTTGTTCTGAGACAGGGCGTGGCTCTGTTGCCCCAGCTGGACTGCAGGGGTGTGATCATGGCTCACTGCAGCCTCGACCTTCCAGGTTCAGGTGATCCTCTCACATTAGCCTCCTGAGTTGCTGGGACTCCAGGCACCCACCACCACCACATCTGGCTAATTTTTTATATTTAGTGGAGATGGGGTTTTGCCATGTTGCCCAGGCTGGCGTCAAACTCCTGGGCTCAAAAGATCCTCCCGCCTTGGCCTCCCAAAGTGCTGGGAGTACAGGCGTGAGCCACTGCACCCAGCCCAGTGGTGTTTTTGAAAGAGATTTTTAGTTGCCAGTATGATAAAAATCTGTGTTTCCATCCTCTTTTGAAAAGTTGACCAAAGGTCTAGCACCAAGAAACAGTGTCCCTGGGAGCAGCGATTGGACATGCCTTCTGCCTCACCCCCCTGGGCATCTGCCTGGCCCCCACACCCTACTCCTCCCTCCTCCCCATGATGAGCGACCCTCATCTCCAGGCCACACTGTCCTCCCCAGGAAGCCACGGTGTATTTTGTCAGTGCGTGAGGCCCTTCCAAGTGTGGGTCTCTGTCTCCCCCTTTGGGAGGAAGGGCAGTCTTCAGAGGAGCAACATGGAGCTTGTTGGTTTTCCAGTTGTAATGTGCATCCAAGGTTTACAGGTCTGTGCCTGTCTGTGGCGCCAAGGAGGTGGGGTCTGTGGCGTGGCCCTGCAGTGATTTGGAGTTTTGTTGGGGAGGTGCCTCTGCTTTTGTCTCCAGACAAGAAGCATGACCTGGGCATCCATTCAACATTACAGGAGGAGTAGCAATCTCTTGGGCGCTAGAATGTGGTTAAAATATTCTTCACAGCAAATCTATCTGAAACCAAATGTATAAATTAGATAAATAAGCTTTTAAAGAAACATAGCAACTACAATTTAAGGCATTATTCTACTTTAAATAAATTTTCATAAGCAAAACATCATGATTATTCTAGAAACAAAGAATTAGCTAAAAAAAGAACTCTCAATAGAATAAATAAGAAAATGAACATTACTCTGAGAAAATCCTTGTTAACACTGTAGTTTATTTCCTACTGACCCTTTTTATATGTGTCCGTTTACATACACATAAATATATGTGCTTTTCAATACTTGTATTCACAGTCTGATCCCATCCAAAAGATGTTTGGATGAGACTCAGCATTTATGAAGCCTAGAATATCTTCCCAGCCGTTACTTGCCTTCAGATCAAGAAGGAATCTCTTGGTGAAAGTCATGTCTTGGTTTACAGGCTAGGCAGGGATTTTTTGGAAATAGGTCCGATCTATCATCATGCATTTGTTTTTAAAGCAAAGGGCCAGATTCCTCTTTGTCCTTCCCCTGAGCAGTCCCTGTTAACTCCTGTTACCTTTCTTTTCTTATCCCTCTTTTTTCACACGGAAGGCCCTGTAAGCCTGCATCAGGTAATTGGAATTTGATAAAACCCAAATAACCAACCCAGGCTTTCCCTTGTTGACACCACACCTCTTATGGCTGCGGGTATCAAGGCTGCTCTGTTACTCACAGTGATTGGAATGAGACTTAGCTCCGTGTTCAGACCCTCAGCACTCAAAGACCATCACAGCTCAGTAGTTTCAGCCTTTCCCCCACCAAATATTTTGCAGGTGAGCTAAAAGAAGTATGACAGAGCAGGTCGTTTTCCACCCTCACATTCTCACTCCTTCACTCTCCACGGCACCCGTGTGTGCAGAATCCATTCTCCATCCTGCCTGTTGATGTTTGTGGTTGCTGGTACGTGATGACGTAACTGGAGGCTGGACAGTGAAAACTGGGGGAAGCAGGAGCAGCTAGAGGCCTCAGTCCCAGCAGCCCTGTGGGCCTTGCTTGCCCATGGTGCTGGGGCCCCTGTGAGGAGCTCCCAGTTCAGAAGAGCCTGTGAGAGGGAGCCATGGGAGAGCTGGACCTCAGTGGCGGCACACTGCCCGGGCCACTCCTGTGGGGCTGCCACGGGGCTGAGCATTCTGTCCCCACCCTAGGCCTGTGGATGAAGCAGGGGCCTGGGCAGGGTGGACTCCAGCCAGCATGCCAGAGTCACGGGGGCCACAAAGAGTCGATGTCCATGGGTGATCTGACCACGCGGGAGGCCAGAGGGTCCTGGCACTCGCCTGGCACTGGTCTGCAGGAGTGGGCCAGTAGTGCTTCTGGCCCTGGGTGGATCCTGTGACCCTGCACACACCAACCCATCTCACCACCCATCTCACTTTGAAGCATTTCTGCTCATTTAGAGTAATACTGGCCAGGTGGTTCCTACAGCCACCCGCTCTGGGGCTGTGTGATCCCTGGGACCAGCCAAGCTCCATGCCTCCCATGCCACATGACGCTGGTTCGAGGTGCTGCTGCGGAAAAGAAGGTGCCAGGCAGTATCTGGGGGACTTCAGAGCAGTCACTGTGCCTCCTTTTCATGGTTGTTTCTTTTTTCTCTCTTTTTTTTTTTTTTTTTTTGAGACAGAGTTTCGCTCTTAGTTGCCCAGGCTAGAGTGCAGTGGCATAATCTCAGCTCACTGCAACCTCCGCCTTCTGGGTTCAAGCGATTCTCCTGCCTCAGCCTTCCCGAGTAGCTGAAATTACAGGCATGCGCCACCACGCCCGGCTAATTTTGTATTTTTAGTAGAGATGGGGTTTCTCCATGTTGGTCAGGCTGGTCTCGAACTCCTGACCTCAGGTGATCCGCCCACCTCGGCCTCCCAAAGTGCTGGGATTACAGGCATAAGCCACCACACCCAGCCTCATGGTTGTTTCTAAACCGAGTAAAAGTGAACTGGAAGACCAGCTTCCTGGAATGAGGCCGTCCTGGAGTAGAATTTGGCTTCCTAGTTCTTAGATTTCTTGGGCTTGGAAGCTTTCTGGATTAGCTGCTAATCCTTGTAAAATACTTTTCAGTGGCCGGGGAATGCTCTCAGAACTCTTGGACAGTTTGTGTCCCAAGAGCTTGGCATCCTTCTCCAGACACAGAACTGAGTGAGGCCTGAAGTGGAGCCGGTGGAAGCCCAGTGTCCTCGGCCCTCAATGGTGCCCGCTCCCCATCTGGCAGAATCAGGGCTGGTTCCAGCATCAGAGGCAGGATTTGACTGAGTGGGTCTAGATGTGGGATGGGCAGTGGGCCCCAGGCGTGGATATTCAGAGTTGTATTGGGGAGGCCACCCCCCCTCCCGGCTGTCAGATGAGAGACTTGCACCCTGGGCTGCAGCTCTCAGGCTCCCGAAGTGTGTGGTGAATTCCCAGGATGAGGCGGCAGGAGTGGGCCCTAGAGTCTGAAGTGGACTCATTTTCCCACTCCAGAGCCTGAAGTGGACTTGCTTTCCAGGCACTCCCTCTGGTCGGGAGCCTTCTCTGAGTCCCCTTGCCAGGATAAAATCTAAATACTTGTATGGCCGTGTTTTTTTTTTTTTTTTCCCAGGAGATTGGAGTTTTATTATTACTCAAATCACTCTCCGGTAGCATTCAGGGATCAGAGTTTTTAAGGACAACTTGGTGGGTGTGGGGAAGCCGGTGAGCTGGAAGTGCTGATGGTCAGCTCAGAGATGAAATCATAGGGAGTCAAAGCTGTCTTCTTGCGCTGAGTCAGTTCCTGTGTTGTGGGGGCCACAGGATCAGATGAGCTAGTTTATCATCTGGATGGTGCCACCTGATCCATGAAGTTCAGGGTCTGCAAAATATCTCAAGCACTGGTCTTAGGTTTTACAATAGTGATTTTATCACCAGGAGCAATTTGGGGAGGGGTCAGAGTCTTGTAGCCTCCAGCTGCATGACTCCTAAACCACAACAATTTCCAATCTTGTAGCCAAAATGTTAGTCCTAAAAAGGCAGTCTAGTCCCCAGGCAAGAAGGAGGTTTGTTTCCAGAAAGGGTATCATCTTTGCTTTAAACTATAAACTAAGCTCCTCCCAAAGTTAGTTTAGCCTATGGCCAGGAGTAAACAAGGACAGTGTGGAGGTTAGAACCAAGATGGAGTCAGTCAGGTCAGATCTCTTTCACTGTCTCAGTTACAGTTCTGGAATGGTAGTTTCAGTCCCTCCCTCTCGTTTTTTGTTTTTGGTTTTTTGTTTGTTTGTTTGTTTTTTTGAGACAGAGCCTTGTTCTGTCACCCAGACTGGAGTGCAGTGGCACGATCTCAGCTCACTGCAATCTTTGCCTCCCGGGTTCAAGCAATCTCTTGCCTCAGGCTCCCAAGTAGCTGGGACTATAGGCGCGCACCACCACGCCTGGCTAATTTTTGTAGTTTTAGTAGAGACAGGGTTTCTCTATGCTGGCCAAGCTAGTCTCGAACTCCTGACCTCGTGATCCACCCGCCTTGGCCTCCCAAAGTGCTGGGATTGTAGGCATGCGCCACCGCGTCTCATACCCCTTTGGGTTTCATAACACCTTAATTTTCAGGTGTTAGCTAATGAAGATGGAGAAAGGGCAAAGACAGCTCTAACTTCTTCCTGCCGGCCAGGAGTGTAGTGGGGGTAGGTGTTTACCCCAAGGTGAAAGGAATGGAACCACTTTGCAGCTCTGAGCATACTCACACAGGCATGGCTGGAGATCCAAGGCTTGCATGGCAAAGGCATTACTATTGTCATCTATAGTTTTAGCACTGCATTTAAGGGAACAGTGAACTATAAGGTTAATAATGAGGAATAGGGTAAAGAGTGCAATTCCCAGTTTTAAAAGTAAAGATTTGAATGCATTAGTTTGGTGACTTGTAGCCCACAAAGAATTTAAGATTTGGTCCTTCCAAACTGCAGGAAAAATGCAAGAACATCTAACAACAGGTATACTATATATATATTTTTTCGAAGCACAAGTTTTCTCTCTCCAGTCCCCATTTTTATTAAAACCCAAATCATTATAAGACTGATTTGTTTGCAAAATAAACATTAGTCTTATTATACTTGGCCTTATTATTTACATAAATTGCAACACAAGTAATAATTTTTTACATAGGCTTCTTAAATTGGCTTTGGTAGAACTCTGTTCCATAAGGAATCTCCGATAAGACTTTTTAAAAACTGAGTCCAGTCATGGGTTCGTATCCTCAAATACCTATGAGTTTGGTAAATTCCTCTCTTCTTGAGGTCCTAAAATAACTTGGGGCTCCTGGGCCTATTAGAAAGTGACATTCTTTACCACAGGTCAGGAACCCTGTATGGGGACTGTATAGACAAGGTATGAGGCCAGTTTTACCCACGGGGCTTTTATTGTCTCTATAAGTCCTTTGAATCCTTAAAGGAAAGCAGGCCATTCCAGTCAAAGCCTTGGTAAAATAACCAGTTTCTCCAATTGTTTCCTGTTGCAGAAGAACCTGCCTTTCTTTCCCTCCCTCCCTCCCTCCCTCCCTCTCTCCCTCCTTCCTTCCTCTCTCTTCTCTTTCTCTCTTCTCTTTCTTCCCTTCCTCCCTTCTTTCCTTTCCTTCCCTCCCCTCCCCTTCTTTCTTTTCTTTTCTTTTCTTTTCTTTTCTTTTCTTTTCTTTTCTTTTCTTTTTGACAGAGTCTCACTCTTTCACCTAGGCTGGAGTGAAGTGGCATGGTCTCAGCTCACTGCAACCTCCACCTCCGGGGTTCAAGCCATTCTCCTGCTTCAGGCTCCCAAGTAGCTGGGATTACAGGTGCACACCACCACGCCCGGCTAATTTTTATATTTTTAGTAGAGACGGGGTTTTGCCATGTTGGCCAGGCTGGTCTCGAACTCCTGACCTCAGGTGATCCATCCACCTTGGCCTCACAAAGTGCTAGGGTTATAGGTGTGAGTCACCACGCCCGGCTGACTGCATTTATTTTTTGGGACCACTCTAACAAACCTGCAAACTGGGTGGCTTAAAACAAATGTATCCTCTCATGGTCATGGAGGCTGAGAGTCCGAGGTTGAGGTGTGGGCGGGCCCAGCTCCTCCTGAGACGCTGAGGTGGACCCTTCTTGCCTGTCTGTCTGGCAGCATTCCCAGCTTGGAGAAGCTTCCCTCAAATCTCTGCTTCCATCTTCTCCATCTTCTTGGTTGTCTTTTCATGGTCTTCCCTCTGTCTCTGTGTCTAAATGTCCCCATTTTATAAGGACACCAGTCATTTGGGTTAGTATCCACCCAGTGACCTCATTTGAGCTTGATTACCTCCATAAAGACCCTGTTTCCAAGTAAGGTCACACTCTTAGGTACTGGGGGTGAGGCCTTGAACATAGTCTTTCTTGGGGAGCACAACTCAGCCCATAACAGGGCAGGTGGACCTTCCAGGCCTCTCAGGGGCCAGGCTTATTACCTCCCTGACTTCCTGTCCAGCCAGCCAGGAGGCAGGGCTGTGCAGCCGGGCTGCTGGGTTCAAAGCCAATTCTTTTTTTTTTTTTTGAAACAGGGTCTCTCTGTCACTCAGGCTGGAATGCAGTGGTACAATCATGGCTTACTACAGCCTTGACCTGCTGAGCTCAAGTGATTCTCCCTCCTCAGCCTCCCAAGTGGCTGGGATCACAGGTGCATGTCACCTTGCCTGGGTAATTCTTACATTTTTTGTAGAGATGAGGTTTTGCCATGTTGCCCAGGCTGGTATCAAAAAATCCAGCTCTATCATGTGAGCCGGCAATCTAATAGGAGCCGTCAGATGGTGATGATGGTGACTTGCCTCAGAGACTGTGTGGCCTGGCTCAGCCGGAGCTAATGGGGATGTAGATCACCTCCTTTGCCATTTTTTATTTTGAGAGAAACTTCTTATTAAAGTTTTGAAGATGTATCTGCTTCCTGGGGAAGAGATGGATTAAGAAGGTGGGGTATGAACAGCAGCCCTGGTCAGGGGAACTGTCTCCCCACGTGGTCTGGGACAGACGCTCAGGGAGTTTCTGGGAAGGAGTGTGTATGTCCCCATGTCCTCGTGAGTCCAGCCTGGTGACATTTGAGGAAGTGAGGCTAGATGTGCAGTGTGCCATGCGGACGTGGGAGTCATGCAACCCCTGTCTTCACCAGAGACAGCTGTCAGCAGCAGAGCTTCCCCAGGGGCAGGACCCGCCAGAGGGAAGCCAGGCCCGCACTGCTCTCTGTCACTGCCTCTTTTGGGAGTTGCCATTTTATAAAGCAGAAAAATCCCACCTCAGGGTTCATGGGTTTATTTTAAATTTTTTATTTTTCAGTTAAACTTATTTTAAAGTTGTGTTCACCAAAAGCAATAAGACTATAATGGTATATAAGGAAAAAATTGCCCCCATTCTCCCCACACACACACTTTGAAGCTATATGAGCAGCCTGGCTTCTGTCTTTCTGTATTTCCTCCCAGCCACATGTGGGGGTTGTGTTTCATTGGCATGTTTTTACAATAGCAAAGTGGGGCTACCGCACCTGCACCCACAGTCACCTTGCTCCTCTCTGCCCGCAGGTCCTGGAGGTTCCTCCAGGTCTAAGGGCCTCATGGTCTTCCACAGTGTGGAGTGCTGGTTAATTCACTTGCTGTCCTGCTGGCAGATGACCTGGTCAATGTAGGACTTCTGCTGGGCCATTGCACTGACTTCACTCTGCTCTGCATGGGTCCTGTGGATTCATCCCTCTTGCTGCCCCCACACCTCACCTTCTGCTGTCTTTTCTGTGTTAGGCAACAGTCCTAGAAACTTTGGAATCCCCTTTACCTTGTTTGCCACCCTACGCTCATCAGATCCTTTAGCGCCATCCCCTTTCCTGCTGTGTATGTCCCACTCCACTAGGCACCTGAGTTATTCGCAGGCTCAGCCTGCCTAGCCTCCCTCCTGGCTGGCCCATCCTTAAGACCTGTTGGGGATCTTTCCTTCCCTTACTTGCATCTTCTCACACCTTGAGTGACCTTAGACCTTAGCGTTCCAGTCTCTACACAGACCTCGCCCTCACTGCAGTATCTGTCCCTGCCCATGCTGGCCTCAGCCCATACCCTGCCTGAGGCTGGGCCTGCAGGTCTGGCACCATTGTAAGATTGCAAAGGAAAAGGACTTGGTGCTTTCTGAGAGCTTCTGCAGTGTGTGCATGTGGGTGTGCATGTGTGTGTGTACGTGTGGATGCATATGTGTGCATGTGTGTGAGTGTGCATGCTTGTATGCATGTCTGTGTGTACGTGTGTGTATTAATCCACCAGTAATCCTAATTTCCATCTCTTTATTTCCTACAGTAAGGGTTCCCTATTTCATTGATTTGAAAAAACCACAGGATCAAGGTTTGAATCACACATGTAACTACTACCTGCAGCCAGAGGAAGATGTGACCATTGGAGTCTGGTAAGTACTGGTAAGCTCTGTAGCCCTTCCAGCAGCAGGAAAAGGCCCTACATGGCTGAGCTGGTGCTGTCTTTGACACTGGCCTCTGAAATGTTGTTCATTTTTATCTTCACCTCTTCCTTTCCTAAAGGAAAGATCTCAGTACATTTGATCCTAGTGTTGAGGGATTCAATGACTTTAAACTCTATTCCCAGGCTTTCAAAACAGCAAAGGCTTTGTGAACAGATTATTATTTTTAGAGAACCTTGTTTCTAGGAAAAACAAACAAAGAAGCTATAAACAGGATGTAAGTGGCCGGCACAGTGGCTCACACTTGTAATCTCAGCACTTTGGGAGGCCGAGGCGGGTGGATCATTTGAGTCCAGGAGTTTGAGACCAGCCTGGGCAACATGGTGAACCTGTCTCTACTAAAAATACAAAAATTAGCCAGACATGGTGGTGCACGCCTGTAATCCCAGCTACTTGGGAGGCTGAGGCAGGAGAATCACTTGAGCCCAGGAGGAAGAAGTTGCAGTGAGCTGAATTCACACCACTGCACTCCAGCCTGAGTGACAGAGCAAGACTCTGTCTCAAAAAAAAAAAAAAAAAAAAAGAAGATAAGGGAAGAATCGCAAACACTCTTTTGAATATATCTTCCATCCAAGCACGGTAGCTCACGCCTGTAATCCCAGCACTTTGGCAGGCCGAGACAGGGGGATCACTTGAGATCAGGAGTTCGAGACTAGCCTAAACAACATGGCGAAACCCCGTCTCTGCTGAAAAAAAGTACAAAAATTAGCCGGGCGTGGTGGCACGCACCTGTAGTCCCAGCTACCCGGGAGTTTGAGGCAAGAGAATTGCTTGAACGCAGGAGGCAGAGGCTGCAGTGAGCCGAGATTGTGCCACTGCACTCCAGCCTGGGCAACAGAGGGAGACTCTGTCTCCAAAAAAAAAATATATATATATATATATATATATATATATATCTTTTCCAAGAAGTGAAAACAGCTTGATTTCTTTTCACATATAGCTTCGGTGATGGTGTTGGCTATCTTCTAAGTATTTACTTTTTTAAGCCATCAATTTACGTTGGACATAAGCCTCGTGACTTCTCTGTGTCTCCTTGGAATACATTTTAATGTTTTCTTCTGTACATAAATGGTGCTTCTGAACAACTGAATTAAAATCGACCAACCTCACTGTGGCATTTCCCTTTTTCTCTGAGAAGTGATCCTGAATCACAGCCCCTTTATCTAGCTGAATTTATTTTTCAGTAGCCATAACGTCCCTTTCCGCTGTCTCAGAAAACCACTGTGTATGTGAGAAGCTTCTAAATGAAATGCTGTGAGTAGCTTCCCAGTGTGGATGAGAGAACATTCAGGCATTTCTAACAGTGGTCCTTGGTAAAGAACATAAAACAAGAAGAGAGATTTTTGTTCTTACTAGTTGGTGCTAGGATTAAAGTCTTTTGTCACTTCCTGATTTGATTTAATCTAGCATTTACTGACCAACGTGTGACTGTGGGACTCTGGGTTTCTGTCTGAAGCGTGACCTGTTTTGCACAGAGCTGCTGAGTGGGACTTGGTCAGCCCTCTTCTTGGTTAATATGAGTCTGTCCTATTGCAGGAGGGTGTTTATGGTGGTAAGACGTAGGCTGGAAGTACTAACAACATTTGCATATATTATCAGTTACCAGAAAAGGTTTTGTTTAGTGATGCTAGTGGCAAGTCTCAAGGCGGTGCCACGCTGTGTGTTGCTGTGTGTTGGTGGGTGTGGCTGCTGCCTACTCTTATGCCCTAGGCAGTCACAATGACAGTGGGCCCTCAGGTAGCAGCGGGCCCAGCTCACCAACTGCCCCCACCATCACTTCATCAAACCCTCCCACCAGCTTCCTGAAAGGAGGGCCTCAAGGCCTAGCGTGAAGCCTGGGGGCCATACCTGGCCATGCCTGGCCATCGCCTGTCTGCTGAGAGAAGAGGCCCAGGAATGGGTTTCTCTGCTGGCTAGGAGTTCCCTGGCTCTTTGTCAGGAACCCAGGTTTGGGGTGGGCTGGCTACTGGAAGCACATCTGCTCCCAGCACCTTCAAAATGTGCCGTCCTATCCCTCAAGTTTATAACCATGTGGGAGTGATGATCATAGTGACTAGATCCACCCCAAAATGTGATCCTCTTGAAGGGATCAGAGACAGAAGTTAGATGAGATGCTGAAGCTTAAAATCTAGAAAATAAGAAGTTGGCCATTAAATTTTTTTTAAAGATTCTTGTCACTGTTATCCAGAATGAATTTGAAGAAGCTTTACAGAAAAGTGATTAATTTCGACCCTCCCCAGTGATTAACAATATTCGATTTGGCCTGAGTTAAAATTAACCTTAGTATCTCTCGGAAGGAGGGTTTGGCTAGTTAGACCAGCAGCTTCAGAGTGCCCAGCCAGGCGTGGACCATGAGCAGGCCAGGAAGTTGGTGCATACTCGACGTTAGAAATGGCGTCAGCGATGGCCTGGTTTCTAGTCAAGCTCACAAACCTTGGTGTTGCTGAATTAGCAAATGTGACAGCATGTACTGTTTAAAATCCATTGTGAGTTAAACTGTGGACAGTTGAAGCATGGGGTTAAGTGGAATGTGGGGCACATATGAGAAAAATGTTATTACTTAGGATGAACTAAGTGCTGCTTCTCTGCTAGGCGTCGGTGGTAACTGTCACATTGCAAGCCTTTGTGGCCCAGAGGAGGCTGGCCTGCCAGTCAGGGAACACTCCTGCTGAAGCTGTCAGCACCATCCACACAGCCTGCAGTTCCGTGGTTATTGATTCTAGTGATGGGGTTAGTTTTCTACCACCCACCCCCATCTGTTCCCCTGTAGTTAGATGGGGTCTGCAGCTCCCTGCTGTCTGGACTTGAGCTGATTAAGTAACACCACATGCAGTCACCTGGATGAGGACGGAAGGAGCATCTGATCCTGCGCTCCCCTCTGCTTCTGTCTCCAGGCATACCGTCCCCGCAGTCTGGTGGAAGAACGCCCAAGGCAAAGACCAGATGTGGTATGAGGATGCCTTGGCTTCCAGCCACGCTATCATTCTGTACCTGCATGGGAACGCAGGTACCAGGTAAGGGAGGGGAGCCCATCTTCGCTGTGGAGCACGGCTCCCTTTTGGGGTGGGAATGTCCTGGCCCAGTCTGCTGGAAACCAGCAGGAGCTAACCTGCAGCCCCACAAAATCAGGAGTACTGATCCACTGCAATGAGGGAGAACCTCCCAAGAACAAAGGGAAAGGCAGAGTTCTTAAGGGGTTGAGGGAAGGCCGAGTTTAGGTGAACGTTACATGAAGCAGGGTTCCCACAGCTTGAGGCCAGCAGGGCTGTGTTCCGCAGGGACCAAGTGTGGGAAGCTGTGTGCAGACCGTCCCCTATCTGGAACTCCAGCCTGGGTTGGGATGGAGGAGGCTGAGTCTCGGTCAGGGGTTGAGCTCCCAGGCCAGAGGGCATGTTTTTTTCTCCCTGTTGTAATCTCAAAGGGCACAGCATCTGCTGTTATGTGATTTGGAGAGCAGAGTTCTTGGAGAGTGAGGGCTTTGGGGTCCCTCTGAGAAGGGGTCATGGTGGCACTTGACTGTGGCAGCCTCGTGCCCTTGGGAATGGGTGGCTCCAGCTCACTGGCAGCTGGTTTTCCCCATATCTGTCATGCAGCCTGAAGTGGCAGGCAGATCTTTGTTACCTGTAAGATAGCTCCAGGTGGCAGACAGGTGAAGCCAGAGCCAGGGCAGCCTGGAGGAGGAGGCATACTTCCTGGAAAAAAGTGGCGGGTGCTGAGAAGGGGCAGAAGGGAGAGGCTGAAGGTACCAGGTGCTGGGGTCCTTGCAGGCCGCCCTACAGTGTGGGCTCTCCGCTCACTAACGGGCTGTTGGTGAAGTACATGCGCTTTGTTTGATCAGCTCTGCCCAGTGCTATCTCAGATGCTTTTCCTGAGTGGGCCTAATGGCTTGTCCTTTCCACTGGCTGCCCTGGAGTTGGCCTCCCTGCCTTAAAGGGTGCTCCTTCCACACCATGTGACTGCTGTTCAGAAGAGCCTCTGTGGGAGAGCCCAGGGTGGGTGTGGGGGGGATACATTTTCTGAACAAAGCATTGTTTGAAAACCACCAAGGTCTTCGTGTGTGAGAGAGGCAGCCAGGAGCCAGCGCAGAGGCAGACCCAGCATGGAGACAGGGCTGCTGCAGGGCCAGGGCCGAGGTGCACTGTGGCACCAGGGTGTGTCAGGGCTAGGGGCAAACATTTTATAGGCGGAGCCAGCAAGGAGAGCCGTGCTGGGCCCTTCTGGAGGCGAAAGCAGGCCTAGGTGGATGTCTGCATGGTGGAGCCCTGCAGAGGGCATTGCTGAAAGAGCCCAGCGGCATGGTCCATAAGGCGGTTTCTGTGCCAGGGACAGTGTGCCTAGCTACTGAATCACACATGTGCTGCACAGTTTCCTTTCTTCTTTGTCTGGGACAAGCAGCGGGTTTCTCTTCTGCTTTTCAAAGAGCAAGCAGCTACAAACAGCTCCTGCAGCATCTTTTTATAAATGAGAGAACTGTGGTTGGCTGTGAATAAGGTTCAGTTCTGCAGTGCCCATCACATGGTTTAAAAAAAAAAGAACCTGCTTGTAACTTCAGGTTAGAAAGTGATGCTGTGATTTTCAAGGTTTGCTGCCCCCTCCCACTCCTGCAGAGAGTGCCTGGCTGCAGGCCTCGCCACCCCCGTGTTGCCTGCTTTCTTTGTCCTGTGCATCCCAGTGAGGTTTCGCTGGTCTGCGGGATCCACCACGCAGGTCTCCCTGAGGTCCAGACCCCCTGGATTCCCAGCAACTGTTACTTTTTTGCTTAATGTAGGAAATTTTATAAACTTAGAAAAGAGCCACTATGAACTCTTACAGTGATCACTGAAAATACTTTGCAGTGTTTCCTCCTTGTCTTGAAACTCCTTCCTTTATTTTTTATTTTAATTTTTGAGACAGAGTCTCACTCTGTTGCCCAGGCTGGAGTGCAGTGGCGCAATCCTGGCTCACTGCAACCTCAGCCTCCCGGGTTCAAGTGACTCTTCTGCCTCAGCCTCCCGAGTAGGTGGGATTACAGGTACCCACCACCACGCCCAGCTAATTTTTGTATTTTTAATAGAGACGGGTTTTACCGTTTGACCAGGCTGGTCTCAAACTCCTGAGCTTAAGTGATCCGCCCACCTCGGCCTCCCAAAGTGCTGGGATTCCAGGCATGAGCCACTGGCCTGACCCTTTACATTTTTGTTTCTGCACTTTATTGGCTTCCTCCTTCATCTCATCCTGGTCTCCCACCAGCAACACTCCTGCCCCCATACCTGAAATGGTGAAACCGCTCCTGAGGAAGGAGGAGCACAGCTACGGAGTGTGGAGAGTGTGGACCCGCCCTCCTCCCAGGTGGCCCATGTCCCTGCTGTGGGGTCGGTCCAGGTTAACAGCGGGAAGGGAGCCTAGACAGGCCTTAGACAAGGAAGTACAAATAGGGGTGTGTTTGCCGAGCCCACTTAGTCTCCGTAGCGACATGCACAGTGAAGCTGTAGTTGACTGTGAGGGCCAGGAGGCAGCCATTCCTGCACTTCAGGGTCTCCCTGAGGAGATTCTAGGAGCATATCCCATGCGTGGAACACACACACGTGAAGGGCTGTAAGGCAGGGTGGCCGCGGCAGCAAATAGAAGTTAGTGCCAGGTGGGAAACAGCCGAGATGACCACGAGAGGCCAGGGCGGTGCAGCTAAGCAGAGTTCTGAAGGTCAGCTGAGACGTGTGGAGCAAGAAGTGAGGGCAGAAGGTGTCCACACAGGCCCTGTTGGAGCACAGCCTCTGTCCACACAGGGTGTCCCTGACACGGGGAAGCTGGGAGGGGCTGGGGTGTGGTGGATGAGGGCTTGCTGTGTTTCCTTTAGTGTCTTTCTAGTTTGGGACTATAGGTGTGCATTACCTACTGAAAAATAAAAGCAGTCGTTAAGAAATCTCCCCAGAGTGCTAAGACTATCTCCCCCTTGGCACAGCACTGCCAGAGGCAAGTGTGGGGCCACTTAGGGGGCCACAAGGAGGAGGTTGCCCTCTTTCATTGGCCTTTGCCTGGTTTGGGGTACAGAGGACAAGTTGACCTGGGGCCTGACTCTGAGAAGATGTGCTCACACCATGTCCTGTTTCCTTCTCCAGAGGAGGTGACCACCGCGTGGAGCTTTACAAGGTGAGTGCAGGTGGCACCCACACCTGTTCCCTGGGCTGTTCTTTCCAGGGCAGGAAGTGAAGGGAGTCACCAGACTCACAGCTTGAGAGTTAACTATTGCTGGGCTGTTTCTGTGTGTGAGACAGGGTCCTCTTGCTCTGTTGCCCAGGCTGGAGTGCAGTGGTGCGGTCACAGCTCACTGCAGCCTCGACCTCCTGGGCTCAAACTATCCTCCCACTTCAGCCTCCTAAAACTGCAGGTGCATGCCGCCACCACACCCAGCTAATTTTTGTTGTTTTTTTTTATAGAAATGAGGTCTCCCTATGTTGCCCAGGCTGGTCTCGAACTCCTGGGCCTCCCACCTTGGCTTCCGGAAGTATTGGGATGACAGGTGTGAGCCACCATGTCTGACCTTTTGTTGGCCTTTTTAACACTGCCTTTGGATGGGTGTGCTGGAAGGTAGGGCCTTAGCTGCCTCTGCTGTGACTGCCCATCACACTGCCTCTAGGCTTGGACCCCAAAATCAGAATGTATGGGCTTGGTAGACCAAGTGCAGATATTGGCAGACTACATAAATGGCATTGGAAATTGTTTTTCAATGTTACATTACTTGTGTATAAAATGAAAAGAGAGGGCCGGGCGCAGTGGCTCATGTCTGTAATCCTAGCACTTTGGGAGGCCAAGGTGGGCGGATCACAAGGTCAGGAGTTCAAGACCAGTCTGGCCAAGATGGTGAAACCCAATCTCTACTAAAAATACAAAAAAAAATTAGCCAGGTGTGGTGGCAGGCGCCTGTAATCCCAGCTATTCAGGAGGTTGAGGCAGAGAATTGCTTGAACCAGGGAGGCGGAGGTTGCAGTGAGCCAAGATGGCGCCACTGCACTCCAGCCTGGGTGACAGAGCGAGACTCCGTCTCAAAAAAAATAAAAAAAGAAAAGAGAAACCAGGTGCCCCAGGTGCTACACTGACTGCCAGATCGCAGGCTCACCCCAGCAGGGGGTGCAGGCGGGATTTGAATCAGCTTCCAGGCACACAGTGGGAGCACCCGCAGATCTCCCCACGTCCAGGGGGTGTCTAGGGCAGGGCGTGCAGACCTTTACTTGTGCTTGGCTGCTTGATTTTGTTCTTCATCTGGTTGTCTGGGTCTTGGAGCCGAAGAGCTACTGTTGGAACAGCCTCACTCTCCTCCCCTCAGAGGGCCATCTGCACTGGCCCACAGGACAGAAGGGGATACAGACAGAGGCAGGGGCACAGACAGAGGTAGGGGCACACCCAGCTCTGAGCTATTGGAGGATTTTACCCCTGGAGTAAATTGCATTAAGTCAGGAAAGGTGGGGAGAGTTTGAGAAGTGATTGGTTCTTTCTTTAGGTTTCTGTTAAAAGAAATGATTCACCCTGCTGAGGTCAACAGGGCTGGAGCAGGTTGGCTCTGGGTATAGACTCTGTGGTGGCTAGGAGCTGGCAGGGAAGTGCAGGCTGCCCTGGGGAAGCACCCGACTCCCTCCCTAGAGAGGGGAGCTGTGATTCTGGGTGACGAGATGGTGCGGCAGCCTCCCATGTTGCTCTGGGCACACCCCAGCAAGGGCACAGGAGTGTTGAGGAGTGATCTAAATCAGAGAGGTCAGCTAGTCTATAGGGATTGAAAAAAAAGTAACAGAAAAAAATTGACAAGAGCTTAAAATCCAAGAAATACTGGGTTGCAGCAAGGGTCTTCAGATGGGGTCTCTACACAGTATAGCCCTCCTCCTGGGGGTCCGCCATCACACTGCAGCACCGAGAGCTGTCCCCAGAGGAGGCCGCCCCAGAGGCTGCCCTGCAGCACGCGTGGAGCTGGGGCCTGGGACCTGGGACCTGCGGGAGTCTGCGCCTGGCCCTCTAAGTCTAAGCAGGAGGAAGGGGGATGCTTCCCTAGCGTCTAAGCAGCAAGAAGGGAGAGCCTTCCTGTGCTCCCAGGCAGGGATGTCAGCAGGTGCAGAAGCGGCAGTTGGCATCTGGGTTTCATAAAACCCAGCCGGGAGTCAGGCAGCATGTCACAGTCTTTGTGAAGCTGCCGCTACGCACAAGGCACGGGAGGGAAAGTCGGATGAGTTTAGTAAGCGGCAAGCTGCCCTCAACACAGACACTTGGATTTGTTGCCAAAGATGTTTATTTTTCACTTTACAGGTGCTGAGTTCCCTTGGTTACCATGTGGTCACCTTTGACTACAGAGGTGAGATTTCTTTTGCAAGAGCATCTGAGCACATTTCCACTGCTTGCTGGCAGTATCCCATGGGCAGGCCTCACTTGAAGAGGCTCGGAGCAAGACCAGCGCCTGCTTTGGCTGTGCTGTGAAGGTTTCCTGGGTCCTGACAAAGCCCCTGATGGAGCTGCCGGGAGAGCCCCTTCTGGTAGGGGAGGCTCAGCACCTGGAGTCCCCAGCAGATGCCCTGTCAGCAACTTTTTTTTTTTTTTTTTTTTTTTTTTTTGAGATAGGCTCTCACTTAGTCACCCAACCTGGAGTGCAGTAGCATGATCATAGCTCCCTGCAGCCTTGAACTCCTTTGCTCAAGGGATCCTTCTGCCTTAGCCTCTCAAGTAGGTGGGACTATGGGAATGCAACACCACACCCGCTACTTTTTTTTTTGTTTTTAGTAGAAATGGGGTATTGCTATGTTGCCTAGGCTAGTCTCAGACTCCTGGCCTCAAGCGATCCTCCTGCCTCAGCCTTCCAGAGTGTTGGGATTACAGGCGTGAGTCCCTGCACCCAACCTGCAACATTTTAAATTAGAAGATCCTGTCTTTTTTGGACTCAGACTGTCTCTGCAGCTGGACGTCAGACACGGTTTATGCTCATCAAAGCTTGTCTTGTTAAAGTTATGAAGACAGTAAGAACTGTTAAGAGAGGCTGAGCACGGTGGTTCACACCTGTAATCCCAGCACTTTGGGAGGCTGAGGCAGGAGGATCACTTGAGGTCAGGAGTTTTTGACCAGCCTGGCCAACATGATGAAAACCCATCTCTACTGAAAATACAAAAATTAACTGGGCATGGTGGCTTGCACCTGTAGTCCCAGCTATTGGGGAGGCTGAGGCAGGAGAAGCGCTTGAACCTGGGAGGCGGAGCTTGCAGTGAGCCAAGATTGCACCACTGTAGTCCAGTCTTGACGACAGAGCAAGAGTCCATGTCAAAAAAAATAAAAGAACTGTTAAGAGAGAAGATAGATTCTTCTGCACCTCAGCATTTCTGCTTTTTTGAATGAACCAGGGCTTGCCACTGAACATATCAAGAATCCAGTTTGATATATACCAAGGACACTATGGCTTAATGGGCAACAGAAATAACTTGGTGTTAACAGTGAACGACTGGTTTGTTTTGGTTTTGGTTTTGATTTTGCTTTGAGACAGGGTCTCACTCTGTCACCCAGCTGGAGTGCAGTGGTGTGATCTCCGCTTACTGCAACCTCTGCTTCCCGGGTTCAAGTGATCTTCCCAACTCAGCCTCCCTAGTAGCTGGGACCACAGGCACTCACCACTACACCTGGCTAATGTTGTTTTATTTTTTTTAAGAGAGTGTTTCACCATGTTGCCCATGGTCTCACCATGTTGTCTGGTCTCGAACTACTGGGTTCAGTCAGTCTGCCCACCTTGGCCTCCCAAAGTGTTGGGATTACAGGTGTGAGTGAGCCACTGCACCTGGCTGAGAGACTGTTTTAAAGTGTATTCTGGCTGGGCATGGTGGCTCACGCCTGTAATCCCAGCACTTTGGGAGGCTGAGGCGGGCAGATTACTTGAAACCAGGAGCTCGAGATCAGCCTGGGCAACATGGCAAAACTCTACCTCTACTAAAAATACAAAAAAAGTAGCTGAGTGTGGTGGCAGGCGCCTGTAATCCCAGCTACTCGGGAGGCTGAGGTGGGAGGAAAGCTTGAGCCCAGGAGGCGGAGGTTGCAGTGAGCCAAGATCATGCCACTGCGCTCCAGCCTGGGTGACAGCGAGAGCCTGTCTCAAAATTTTCAAAAAGTGTATTCCACCATGTAGTCCTCAGCTGGAGCGATCAAAGAGTTGATGGCAGCGTGGCTGGCTGCCTTCACCTTCTGGGGCAGGTGGCGTGTCTATCCTCAGACCAAGAGGAGATATGAGGGGAACAAAGGAGAGAGGCTGTCACCCAGATGTAGGGGTTGTGTTAATTCTCTCTTGCTGCTGTAACATGTTAGCACAAACAGTGCTTTAAACCAACACACATGTAGCGTCTTGCAGTTCTGGAGGTCAGAAATTCAGAATCTGCAGCCCCCAGGCTGGAATCAGGGCGGGAGCAAGGCTCTCAGGGAGAATGCCTGGCTGCCCTTTCCAGCCGCCTGTGTTCCTTGGCTCACACCTCTTCCGTGATTGAGTCCCAGGTCTTCTGGTTCTGACCCTGACTCCTCCCTTTTTCTCTGATGAGGACCCTTGTGGTTGTTTTGGGCCCACCCAGCTTGTCCAGGATCACCCCCTTCTCAAGGCCAGCAGTTAGCAGCTTTCATTCCTTCCATAACCTTCATTCCCCAGCCATGTGACCCAACACGTTCACAAGTGCCAGGGTTGTGGACAGTTGTGGGGGCCGCCATGCTGCCACCCACAGGGAAGAAAGTTCCATCAGGATGACAGTTGTGGGCTGGGAGAAACTCCAGAATGAGGAGCGGGACGTGGTGTGCCCTCTCCTTCTCTTCGTGCTGACACGGGTTCTCTTCTGCTGCATGCTAGAGACTTTAGGAGAGGGAGAATGGGTGACTTCTTCGCATTCATCTCCCCGCACTTCTGTCAGGAAATGAAATCCCACGCAGCACTTTGTTTCAGTTCTCGTGGAGTCTCCATGTTTCTAACTGGCACCAAGACTGCCAGCTCCGTCTCCGACTGTCCCTCTGTCTCTCTCACCGCATCTGCCTCTTTGTCTAAATCCCTCTGCCTCCTGTCCCCGTCTCTGTGCCTCTCTATCCCTGTTAGTCTTCCTGCCTGTCTCTGTGCCTCTCTGTCCCTGTCTCTCAGTCTTCCTGTCGTCTCTGTCTCCTGTCCCTATCTCTGTTCTTTTCTTTCTGTCTCATGTCCCCATACCTCTGCCTCCCAGCCTGGCCCTGGCCCTCTGCACTGCCTCCTCCCTCCTCTAGTGTCTGAGTCGGGAAACAGCAAGTCCTGCACTAACTGTGGGGTTTGCTTATACTGCACAACCTGCTGTTTCTGACCTTTGTGGTGCTTTCAGATCATCTGATGATGACTCACAGCTGGGCTGCTGGAAAGATAATTGCACTCCATCTTTGCTGGAGACTGGGGGGGACCCTTGGGAGGTTGTAATTTTGGGGGCAGAGATGGTAGTGTTTTCCGTTATGCAAACAAGATGCTAATTAGACCCTAAGGGAAAACAGCCCCTTTCCCCTTCCTGGGTCAGAGTTGCCTTGCACCCAGAAATGCCCTCCCTGTTCTGGGAGCCTCCGGACTCCACTCCCTATCCTGCCCCTGAGCAAGCCTTCGGCGTTGAGGAGGTTGGTGTCCAGCCAGCGGCCCGGGGGCTGCTCATCTGACCACACCAGCTGCACTGATGCTCGTCGGGGCTCAGAGCGGGACACGTGGATACTGCTGGGGGAGCGGGGAGAAGTGTAGAGCTGAGGATGGTGGTGGCAAAGGCTTCCACTGCCTCAGACCTCACTAGCCTGTCTGTTAAGAAACAGAGAGGGAGAGGGTGAGCTCACCCCCCTGCGCAAGAGGGTGAGGCAAGCCGCAGCCCTGGCGTGAGGATGCCGGTGCCAGCTCTGAAGCTCTGTGATCTGTTGACTCAGCTTGCTGTTAGTTGCCATTCAAATTTGCAATTCACCAACTTAGTGACCCTGTGAGGGGACGTCTGGTTTGTGCAGTCAGCAGGGACAGGGCAGAGTTGCTGCTGGGCTGCCTTCCCCGGGGCTGGTGGGGATGTGGGGCTGTGCCCGTTCTCTCCACTGCTTGCTCTGCCCAGTGGCCTGAGTGGGTCTGTGGACTCTGGAAGGGCGGGCTGAGCGGGCCCCTCCCTGTCCCCTCCTGACCCTGGGCTCCCCTGGGGAGGTATGTTTGTCCAGGTTTTGTGAACTGCCTTTGACCTCCCCATCCTGCCATTTCTCCCTCCCAGGTTGGGGTGACTCGGTGGGAACGCCATCTGAGCGGGGCATGACCTATGACGCACTCCACGTTTTTGACTGGATCAAAGCAAGAAGTGGTGACAACCCTGTGTACATCTGGGGCCACTCTCTGGGCACTGGGTAAGGGACCCCAGCAGGAGGCAGCCTTTAGGGGGAGCCAGTATTCCTGGTGACTCCCATGCCTGGATCTAGAGAGCCCGCCATCCCTGAAAACCCTGTGGCACCATTAGTCCCAACCAGCCTTGCTCCCGTCCCCGTGGCAGAGGCAGGAGGGGAAATTCCAAAGATACTCCAAAGGATTTGAGCTCCTTGTCCAGAAAGTGGTTCAGGACAGGCATAGGCCGTGGAGGTCGAGGCGTCTCCGCAGGGGGACTTGGCCCTGAGGAAGAAGCGTCTTCAGAGCTGGGGGAGGGCACAGTGGGTGGTTTGCTTCTCACATAGGCCAGGACAGGAGGTACTTCCACACGCCCTTTGTGGGCAGCCGGAGTCATCTCTGCTGTCCACAGTCTCTGCGGGAACCGTTGCTCTCAGCCCCAGTCCCCAGACTTTCACTGCCATTCCCTTTCTGCTGCCTTTCCCTTCGGGGCAGCCCTTTCTCCCAGTGCCTGAATGGCCTCTTGCAGGCTGGGAAGCGTCCAGGAGAGGAGTGGGTTGGGGGGCACTGGCCATCCTTTTGGCCGTCTGCATGGTCCGCCAGGTGTGGTCCTGGGATGGCGAGAGGCCCTGGGTGTGGTGGGCTCCAGGAGAGGTGCAGGCAGATGCTGGCCACCCCCAGCCGACGGGCAGCCCTGCCAATGGGAAGGCATGGGCAGTGAGAGGCAGCAGGACACACCTTGGGGACAAGGAGACTGGCTGTGGGTACAACCCTCATTGCAGGGGTCAGCTGTGGTAGGGCAGTCAGGTCACCCCCAGTGCTAGAGGGATCTCCATTTCCCCCACTCTGTCCTCCAACTCCAGTAGCTTCACAGACCCCGTGGCTCCTCTGAGCACTTTCCAGCATAAGGCCCATATCATCTCAGACAATTTTATCATAACTCAACTACGCTGTTCTTCTTTTTTCCTAGTGTGGCAACAAATCTGGTGCGGCGTCTCTGTGAGCGAGGTGAGTGCCTTGTTGGGCCCCATCCGTGGCCATGAGCATTCAGGGTGCTCCCCAGTCCCGGCCCTGCTGCAAGTGCTCAGCATCCTCACGGAGCAGCACGAGCTGGGCATTCTGGGGGGCCTGGGGCTGACCAGGCCGCCCTTCCCATGATACACCTGAGGAGCTGGGGAGCCTCACACAGGCCTGGCCCCAGAGAGGCCGCATCAGCAAGTCTGCTTTTTAGGAGTGACCAGAGCCATCTCCGGCCCGCCGCGGGCGCCCCTGGAGCTATCTGAGGCCTGCCAAGGTGGATGCCTAGGGGGAGGCACTGTGGTCTCCCTGTGCTTTCTGGGGGCCCCTCAGAGCCCCACAGGCCACGTGTATGTCGCTGGCTTCCTGCCCACCTCTCAGTTCCCTGTTTGTTTATCTAGAGACGCCTCCAGATGCCCTTATATTGGAATCTCCGTTCACTAATATCCGTGAAGAAGCTAAGAGCCATCCATTTTCAGTGGCAAGTACATATTTTATTAAAAATTGACTTCTCATTATTAAGATAATTATAGAAATAACTCATTATTAAGATAATTATAGAAATAACTAATAGGATAGGTTATGATTATTAAAAATTACTTAAATATGCTAATGAATACAGATTTCATTAAAAATTAATACTAGTTTTGGCCACAGAACTGCCTGAGAAGTTTATAACCTGCAGCCAGGTGAAATGACAGGCCATAGTTGGGTCATGTGAGGGCAGCGAGACCCAGTAGAGGCCGGGTCCACGTGGTGTCATTGACTGCGTTGTATTGACAGCCCTGCCTTCCCACTCAGGAGTGGAGCTGGGGGTGCCCCCCCTCTCTGTGTATGAGGACAGTGCTTGGGGGGCTGAACTCTGTGGACCAGGGAGCCTGGCCTCCCAGTTTATCTTGGGGAAAGGCCTGGGTGAACCCCAGTGGGAATTCTGGGTAAGCCAGGCCCCACCCAACCTGTGCCCTCCCCAGCTGGGAATGGAACCTTGGACCTTTTCTTAAAACCTAGCCAGTTATTTTCCCCTCCTTCTCACTCTGGTTTGTGATCTCCGTGCTCCCCACTGGCCATGGATTCTTGGGCCTGTGTCAGCCCATCCTGGCCTCATGCTGTTCTGTTACCGACCAGAAGAGCCTTTTATCTTATCTTACTTTTTGGTGCTGCTTTTCTTAAATTGTGTGAGGAAACTGTCCATAGACCCCATTTTCTCAGGGGTGGCAGCCCTGGTGTCTGTGGGAAGACTGGTTTCTGGGCTGGATTCCGGCCTGGCTGGGAGGTGCGGGAACACCATTTGCAGGGCAGCCCCTGCCATGCCAGTCTGTGGGGCCTGGCAGGTGATTCTTCTGTCCCTAGCAGCAAAGCCAGGACATGGCCAGGGCAGAAGGTGCCAGGGCACAGCTCTGGTGGCCCCTTGGCAATGTCACCCCTGCTCCTTTAGATAGGGTAGTTATGGGCAATGCCTTGTAGATTCCTGAACTTAAACTGTGTGCACCCTTGATCTTTGCCTGGATATCTTAACCAACGCTTCTGAAAATGGTTTCCATCTTGTCTCCAGATATATCGATACTTCCCTGGGTTTGACTGGTTCTTCCTTGATCCTATTACAAGCAGTGGAATTAAATTTGCAAATGATGAAAAGTGAGTACTATGGGATAGGAACTAATTTTCCTATTTAGAAAAACTCTGAGAACCCCTGGATGAGCCTCTTTAGTCACAGTAATCAAATAGGATGGAATTCAGAGTATTTAGGGTCGTTCTCTAGCAAACAGGTTTAAAAAGGGAAAGCCTGCCAGGGACCGTGGTTCACACCTGTAATCCTAGCACTTTGGGAAGCTGAGGAAGGCAGATTGCTTGAGCCTAGGAGTTTGAGACCAGCCTGGGCAAAATAACAGGACCCTGTCTCTACAAAAAATCCAAAAATTGGCCAGGTATGGTGGCGTCGTGTACCTGTGGTCCCAGCTACATGGGAGGCTGAGTTAGGAGGATCACCTGAGTCTGGGGAGGTCAAGGCTGCAGAGAACCGTGATTGCACCACTGTACTCCAGCCTGGCTGACAGAGAAAGAAATAAGAAATCTGAAAAGATCACAGAAGTAAAGCAGTATTAAAATAATATATAGTTTTTGTCCATATAGGGTTTTTTTGTTTGTTTTTGAGACAGAGTCTCACTCTGTCGCCCAGGCTGGAGTGCAGTGGCGCAATCCGCTCACTGCAAGCTCTGCCGCCTCCCAGGTTCACGCCATTCTCCTGCCTCAGCCTCCCGAGAAACTGGGACTACAGGCACCCACCACCACGCCCGGCTAATTTTTTTTTTGTATTTTTAGTAGAGACAGGGTTTCATGGTGTTTGCCAGGACGGTCTCGATCTCCTGACCTGGTGATCCACCCGTCTCGGCCTCCCACAGTGCTGGGATTACAGGTGTGAGCCACCGCGCCCAGCCCCATATAGTTGTTTTATTTCAAAATGGTTTGTGACAGCCAAAACACATATTAAAACAGTGATATTAACTGGTTGGTCTTTCTTTCTTTTCTTTCCCTCTTTCTCTCCCGCTCCCTCTCCCTCTCTTCTTCCCTCCCTCCCTCCCTCCCTTCCTTCCATCCCTTCCTTTCCTTCCTTCCTTCCTTCCTTTTCTTTCTTTTCTTTCTTGACAGAGTCTTGCTGTGTCACCCAGACTGTAGTGCAATGGCGTGATCTCGGCTCACTGCAATCTCTGCCTCCCAGATTCAAGTGATTCTCCCTCCCGAGTAGCTGGGATTACAGGCACCCACCATCATGCCCCACTAATTTTTTGTATTTTTGTAGAGACAGGGTTTCACCATGTTGGCCAGGCTGATCTCAAACTCCTGATCTCAGGTGATCTCCCCGCCTTGGCCTCCCAAAGTGCTGGGATTACAGGCATGAGCCACTGTGCCCGACTGATACTAACTTACTCAGAAAATGACTTTGCCTCAGCCATTTGATTTGTGTTTGGTTATAGAAAAATATTACAAAGTTTATTGTTAAAAATATATTAGATAAACCAGAAGTTATTCTAATTAAGGGTTCTTTTTTTAAACCTTTTTCAGATTGCATTGACATTGTCTTTGTGACATTTTTATATCATGGATTTTGATTTCTTTAAAAAAGAGGGAAAGTAGGCTGGGCGCGGTGGCTCACGCCTGTAATTCCAGCACTTTGGGAGGCTGAGGTGGGTGGTGAGACCATCCTGGCTAACACAGTGAAACCCTGTCTCTACTAAAAATACAAAAATTAGCCGGGTGTGGTGTCTTGCGCCTGTAGTCCCAGCTAATTAGGAGGCTGAGGCAGGAGAATCACTTGAACCTGGAAGGCCGGAGTTTGCAGTGAGCCGAGATGGCGCCACTGCACTTCAGCCTGGGCCACAGAGCGAGACTCTGTCTCAAAAAAAAAAGAGGGAAAGTAAAACACCCTATAAATATTTAATTTAATTTGAAACAGAATATGAAAAAAAAGTGGAGTATTTTTTCTACTCAAGTATGTTTTGGTTCTAAAAATAAAAATAGAACAAATTAAAAGTTGAGCAAATATATTAAGCAACAAACCGTGCTTGTTTGTAAATATTACTGTTCTGGAACTTGAAAAAGAATTATCCGGGGGGCGTGGTGGCTCACGCCTATAATCCCAGCACTTTGAGAGGCTGACACGGGTGGATCACCTGAGGTCAGCAGTTCGAGATCACCCTAACATGGTGAACCCCACCTCAACTGAAAATACAAAATTAGTTGGGCGTGGTGGCGCATGCCTGTAATCTCGGCTACTTGGGAGGCTGAGGCAGGAGAATCGCTCGAACCCGGGAGGCAGAGGTTGCTGTGAGCCAAGATCATGCCATTGCACTCCAGCCTGGGCAACAAGAGCTAAACTCCGTCTCAAAAAAACAAAAAAAGAAAAGAAAAAGAATTATCTGAATGAACTGGATTCCTTCTTAAAAACAAGGTTTCAGCTGGGTGTGGTGGCTCACCACGGTAATCCCAACATTTTGGGAGGCTGAGGCAGGCAGATCACGAGGTCAGGAGTTTGAGACCATCCTGGCCAATATGGTGAATCCCTGTCTCTACTAAAATACAAAACAATTAGCCGGGCCTGGTGTTGCACGCCTGTAGTCCCAGCTACTCGGGAGGCCGAAGCAGGAGGCAGAGGTTGCAGTGAGCTGAGATTGCACCACTGCACTCCATCCAGCCTGGCGAAAAAGCAAGACTTGTCTCAAAAAAAATAAAACAAACAAAGCAAGTTTGACCCTGGGTGAGACCCCCACCCTCAGCTCACTGGAAGTCAGGGGCACGCTCTGAGGGCAGGAGGGGCTTTCCTGAGCTCAGGTGGGCCGTGTTCCGGGAAATCCCAAGTACTGCCGCTTCCTTCACAGCCTCTGGTCAGAGGGAGGCTCTGACCAGAGCCTCATCATTTTCGCACATCAGAAAAGCCTTACTGGGAAGCAAGAGTGTGTGCCTCCTGCCAGCAGAGACAGAGGGGGGGCTCCCAACCAGGTCCTGCTCCAGGTGCCAGGAGCGCGCCAGCGCTGCCCTCACGGAGCCCACAGCCCTCTTGGGGATAAAGGAGACTTGGGTCAGGTGCCACCTTAGTGAGGTCCACACAGGACAGCCCAGGCTCCGCCGGTCCTGGTAGCCCATGCTTCTATTATGTGGTTTGCTGAAGGATTTGGATCTATCAAACCTACTGAAAATCCTAAATCACTTCTAAATGTTCAGAGTTGGAGTGACCATAAATGTCACTTACACAAAGGTAAATTAGAGGACATTGACTTTTTTTACCAGCAGATTCCTAGTAACATTCATTTACACTAAGTTTCTTGGCCCACCTGAATTATTCAGCTTAAAAATATTGTTTTGTGACTTTTAAAGAATATATCTGGTGGAAAAATAATCATTTTCAATTTTCAGAAGACATTCCCGGGGCCAGTTATATAGCTGTGATTGACACCTGTCATCTAGCTGGAATAGATGTTCATAGAGACAATGAAGAGTTAACTTTCGGTTGTCTAGTAAAAAGAAATCCAGCAGAAATCGGATGGTTCCGTGAAACACACCCTGAACCCAGATCCCTGCCACGGACAGAGGGTCTGGGCAACTCTGTCCTTTCCCTGGTCTTGGCCTAGCCCCTTTTCCTTCCCACAGTGTGAAGCACATCTCCTGTCCCCTACTCATCCTGCACGCTGAGGACGACCCGGTGGTGCCCTTCCAGCTTGGCAGAAAGGTGGGTCCTGGCCTCTGCCTCTGGTGTAGCTGGCATCTTGCACACTCAGCCAGTGTGGGTGAGCCAGGCTGGGAGTGGGCAGATGGGAAGGCAGCCCCTGCATGCTGCATCATGGGCCGTGCACCAGCCACGTCAGGCTCAGGAGGCCACCTCATCCTCCCTGTGTCACCTCCAGGCTGCTTCGGAAGGACATGGGAGGTCTGGTGTCAAGGTTGGGCAGAGGCCCACTGATGCTGTCTCCAAGAAGAACTATGAAAAATAAGCAGATAGTTCCCAGTCCTCACACAGGGGTTCTCAGGGCAGGCTGCCTGTGTTATCAGAGCCCAGGCCAACCTGGCACTCGGCTGGAAGGGCTCATCAGTTATGGGCTGAAGGCAAAGAACCCCTTGATGAGGATCTCCCAAGCCCATTGCAGGGGTCAGTCAAAATTGATACAGAAACTTATAGCCTGTTTCCTTGCCTTTGGAATTGCACTGATGTCAGAACCAGACCATGTTGTCTGTGGGGCCTCAGTGTTTGCTTTTGCTGAATTTGCTTTGACTGTCAGCAAGTTGGATTGGATTTGTGGCTCAGAGTAGGGTAAGAGAACGCAGCCTGGGTCTTGGTAATGGCAGGGCAGGGTAAACTAGTTGGGTGCGTGCAGGCCTTATCCACGGATTCAGCCCAGGGCTGGGAGCACTTCCTGCTCTGACAGCCCCCATGCAGTGAGGCTCCATAAGGCACACAGATGACAGAGCCATACAGGGTAGGGGCAGGATGCAGAGCCGCCCAGCAGCGTATAGCTCAGGCCCACCCACCCTTGCCGACATGGGAGGGAGGGGGCTGAGATGGGCATATCAAGCCCATCTTAGCTAAGCCTGAGGCACATACCCTTTGTCCCAGCTCCTGAAGACTGTGCCATCCCTGCCATCAGAGCCTCCCAGGCACCTGGTCTGGCCCATCCACCTAGCCACTCCCCAGAGGAAGGGCAGTCTGGAAAGTGTGAGGACAGTATCTTGAGTGGTGTGTGTGCCAAGGAGCCAAGCCTGGGGCCTGGCTCCTGCCAGCCCACCCCTGGGCCTCCTGGTTGTGACTGGCTGTGGCAACAAGCAGTGTATGTGGGACTCTGGACTGGTTTCTATCTCAGTCTCTGACCCCTTTCTCTCCCCAGCTCTATAGCATCGCCGCACCAGCTCGAAGCTTCCGAGACTTCAAAGTTCAGTTTGTGCCCTTTCATTCAGACCTTGGCTACAGGCACAAATACATTTACAAGAGCCCTGAGCTGCCACGGATACTGAGGTGAGACATTCTCTTCCCACCCAGGCGCTTCGTCTGGGCAGCAGTGGCTCACATCTAAGCATGCAACCGGTGGCAGCTGCTGAAGCTGCTCGCGGGGGGGCCTCAGTGGGGCCAGGAGTCACAGTGATTTGGGAACCTTCCATTTCCTTGGCAGAGGGGTGTGAGAGAGTGCCTCTCTCCCCCTCCAGGACTGTTCCCATGATCATGCAGGGTAAGCCGCCTCCCTGTTGTACAGGATGTGCAGACCCACACAGAGGGGCACACACGCTCACAGGTGGCCACACATTTGAGAGCACACAGACACAGACACCCCAGATGCTCGCAGACCTCGGATCTCTTCCACACACCTCTCAGATGTACATGCTGCCCCTGGGCCAGCTCCTCAAAAGCCTGTTGGTCCCCAGCTGCTTCTTGAAGGGACGCTGTGCTCCTGGACTGCCCTGCACTGGCAGGACATGGGCGCCAGCCCAGAGAGCCATGAGTACCTACCTGGGCCTGAGTGCAGAGCCCAAGCCTGAGGGTGAGGCCTTGACAGTAGTGACAAGGGCAGCGTGTGGAACGGACCAACCCCCAGCCTTCTCTGTACTGCCCTGGGCCCTATGCCGGTTGCTGCCCAGACTCGCCTACCTGCCCGTCAGAGGACACAGGCTCCACCCCACCGCCTGGCTGGTGTGGCCTTGGGCAAGATGCTAACCCTCCCTGTGCATGGGACAAGGCTTCCGAGCCCAAGAGGGCATGTGGTACTTCGATCCTGAGCATTGGATCCATGGAGGGGCTGCTGCTAATGGTGATAGGGTTTTTTGTTGTGTCGTGCCAGTTGGCTCCAAAAAGTAGGTCAAGGTGCCAGTTTCTCCCAGAAGGGGACTGAAATTGGTGGCCTGAATTGCCTCCCGGTGCTGTATATCCTACGGGTAGTTCTACTGCAAACTTCTGCTTTTCTCCAGCCGCCTTTGGAAGTGCCAGAGGCAAAGCTGTGTCCCTTTAGCGGTTTGCCATTCCCGGGCACAGGGACCTGGGTTGCTGAGGGGACAGTGGGCTCAAAGAGTATGGGTTTGCTTTGTGGTTATAATTTTCCCCCTTATAAAAGGAAGATTATAGAAAATTTAGACCAGAGAATAGCTCTGAAGTTGAGGGTCAAGAATCAGAGGCCTTGTGTCCGTGCCTGTGTGTTGGGCTTTGGCACCGTGCTGCTTGTGCCCTGCCTAACTCACTGAATGCTGCTCTGGGCTACAGCGAGTCCTCACAGGGCTCTTGGCTGCCTCCTCTCTGCACAGCCTCTGCTTCCTTAGATAGCAATGTGAGGACTGTGGAGAAGGATCTTTGCTCAAATCTGAGCTCAAATGATTGGCTCCTGATTGTCCTGTGGTCTAGGGAATTCCTGGGGAAGTCGGAGCCTGAGCACCAGCACTGAGCCTGGCTGGGGGAAGGAAGCATGAAGACCTCTGCCCTCCTCCCATTTTCCTCCAGTCAGCAGCCCAGCATCCTGGAGCCCCGGGGGGCCAGCACCTGCAATGCTCAGGAGCCCAACTTGCACCAGGAGAGGACTCAGATGCCAGGTGGGGAGGACCCTGCAGGCCTGCAGTGCCCAGAGGCCTGAGCGTGGCTGTGTGTAGAAAGCGTGGGTGGCAGGCACGTGGCTCTCCTTGCCGCTACGCAACCTGAGATCTTGTTGGGAGATTTATTGACAGCAGGCAGCCATCACTGCCTGGTTGATGCTGCACTGAGCTGGGCAGGGGGAGGCCGGGCAGGGGACTCTTAGGGCTCAGGACCATGCTGAGCTTTCCGACACCACCCACAAAGAACGTGGGGTCCAGGTTCTTTCTGCCCCTTCCCAGCACACGCAGAATGACTCCAGTGGTTCCATCGTCCCCTCTTGCCCTGTGTACCTGCTTGCCTTCGTCGGCTGCCCTGCCTCCTCTGGGCTGGCCCACTCACCCACAGTGGAGGTGCCCAGGATCTGCACTTCCTCCCCTTTCACCCACCTGTACGCCTAACCTGGCCTTAGACTGAGCTTTATTTAAGAATAAAATTGTGGTGGTGGTCCTTTTGTGTCTCTGCAGCGCGAGAAGGGTCAATGTTGCCTGCTGCCCCGCACACTCTCAAAGCCCCAGAGCCGCCCACAGCCCCAGCCAGGCTCAGAGCTCAGCCTCTAGCCGCTTTGGAGCCACTCCATGACTCAGCGTCAGGCTATGAAATTTCCATTTCCAGCAGCTCAGAAATTTGTCAGGAGTAGGAAGTTTTGTTCACCTGCCCACCCCTTTCTCCAAGTTGCAGGCCGAGCATCAGCAGCTGTGGGCTGGCAGGGAGCCCAGAGGTCCTTGCGGTTGCACTCCCTCTTCGCTGGGGTACCCTGAGCTACCTACAGTGGCTCCAAATCCAGAGAACACTTTTCCTACACAGGGGAGCAGCTGAGTAGACATTCCTCCGGATGTCAGTCATGAAAACGCTGGCCCCCTTCCTGGCCAGGGTATGTCCCTGCTCCCCGTCTCTAATTAGGATGTCATTTCTGTTCTGCCCACCCATGGCCCCGCAGACACCACGTGCCCCTGGGTTGGGATCTCCCTGCACAGCCATCTGAGCCGGGAACCCACGTGGCGTCCCAGACTGTCTCTGCGAGGCTATAGGAACCCCTAGGGGAGCCAGGCAGCCCCTTCTTTAGGACGCAGGTGGACTCCAGCATAGAGCCCGAGGCTGCTCTCCTGGCCTTGTCCCGTATTGTGGCTCCTGACCACGAAGCAGAGGCGACCTGCTCTACCTGGGCTAGCCTTCATCTTTTCCTCATTTTTTTGTCCATGTAAGCTACTTTGGATCCTTGGCTGGGGGACTGAGGCAAGATATAAACTAAAAATACAAGCTCCTAGTGGGTGTTGTTTTTTGAGACAGTCTCACTGTGTTGCGCAGGCTGGAGTGCAGTGGCACAATCATAGCTCACAGCAACTTCCACCTCCTGGGCTCAAGCAGTTCTCCCACCTCAGCCTCCCAAGTAGGTGGGACTACAGGCACATGCCACCATGCCCAGCTAATTCTTGTATGTTTTGTAAAGATGGGGTTTTGCCATGTTGCCCAGGCTGGTCTCGAACTCCTGAGCAATCCTCCTGCCTTGGTCTGTCAAAGTGCTGGGATTACAGGCATGAGCCATTGCACTCAGCCAAGCTACTAGTGTTTTTTTGCAAAACTGACAGATGCAGATCAGAGTGAGATGGGTGCACTGTGTGGCAGCTGCTCCGCCATCACCTGTCAGCTCATTACATCCAAGTGCCCTACCCAGGGCTGCTGAGCTCCGTTGTCCAAGCAACTAATCCCTGGGAGAGAACCCCACAGACCTGGGGAGGCAGACTCCCAGGGCACCATCTTGGTGCCACCCACCCAGGTGCATGGTGGGTGTGGGGACAAGGACAACCTGGCAGCACCAAGCCCTGCACAAGCAGGTCTCAGGCCAAGGACACCCACGGCACTCCGGCATCCCAGTTTTTGGGTCTTCAGGGTAGCACTGAGCCCTAGGCTCGTTTCTCCCGATTTCTTCATCTGCAACTATACAATTGAGGGGGGATGTTTTGGTCCCCAGGGCCAGGAGTGGGAGACAAAAGCTGCAGGTGCAAAGGGACCAGCACAAGTCACACCAGAAAGGCCAGTGTTTCTTATCCCCAGATAGCATGTTTAGTAATGGCTGGATTTGATAGGATTTTAAGAAAATAGCTAGCTTGGCCAGGAACAGTGGTTCACAACTGTAATCCCAGCACTTCGGGAGGCTGAGGTGGGTGGATCACCTAAGGTCAGGAGTTTGAGACCAGCCTGGCAAACATGGCGAAACTAAAAATACAAAAAATCAGCCAGGTGTGGTGGTGGGTGCCTGAAATCCCAGCTACTCAGGAGGCTGAGGCAGGAGAATTGCTTGAACCCAGGAGGTGGAGGTTGCAGTGAGCCAAGACCGTGCCATTGCACTCCAGCCTGGGCAACAAAAGCAAAACTCCATCTCAAAAAAAAAAAAAAAAGGCCGGGCGCGGTGGCTCAAGCCTGTAATCCCAGCACTTTGGGAGGCCGAGGCAGGCGGATCACAAGGTCAGGAGATCGAGACCACAGTGAAACCCCGTCTCTACTAAAAATACAAAAAATGAGCCGGGCGCGGTGGCGGGCGCCTGTAGTCCCAGCTACTCAGGAGGCTGAGGCAGGAGAATGGCGGGAACCCGGGAGGCGGAGCTTGCAGTGAGCCGAGATCGCGCCACTGCACTCCAGCCTGGGCAACAGCGTGAGACTCCGTCTCAAAAAAAAAAAAAAAAAAAAAAAAAAAAAAAAAAAGCTAGCTGTTCAGGTACACATGGCCCCAGGTCCCACACCTTGTGGAGATGCAAACTTTTCTGCCCTCAATCCCAGAATGATGGGGTATAATTCAGGCCCAGCTCTAGTTTCAGAGGGGGGACCTGCAGCCCACTTGCAGGTCTCATCACCGCACTGGCACCACCCTGGGCCTCAGGCCTGTGTTCTCTGCTTCCCACAGCCTCACAATACCACCTGCAGTTGGTGAAACACAGACCCCACATCAGCCAACCACAGCCACAAAGGTTTAATCAGTTTATCTCACAAGTCAGTAACAATGAGGGGCACAGTGGTGGTCAGGGTGGTGGCCCCAGTGACCAGCTCAGGGAGTATGGCCTCCTCCACACAGCCACTGCCTGGGACAGATGCTATCAGGGCACGACCACGGCCCAGCACTTGCCCCACTCAATAAAAGGCTGTAGTGCTCTGGTGGGCTGTGCACCGCACGCAGATCCTCCTGGTGGGCACTGGAGGCCAGGGTGAAAAAGAGCCTCCCTGCAGCCCAGATCCAGCATGCAAGGTGCTAGATTTCTCAGCAGTTCCACAGGGAAGGACAGTAGCCTGTCCCTGCTCTCTCGCTTGGGCATGGGAGGCAGGCTGGCAGCCTTGGGGAGGGGCAAAGCTGTGAAGGGCTCACCCCCACTTCCCAGTGCCAGGCCTGCTGTCTACGCAGAGCAGAAACGGGTTCTTCTGGGACCACTAGTCCTTCTTCCAGACGAGGCTGTGGCACTGGTGGAAAGGGAGGGAGAATGGAGCCTGGCTCTTGTGTGTACAACAGGAAATGCACATTAGGACACAGCGGGAGGCAGAGGGAGGGCACAGACCTGCCCCCAGCCAGGCAGAAAATGGGCCTCCCCAAGCACAAAAGTGACCAAGTACAATTTTCAGTTGCTAAAACAAGACTAGTTTCATTTCCATGTATAGTTATTTTCTCTTTTGAATAAGCAAAACCAAGCTAAGCTGCATCAGCCAACTTCATCTTGACCAAGACCTCTGAGACAGCAGACACAAGCACCCACTCCAATGTACCCCTCGGTCATCCCGAGTTCCAAGCACCCACACAATGCCCAGGATGGCTACAAAGGGAAAGCCCGATCTGGGTCCATGACCCATATACCAGGTGCAGAGCCAGGACAGAGGGCAGGGGGCTGTGAAGGCAATACCTGGAGGATCCAACCCCTCCCAGCATGGCCAGGAGGCAGAGCCGGGCAGGGTGACTGGGGCTACATGGGGCTTGGCCCTTCCCTGTGGCTGGCAGCCCAGATGCTGCAGTAATACGTCCCCAGGCTTCACTACAGTCACTGGCCCAGACCCCAGAATCCAGAGGCTCAACACTAAAGACATCAGCTAATACATAGCAAGATGCGTGCAAAAGTTCTAGGGGAGCCCAGCAGGCGACTTCACCTGCCTCCCACTCTGGTACTGTCGACTCTGTACAAACCTCCCCTTTGTACCGTCAACTCTGGCTTCCTTTACAAGAAACCAGGAGCACTTCTAGCACATTCCTCCTTTGCCCTGCTCTCTCAAAACCACCCTGACCTCCACGGCCCCTCCTGGAAACATGGTACTCAGAAAAGCAGGGACCACCAGCGGCTGGCAAAGTGCTTGGGGAAAAAAGGAGGTGCAAAGTCAGCAAGAAAACAAAAGCCCGCTGGTCCCGCCAAGGCAGGGTGCGCCTAGTCCCGGGGAATGTTGGGGGGCGGGATCTGCAGGTCGGAGGGCTCCACGCCCCAGATCTCCCGCGCATACTCCGTGATAGTCCGGTCACTGGAGAACTTGCCCGAGCAGGCGATATTCCTGATGACCTTCTTGGTCCACCCCTTGGGGTTCTGCAGGGAAGAAGATGAAATTAGTCTCTGGCGTCACAGGGCTAGGGGCTGCTAAGAGCATGGGATTCCAGAACTTTAGGACTGTTTCCAAATGAGCTCTGAGCCTTGGGGCTGTCCACTGGAAGAGGAGGACACTACAATCAATTGTTTGTTGAAAAGGGGACCCCACGGACCAGGAAAGCTACCACATACCTAGATACAGGAAGCAAGGAGCTGGAGAGAAGGTCCCAGCCTTGAAAATTCCTGCTAGGGCATGGCCCCCAAGATGACGATAGGGATAGCACCAGGTAAGAACTGCCCAGGCAGGGGCCGGGTGCAGTGGCTCACGCAATCCCAGCACTTTGGAGGCCGAGACGGGCAGATCACAAGGTCAGGAGATCGAGACCATCCTGGCTAACACGGTGAAACCCCATCTCTACTAAAAAATACAAAAAATTAGCCGGGTGCGGTGGCGGGCGCCTGTAGTCCCAGCTACTCAGGAGGCTGAGGCAGGAGAAAGGCGTGAACCTTGGAGGCAGAGTTTGCAGTGAGCCGAGATCGCACCACTGCACTCCAGCCTGGGTGATAGAGCAAGACTCTGTCTCCAAAAAAAAAAAATAAACCTGCCCAGGCAGATCCAGTGCCAGGGGACATGGCCAAGCACTCTCCTTCCACCAGGGAGCCTCACAGCTGCCGCAAGCTGCAGCTTGCACCAGGCCAGGCTTTCCTCGAGGCCAGCCCTGACTAAGGGAAGAGAAGGTCCCTCCCAGGGCCCTGCCTGGCACTCAGTTTCCAGGCCCCACGTTCTTTTCTTGGCCATTAGGAGCTGTTTTTTCAAGGGAGGGAGTGACAGTGACAGCTTCCCTCAAGGCATCCACAGCTGACTGATGACAAATCAGAAACACAAACCCCTCTGGCCTCGGCCAACAACCTATTCAGCTTGGGAAATAAACAATCCGACCCAACACGTCTACACGGACCCATCCAGCTGCTCCCCCAGCCTCTGGGCCCAGGAGCCTCACCCGGTACAGCTGGTCCACCTGTGCCTGGCACTGCACATAGGCTTCATAGTCTGCAAACACCTTGAACCTGGAATGGGAGAAAGGAGGCTGGGCCAGGGCAGCAGGGAGCCCTGCCCACACTGTCCAGAGGGGAGAGTCCCGGGGCAGGAGGCCAGGCACCATCCACCTGGTCCTGCCTGGAGCGAAGGGGCCCATGCAGCTGGTCAGAGCCAGGCTGCACCGGGCCCATTTGGCCACGGGGCTTCTCTGTGAGGAAGGACTTATGTCCTGGGACGGTATTTCAGGAAAACCTTATTTCAACCCAACACTCCTTCAAATAAACTGGCATTTAAAGTGCATCTTCCACACACAGGGCAGTTAGAGCTGCACATGGGAGAGGCCTCCTGGGCAGACAGTGGAGAGCCCATGGCATCTCCTCGGGGCAGGGGGCACTTGCTGGGCAACGGCATCTCTATTTGCCGTCTTATCTCAAGTCTGACTGGGATTTGCCTACACAGGAAATACTGACTTGCAGTTCCTGATGTGCTGAACAAAAATGCCAGATTTATGACTCTACAAATGCATTTCTGTTCACTATCGAGTCAGAAGCACACTTCACGAAATGCAGAGTTCACAATTTTAAAAGCACTTCCTTTATCACAGACCTCAGCAGGACCCAGGTTCCAGCCCAGATCCCAGCATGTGATCAGAGCCGGTGTGACTGAAGCCAATAGGTGACACAGTCATTAAAGAGCAGCAGACAAAACTAACCCAAAGGCAGCTGAAAGTGGAGGACAGGTGAATTCCCAGCCCTCGCCAGATTCAACTTTTGCCAGCAGGGTAAAGAACTGCCCTGTGCTGCAAACCTTACAAAGTCTGTAACTCTAGATAAACCATATCATGTGCTAACTTCACCGAAATAAAACACTAACTTTATAATGTTTCATCGTTGCAAGTGAAATCCATTTTCACCACTGCCTATCACTGGCACTGACACCTGTCTGGGTTCCGCAGCCCTTGTGTGCCCCCTACCCCACCCCAGGGAGTTCTGGGCCCATGCTCCCCCTACTGGCCTGCTGGGACATGGCTGCCCCTGGGACTTCCAACCACCAGATGACACCCCCTCCTGCTCAGCACATTGGTCCACAAGGCCTGGCGCCTGGACTCTGCTGCTGTCTCTCACTGCTCAGGGCCCCCTGGCATTGCCACAGGCCATCGCAAACTCCCAGCTGGAGTCTAAGGCTCTGCCCAGTAAGGTCTCATAGGCACAGTGGAGACATCCTGAAAGCATGAGTTTCGCTCTCCAAACAAGGTGCAATATCCAACCCACAAAGAGGACCCCTCCCTCCCTCCCTCCCAGCCGGCCAACCAGGGCGCAGTCAGTCCCACCTGTCATGGTGCATCAGCATGTTCACGACATCCTTGAAGCAGTCTGGCTCCTTGGGAGAAAAAAAGCCACTGCTGATCTGGTCCACAGCCTGCTTCAGCTCAGGCAGGCGGTCGTAGTACTCCCTGGCATTGTACCTGCGAGGCAATGGGCCAGGAGTCAGCAGCCAGCACCCCAGGTAGGCCACCTTGAGGGACAAGCCACATTGGTGCCTGGCACAGCCCCTGCCCCAGGATGGCCCTGGGAGCTCAAAGCCTGCATAGTCCAGGGCAGCAGCCAGTGGCCATGGGTGGCTATGAGGCCCTTGAGCAGGGACCCACTCGAGCAGAGATGTGAAGTCAGCCTAAAGCCAATCCCATCTGCTCCTTTGACTGTTAAAGAAATGTCATCACTAGCAGATCTGCTAGGATATACTGGCTCATGCCACATTCCTAGTGGAGAGGGCCACTCAGAACTTGGCTCACTGTGAAATCCTGGGCAGAGCTTTTGAAAAACAGACTGCCAGGGTGGCAGGAAGTGAACTGGAGCACCCTTGGTGGGGACCTCAAAGATGGAAAAGGAAAAAACGCAAGCAAGACCAGACAGGACAAGGCAGAGCTAAGTGGGTGAGGGAAGGATGGGCAGACATGGACATCCCAGGACGGGGCCCAGGCGGGAGAAGCTGTGTGAGGGTGCAGAAAGGGTGCATAGGCCTGTGTGCTCGGGCCGGTAAGGCGCAGCTCTGACTTCAGATGGCATGTGCGGTTTCACCTGACTGCACCTGAGGCCTCACGGGCTCCCCAGCACTTCAAGACAATCAGGCAACACTGCCTTTTATTTGTAATTATCGCTTGGAATCAGGCCCGTGCCGGATTCCTCATGAACGTCCAGGACATGAAGAACAAGGAAAGACTGAGAATCTGTCACAGACCAAATGGCACTGGGGAGACCTGATGGCCACACACAGCTGAGTGCCCTGATGGGATCCTGGGATGGGAAAGACAGTAACAGAGCCTGGTGGAGTCGCAATGGAGTGTGGGCTGCAGGAGGACCAGTGCTCCGAGCTCAGTGCAGCCAATGGAGGGGCGCGGGGAGAAAGTGGATGAAGCTCTGGGTATTGTCTTCAGGATCCCCGGCTGCCCCCGCTCCCTGCGGGCACATTTAAAATGTTTCCAAAATACTATTTTTAAACTATTTGTAACAGTTACAATTAGACTAGGGAACCTCAACAGCAGGCAAGCCCCAGATCAGCAGAGTGCTCCGGCAGAGCGCCCCAGCAGTGGAGATCCCGCCCAGCCCCAGCCCATTTGTGTGGGGCTGCGTCCAGCCTGTGCCCCAGGGGGCGTCCCTCTAGGAGACCTTCCCCAGGGGGAAAAGGCCTTTCCTGGAGGAGGAGCCCCTGGTTTGGACCCCACGGATTCAGCCTCAGAGCCAAGACAGCAGCAGCCCAGCATCCCCGTGGCCTCGCCCAGAGCCCGGACCCCGTCCACTCCGTGCACCTGGAGAGAATGGTCACCCCTGCAGGCAGGCACACAGCCCTGGGCGGCACTGACCCTGGCACACCGTGGCCTGGCTCCAAGAGCCCGGTCCAGCCAATACCCCCAGCCCAACACCCTTCATTCTCCATCCTCACGCTGCCAGGTGCTCAGGGGCACAGGAGGGGGCTCGCACCCTTTCCGGTCCAGGGCCTCAACATCCTCCACCCGCAGGCCGAAGATGAAGAGGTTCTCGGCCCCAGCCTCCTCGGCCATCTCCACGTTGGCGCCGTCCATGGTGCCGATGGTGAGGGCCCCATTGAGCATGAACTTCATGTTGCCTGTGCCCGAGGCCTCGGTGCCTGCAGTGGAGATCTGCTGCGACAGATCAGCGGCCGGGATCACTGTAGAGGGGAGCACAGGAACAGGACCCCAATGTCCTCAGCCACAAGGCTCACTGCAGGACGAGCCAGCCCATCCACCCACGGCTGGAGCATGGAGAGACCAATGTGGTGGCCGCGCTCCAGCCCCCGCTCCCGCTCCCGCTCCCACAGGGGACCAGGCTGGACACGGCTACCCGCCTCTGCAGGGCTCCCCCCCTTCATGACTGGGGCAGCCTTGCGGCAGAGGGTCCAAGATGGAGGCTCCTGAGGAGCCCCCCAGGTGGCAAAGGATCTCTGCACCAAAACCTTCCCAAAACCAGGCCTAGCCAAGGAGCCAGTCCTGGCTCGCTGACGTCACTCCCTGGATCCCTGCGACCTTGATCAGCCCCAGCAGCTCCCTGGATCCTTTCAGGAGAAATGTAGAATTGCATAGAGCCAGAGGGCTGGAGAGGCTGAGGGGCAGCGACCTCGTGGGCACCAGCAGCTGCCAGATGCCACAGCCCTGCGCTTTCTCTGTGCCTGTCCCTCGGGACTGGTCACTGCTCCCAGGCACGCTGTGACTGCACACAGTGACTATACAACCTGCTCTCCGCCCTCATCTCGGGCTGCAGCCCAGCCACAGCAACAGTGCTGGGGAGAACAGGGCCCTGAAGCCAGCACCAGACTCCAGACCAGGCGCCCGAAGGCCTGCTCTAAAGATGAGCAGGAGTCAGCTGGCCCCAAAGACACATGAGGGAAGCCTCAGACAGTGTGGGGGAGAGAAGACGCTTCGGTCAGAGAAGCAGGGAAGGAAGAGCCACGCCACTGGAGTTCCTGGCCAAGTCGGAGGCAAGCCAGCCCGTGAGTGCCTCAAGGGACCTTGCTGGCCAGGCACCACTAAAAAGGGGGAGCGATATGGACACCAAGGCAGCAGCCAGGGCACAGGGACGGTGCCCAGGGACCCCCCTTCCACCACTGAGCTTGCAGGGCAACAGTAGATCAGCCCTCTCACCTACACCATGGCAGCCTGGGAAGTCCAGGCGGCCTGAACTAGGGGGGGCCCTTGGCCCTCGGCGGCAGGAGGGGAGCACGAGAAGGCCAGGCTCAGATCTCTCACCATCTGGTGGGCAAATCACTTTCCTGCCCAGAAGGGCCCATAGGGGTGGGAACCGATGGGCTCCAGGGCATGTGGCAGCGCATGCCAGGGTCTCCCCAGGACTGGCCCAGGCTGCCCTCAGGAAGCACAGATGAGGCAGGTGCTGCCACCTGAGAACAGTGGTGGGCCCAAGAGCAGGCAGGCAGTGAGGAGCAACGACGTGGGCGGAGGAGGGGCAGCGGGGTTGGGGGAAGCTGTGGGCCCACATCCCCACTGGCCTGGTGCATGTCCTGCCAGCAGAGGGGCCCAGGGCAGAAGGCATGGCTGATGGGCAGGAGGAAAGGGCAGGGGAGGGAGGGTACAGAGGGCAGGCCAGGCAGGCACGGCAGTGAGGGTGCCCCGATGGGGGATGATACTGCCTGTGACGTGCAAGGTGCCCCGGGACGCACTGAGTCCTCCACACTGCACAGGGAGCACTCCCCAAAGCCATTCCCTGCTCGCCTGCAGCCCGGCTGGTGAGGCCTGGGTGTCCAGGCAGAGCTGAACCGGCTGAGGACGAAAGGCCTGGGGGCCAGTACAGTGCCCGTTCCTGGGCAGGGGTGAGTTTTCTGTCTGACACAGGCTTCCAGAGTTACCTTTCTCAGCCAAGGACACGCGGTAGTTCTCCAGGAAGATCACTTTCAACCTGTCACCCACAACTGGGTCATGATTGACGACGTCGCCAATGGACGTGACCAACTTGATGATCAGCTTGGCCATGTGGTAACCGGGCGCTGCCTGGAGAGGGGTGAAGGTGAAGGTTTTTAGCATCAATGCGTTGTTCGGGCCCTCGGAGGCACTCCTGGTTCCTGGGGTCTGTAGGAGGGTGAGGCCAGAGCCACAGGAGCCTGCCGCCGGGAGAGTCAGTAGAGGAGCTGGGGAGGCCACGCTGGCCCCAAGGCCTCAGCCTCTGCTGAGCACTCAGAAACGTGTCTGCCTCAAGTCTGGTTTTCTGGTTGTTGTCAGGTTTTCAGAAATCACAACGTAAAAGAGACCAGGATTTCTAGAGCTGCCGACTGTCAGGAAACAGAGAACTGTCCCTAGGGACATACTGGGACACGCTAGAGGGACACATTCGGAAAGAGCCAGGCTACGGCGGACAGACAACCCGATGTCTGTAACAGACAGACCGTGGGGGAAACCTACAGAGAACCGAGACACCACGGCAAGTCCAAGGTGAGAACTCCCTGGGCCCTCCCTCAGACCAACTTTTAGAAATATCTGTCACTTCACAAAGTCGACTGGGCCAGGGACCCATGAGGTATCCGAGTGAACATTTCACGACACGGAGGACTCCTGTCCAATGCTTTAGGTGTGACGGATGGTGGGTGCTACTGTGTGGTGATGTTTCAGTCTAGCCCCATTGTGGTTCTGGTGGAAAACAGCATTTTATGAAGAGGAATGCTGACGTACGTAAGACTGAAGAGCTAGAGTGTCTGCCGTTTACTGGGAAATGCTTCAGCTAGTCTGAGGGATAGGTTTACGGTTTTGCTACAGTTCTTCCTGCTTTTCTCTAGGTTCAGATGTTTCTGTTTTTTTTTTTTTTTTTTTTTTTTTTGTGCTGAGACAGGGTCTGGCTCTGTTGTCCAGGCTGGAGTGCAGCAGTGCAATCACAGCTCACTGTAGCCTCAATCACCCAGGACAATCGATCCTCCTACCTCATCCTCCCAAGTAACTGGGACTACAGACATGCACCACCACACCCAGCTAATTTTTGCATTTTTTTGTAGAGATGGGGTTTCACCACATTGCCCAGGCTGGTCTGGAACTCCTGGGCTCATGCAATCCACCCACCTCGGCTCCCAAAGTGCTGGGATTACAGGCATGAGACACCGTGCCCGGCCTAAAATTTTCACAATAACATTTAAAACTTTTTCAAACTCCGTATGTCTATAGACTTCACATACTGAAATACTGACAAATAAAATGATGCAATTCCAAAATTTGCTTCAAAAACAGCAGGTGACAGGAGTGGACAGAGACCAAATGGGGTGTGCCAGGAGGTGGTGGAGCCCTGAGGAGTGCCCGCCCCTCTGACCAGCTTCCCACTCGCTGAAGGCAGGGAGAGGGTATCCTTCAGGCTGCACACAGGCCCCAGCACCCCCAGGCCCCAGCCTTGCCATGAAGAGCTGGGGTGCCTCACACAGTCCAGACTCACTTAGGGCCACTGCTCCAGCAGAACCCTCCTAAGGACGCTGCACCCCACGGCAGCCCCACAGTTCTGGATAAAGACCAAGCTACTAGAGAAACACGACAGGAGGTGGGGACACTGGCCGCAGACGGCTGATGAGTATGACGATGTGACCTGGGACTCGATGACAGCACATCTAGGACTCTGAAAGTATGTGTCATAGTAAATAAAGTGAACTGAAAGCAGGCAATGCTCAGGGCATGTGCAGGTGATGAAGCAGCCACAGCGCCCTGTGCCTACTGGGCACCATGCAATCCTATGGGCACAAAGAGAAAGGACACCGCCCCCTCTGAGGTGGGCACCAGCAAGCCCACTGGGGACTGGCCCTCTAGGCTGGGGACCCCCTCCGATGAGCTGGGCAGGGAGGCTTCCATCCCATTCTGACCCTCTACAGGGTCCCCACCCGACAGGCACACCAGTAGGGCCGGTGACCGCTGGGCACCCGGCTCCTCAGTATGGATGTGGCACCACGAGAAGCATGCAGGCTGCCCACCCACCGTCCCTGGACCAAACCCCACAGAGAGGACTACAGAGGACGTCACTCACCTTGCCCCCAATCATAACAGTCCTGGGCACAAAGGCCTTGGCCGGGTCTCTCTTGATTCCTGCAGGACACACAGAAGAGACTCACACAAGGCACCGGGAGCCGGACAAGCCTCTGCTGGGGCCCAGCAACATCAGAGGGCGACCCTGAGGCAGGACAGGCAGGCTCCGCCGTGAGTGTGCTTCAAGCCCCAGTGACACGGGCGGCAGCGGCACAGGGCCACTGGCCACCCACTGCCCACCCACCAGGAACCTGCCACTTACAAGGGGGCGAGGCCACCCTGAGGTCTGCACTTAGGTTCCCAGCTGGTGAGGAAGGCCAGCCAGGACCAGTGACGAACCCAGCAGCTGACCCGAGCAAAGATGCTGTTTGTTCCCAGGGGCTCAGAGGAAACGCTGCACCTCAGTTTCCAGAAAAGCCCAATACAGGAGCTTCCTTGGGTTTGGTCACCAGTGTTCGAGGCCCCTGTACATGAAGGGCACACTTGTGGGTTTTGTCTGGTTTTGTTTCTTGAGACAATGGCGCACTCTGTCGCCCAGGCTGGAGTCTCTACCTTCCAGGCTCAAGCAATCCTCCCACCTCAGCCTCCTGAGTAGCTGGGATCCTAGGCACATGCCACTGTGCCCAGCTAATTTTTTCACTTTTTATAGAGTTGAGGGTCTCTCTATATCGCCCAGGCTGGTTTCAAACTCCCAGGCTCAAGCAATCCTTCCACCTCGGTCTCCCAAAGTGCAGGGATTATAGGCGTGAGCTACCGCGCCTCACGCTCTACCACTCTTGTGTTTTTTTTGTTGTTTTTGTTTTTAAGAGTCAAAGTTTAGCTCTGCCACCCAGGCTGGAGTACAGTGGTGTAATCGGGGTTGAAAGCAGCCACAAACACCTGGGCTCGAGTGATCCTCCCCTCCTCAGCCTCCCAAGTAGATGGGACTACAGGCACCAACAGGTTGCCACATGCAGCTAATTTTTTCACTTTTAGTACAGATGGGGTCTCGCTTTTTTGCCCAGACCGGTCTCAAACTCCTGGCATCAAACAGTCGTCAGGCCTCAGCCTTCCAAATCCTTGGGATTACAGGGGTGAGCCACCACACTGACCTTAAATTGTGTTTTAAACACATTGTTTGGATGACACAAAGAAAAAGTGGCAACCTCAGCCTTGTGGCTGTGGTGCCATCAGCCTGCAGGGGCGCTGGGTGAGACCTTGTGTCTCCCTTCTGCCTTGCTGGGACAGGGGGTGAGGGCCCCTGAAGTTCTTCACAGAAAGGATGGAGGGTCAAGCCATGACGGCCAGCTCACTGCCAGCCCAGCAAACAGGCTGTCCTTGCCAGGTCATGGGTTTGCAGATTTCACAGGAGGTTCCTACAAAAAGGGGATGAGCGGCCACCCTGGACAGGTGTTCACCAGCGAGCGGGGCCTGGGGGGGGCAGCAGGGAGTCAGGCCGATGTGTACCCCCTGGCCCCAGGCTCCAGGAGGAACACAGCTGCCCCTTAGTGCTGGATCTTGTCACTTCTGGAAATCAGCAGAGAACAGGAAAAATGAAACACACAGATGATGATTTCAGCACAACTAGGAAAGAAGGCAACCATGCAAACTCCAGGCCACAGTGGGCAGGGGACAGGGTCCTGGGAATCCTAACCTCTGGGGAGGGGCACTCTGGGCAGAGGTCCGGTCCTGGGGGCCACCAAGGAGCCCCCAGGGGACAGCAGGCTCAGGCATGTGCCTCTCCCACAAGGGCATCCTCACAAGGCAGGTCCTGGCATCCAGGGGAGCCTCCTGCCCAGGTGAGACCTGGAGAAACAGCGGAGACGCAGCCACAGGGAGGTGCCACGGACTGGGGAAGCACGGCCTTGGCCCAGCAGAGGAGCTGCCTTGGAGGGCTGAGAAGCCTATTCCGAATAGCCCCAGGCGATCCAGCTCACCCTAACGTAGCAGTGGAAGTCAGCACCCAGCCCTGCTACAGGCCACAGGAGGGGAGTGAACCCCTTCGCGAATCACATACCCTTGGTGACCACCAACTTGGAAAGACATGGAGCCGAATGCAAGGCCTCAGGGAGGGAGGCAGAGAGCACAGGAGAGGAGCAGAGGGCATGGGAGGAAAGTGCAGCCGGGAGACGCTCCAGAGAGCAGTGCCACCCCAAGGACAAGGACAAGCCAAGTCCTGAGAGAAGTAGGTACCAAGGAGGCAGGCTAGAGAAAGCCACCTCACGCCACACTGCAGCCCAGAAGCAAAAAACCAAACAGAACCAAACACACGTTTCAGACAACTTCCCTGAAGTCCAGCAACATGTTCAACAAGCACCCTGAGTACTGACGAAAATGCCGCGTTAACAGCCAACACCAAGACACGGCAATGACAGTGAGTCACTCATGAGATCGAGAACTCAGACCTCACCAGACTTCTGCACACACATCCACCCTCCAGACAGTGCCCAGCAGGGCCCCAAAAGGCACTGGGGGAAGGAAGTGGAGTCAAGACTGGCATCTTCAGCCAAACCAACCTTCGTGGTGAAGGGTCCAGGCTATTTTGAACAAGCAAGAATTCGGGAAGGTTGTTCCCATGAGCCAGTCATGAACTAGGCACAAAGCGCCGGCAGGGCTGGGCAGCACTCTGCAGGAGGACCGTGAGGAGCAGTGAACATACTCACCTGCAGACTCAAACTGACAGAGCTAGGGACAGGAGGAAGGGCAGAGTACTGATGCTGTGAGCTCTGACAGTGGGGCAAGGAGATGCATGTCCACACGTACATGCACACACACAAGCACACGTGTTTACACGCATGCACACACATACATTTATGCACGCACACACAGACATGGGGCAAGGGGGAAGACCAGTGGGAGCGAGCACCAGCCTGTTGGCTGCCTCCTGTGAACGGCTGGAAATCACAGCGGGTTGTTCAAAGCGAACGAAACAAGCAAGCGGAAGCAGAGCGTCTGGGAAGCCTGACAGCCAACACTAAACGACGACGCAACAACTGACTGTGGGGGCAGCGGAGTGGGAGGAAGGGAGGGGTGACCTGCAACTCTCACTGTCGCTCACAAATGGGACCAAGCGCTGTGCAAGCGGAGGACTCCGGGTCACCACCAGGGACACACAGAGCGTCACAACTGCAGGAGGAAAGCGGGGCAAAGAAAGGTGATGCAAAGTTCCCATGCACCACCTCGGATCCAGGAAGCCACAGCCCTGGGAAGCATCATCTCCCGTGGTGCCCACACAGCAGAGGGGTCCTCAGTGGGGGTGGCCTCCAGCCTCTGTCCTACTGCGTGTGTCTCAAACGCACCCAGATCCTCCACCCCATCGAGGCTTACTCATTGGGAATAGTAAGATGTATTTCCAAGAGGAGCTTTGTATCGGAAAGGAGGATGTGTGGTTCCTTTGGTTTTTAAAATACCTACTTTATTAAATTACAAAACTTTAGAAACCTAGTTTTTCCTTAAGGTTTTATTATCTAGTAAACCTAGCAAATAGTCACATTGACTTCTGGAGGTCTCTGATTCATGTTTGTTCTCATAATTAAATGTCCTCAGACAATATAAGATACATATGTAAATTTAACACATACTATCTTAATTTTTATAAGTATGCTTTAAATGCCTCTAATAAGCATAATCTTTCTAAATAAGATTAGTCTCACAGAGATAATAACTAAATTTAAAATAAAAACTGAAGGCCCGGTACAGTGGCTCATGCCTATAACCCCAGCCCTTTGGGAGGCAGAAGTGGGTAGATCACTTGAAGCCAGGAGTTCGAGACCAGCCTTGGCAACACAGTGAAACCCTGTCTCTACAAAAAACACAAGGGCACAGTGGCGTGCGCCTGTAGTCCCAGCCACTTGGGAGACTGAGGTGGGAGGATTTCCTGGGCCCTGGGAGGTCGAGGCTGCAGTGAGCCGTGATGGTGCCACTGCACTCCAGCCTAGGCCTTTCGGGTGTTTAACTGTTCACCTGCTCACGTGAGGCCTGGCATGGGGCACACAGAAAAACGTGGCTTTTGCTTAAAATAAATGTGCCACATCACACATGCCCACGCCTACACACGCACAGCCCCCACCATGACAAAGGCCCAGGGTCTGCGCACAGCTGGCGGGCAAGGGTAAGCCTTGGGCCCCGCACTGCCATCATGCAGGTGATGCCGGCACTCACGGTTGTACAGGGTGATGACGTGCAGGCAGTTGAGCAGTTGCCGCTTGTACTCGTGGATCCTCTTCACGTGCACATCGAACATGGAGGAGGGGTTGATCTTTACCTTGTACTCCTTCTCCAGGAAGGCTGAGAACTTAAGCTTGTTTTCCTGGGAGAGTGAGGGGGAAGGATGGCTGGAGACTTCACCAGGACTCCACCCACTGACCCTGTGGCTTCCTGCTTCGAGTGCCCTGTGAGGAGCGCCGCAGGGAAAGGGCAGGGGTATACAGGATGGAGCTCAGGGGCAGAGATGGCACCAGGGGTCTTCTCATGGGACAAGGGGAGAGAGCAATGCTGAAGGTGGGTCTGTACCAGGAATAGGGGATAAGTGAGGAGCCGGCCCCGGAACACGCCTGGAGCCAAGTAGAATACACTGCAGAGCCAGGCGTGCAGGCAGGGGAGCAGCGTGGGAGCGGGACAGCTGAAAGGACTACAAGAACTAGTTCTGGCCTCTAGGAGGAGGCCAAGCTCGACGGGCTGTGTAGAATGGCCTCCAGCCTGCTGAGGTTTGAAGGCTGCCGTCACTGGCCCCGGACTAGCCGAGGGGCTGCTGCCGGTGCAGACAGTTCGTGTACCTGCACAGCTCTCCAGGGGCAAAGAGGGCATCACGCTGGAATTGGCTTCTAGAGGCTTCCATACAGAACTGATCCGTGGTGGAGGGTTGAGGAACAGGCAGCGCTGGCCTGGGGTCTGTACTCAGCTATCTGCCACGTGACCTGTCCTCCTCGGGGCCCTCATCTGTCATCTGAAAGGCTGAGTGGGGCAGAGAGACCTCAGGGGACCCTAACAGCCTCACCCTCAGTCCTGTTCCGAGTCCCCACTAAAGCCCCAGTGGGTACCCCAGGACCTGTGTTGGGCTTGCAGGAGGGCTTGGGGCTGGGGCGTGCCTGCCTGGCTGTGGGAGGGCTGGGGCCAGGGCGTACCTGCCTGGCTGTAGGAGGGTTGGGGCCAGGGCGGACCTGCCTGGTTGTAGGAGGGCTGGGGCCAGGGCATACCTGCCTGGCTGTGGGAGGGCTGGGGCCGGGGCTCGGGCCAGGGCCAGGGCCATGCCTACCTGTTTGACCTTGGCCACGTCCCTGATGAATGCCTCGTCATTGACCAGTGGCAGCAGCTTCTTCAGCTGGCTCAGGTCAGTCAGAAACTCCTCCCCAATTTTCTGGAGAATGTAAAGGTTCCGCTCACTGTGGGCCCTAGCCACTTGCCCTCCTCCCGTTGTCGCCCATGCCCCTGCTTTCCCCTGGGATCTGCTCGTCCAGCCTCTCCACGCATCTCACCTCTCAGGCTACAGGGTCACCCCGGCAGCCCCTCCCACCTCTTCTGATCTTCTGAGAGGGCTCTGCAATGTGGCCCAGTCCCACCAATTCAAATGCCCACAACAAACACACAAGCCTCCCTCAGCCACCGTTCCTAGGGTTCTGACGTTGAACATCCCATCACCACCCAAACCCCAAAGCCATCCTCCGGCTGCCCTCTACCAGCACCTTCCCTGCCTCCACAATGCAGCAGGCAGCCCCCTCAAAGCCAGCACCTCACCCAGGTGCTGCCCGCAAACACTCGGCCACCTCTCCTCACTCTGCCCAGGCCCGCCTCAGACTGCACGGGAGCCACGCTGCCTTCCAGGTCCCAGGGGCCCGTCCCCCAGCACAGGACATTGGACCCGTTTGCCCCAGAGCACTGATCCCTCCCTCTTCATTCCCTCTTCAGACCTCAGCTTTCCTGGGAAGCCTTCCCTGACCATAGCCCCAGGTGAGTGGTCCCACCCTCCCAGCCGCTGGTCCTGGCCTGTAGCACAGGGCCTGACACCTCAGCGCTCGTTTCCCTCAGGATCCTGCATAGGAGCCAACATACAAACAGGAAATAGGCGCCCAGCCTGGCAGACTCTCCTGGCAGTCAGCTGCCTCTTGCCTCTTTTGCAATGGCCCCGTGGCTGCTCTGAGCCACACCCCAGCCCTCTCTAAAGCTCAGCTTCTGAACTCGCACACAGGACCCGCCAGGCCCCACTGGGTGACTGCCCAGCTCAGCGCCCATGTTCAGGGGCTCAGCTCTCATGTCTGGAAGCCTACAGGTCAACACGTGAGGGACAGACTCCTGCCTACTCAGCAACCACTCAGCAGGGGCTGATGACACGGCCAGTGGTTCTCAGCCCAGGCATACCCAAAGGCACAGGCAGGGCCTGGCGCTCACCTCCACGATGGTATCGGCCAGCCCCGGGTTGCACAGCAGCAGCCACCGGCGGGGGGTGATACCGTTGGTCTTATTCTGGAACTTCTCTGGCTCCAGTTCATAAAAATCCTTAAAGCTGCAAACACAGAGAACAGGGAACTGTCACAAATGCTGTGCCTTGAACCAGGTGAGCAAGAGACCTTAAGGCCCTTTTAAGGAGGTCCCAGGATCCCTCAAGCTCAGTGTTTCTGTTCTGTTTTCTGAGAACAGTGACCGCGGCCGCTGTAGGCTCTGGGAGCCATACAAAGGCAGCGCCTGCGCCCCAGGGCCTCTGTGGCTGGCTGTGTGGTTTGCCCAACTACACCCTCGCAGGCATCAGAGCCTGGCCATTCTCCGGAGCGGTCCATGCGGAAACAGGTGTCCAAGTCATGACAGCCGAGACCGCAGGACTGTAGGGCTTGAGAAGCTGTGGTCGGTTTCCTTATCGCTACTGGGGAGGGGCCCAACACAGAAGCTTGCTGTGGGTGCCATGCACAGAGCCTGCAGCCCAGCCCCGGGCACAGAAGCCCCCGCTCCTGCCCGGTTTTGCCTGCCCAGCACGCACAGTAGACGCCCAGCACATGCTAGGTGAAAGAGTGGGAGTGATTCCTAGATCACGCCCCACCTAAGAGGGGCAAGAACGAGATCTGACCTAAGAATCCCTCCTTCAAGCCCTGTCTAAGCCCCGCCAGCGGCAGGAGGACCAGTGGTGCAGAGCCTCCGACTGGACCCCCAGGAAGGCAGGGGCGCGGGAGAGCAACAGGAGACAAAGCCGTCTCCCCATTGCCCACAGGGCCAGAGGCCCCATGTGCTGGTCGGTGAATGCACAAGGCGTGACCCTGACAGGGTGTTCTGGGCAGCTCTGTCATTGCCATCGAGGCAGGGGCCTAGTGGCATGGGGTGTGTGCCGTACAGCTGGGTCCATGTGTTCGGTGGCTGGTCCTAGGTGCAGGCCTCGGTGTCAGACACAGCTGGCCTCCCTCGGGCAAGTGCCCCACTCACACCGACTGTTTCACAATCTCCGAGTGGATCCTCGCCACACCGTTGACAGCGTGGGACCCAATCACACACAGGTGGGCCATGTTGATCCGCTTGCAGTCCCCCTCCTCGATCACAGACATCCTGCGCAGGCGGTCCACATCTCCGGGAAATAGCGCAGCCACGTGCTGGTGCCAAAACACAGAGGCAGGTAGGTGGGCACGGGAGGCCCCACGGAGACCCAGCACTCCCCATGACCAGGGGACAGTCCATGACCACCCACAGGAAGCTCTGCTGCCTCCAGGGAAGTCCTGGGGCTGCGACAGCCGGACCTCACTCAAGTGCTCCCAGCGCCAGCAGCCACTTCAGAGGCATCTCACAAGGGCCCGGGGCCAGCTCCAGGAGGAGGCCCTCGCTCACTCCACTCCCCAGCCCAGGAAAGGGCCCAGCCCAGCCCAGGGACCCACAGGGCTACTGTGTCTGAGGAAGATGGGTCTGAGGGAGAGAACATGCAATTTAATTTACAAAGAGGAACCTGGGACAGCTGTGGCTCAGGCGTGGGGATCAGCCAACAGCTCTGCCAAGGGACAGCCCCCAGCCCCAAGCATCTTCTGCTAAATGGAGGGTGCCTCGTTCAAGGAGTAAAGCACCTCCTCGCCTAGGCCAGGTGGGGGGCCGTTGGCATGGGTGTAACCGCCACCCCACACGGCCACCTGGGCCCACACTCACGTCCAGGTGCCGCTGGTTGATGGCATAGATGATTTCCAGGTGCCGCGGCAGCAGCTTCTCAAACATGGACACGGGCCAGCGCTCCAAGGCCTCAGGCAGCACGGTGTGGTTGGTGTATGCACAGGTCTTCTTCGTGATTTCCCAGGCCTAGGCCATTCGAGAATGTTCCCATGTGTTTGTTTAGAAACAAGCAGCTCTCTGGCCAGCTGCCTAGGCGGGTTGAGCATCCAGGATCCCAGGCAGATGCTGGGTACCCCAGGAAGGGCCACCCTCCCCTCTGCTCTCCAGGGTGGATCTGGAGCCCTCTGAAAGCCTGACACGCAGCCCAGAGCCCTCAATCTGCTGATGCAACCCATCGAAGTGTGACGTTATGGTCCAGTGCGTGACACACACACAAGTAAGACACACTCGCCTGCTACCTGGGGTCACCTTCACACTCTCCCATCACTGGTAAATGGACGCACTGCTGAGCAGTTTTCTATTTATTTCCACTACAGTAGCCGGACACCCACAGTGGGGAGGACACTGGTTACTACATGGACCTGCCCCGTGCTGGCCAGAACTGGGGTACCCGCAACAGGCACAGCCTCACCTGGAGTGCACACACACCAAGGCCAGAGAGGGGCTTGGGTTTCTACAAAACGGAGTTAAAAAAATTTGTTCTATGGTTTCTTTTTTGTTTTTCTGGGTGTGTGCTGCCACACCTGGCTATCTTTTGTTTTTAGAGGTGGGGTCTTGCTGTATTGCCCAGGCTCTAACTTCTGGCCTCGAGTGACCCTCCTGCCTCAGCTTCCCAAAGCACTAGGATTATGGGTGTGAGTCACCACACTGTCCAGTTTCATGGTTCTACATGTTGACTGGATAACGGTTAGATTAAGAAAATCTCACCACACAAACGTATTAAAGTCCAAAATATGCTGAGTCGTGAGAGCAGGTGCCATGAACAGAGCACAGAGCTCTAAACAATGCTTTGGGGAGCCGTCACCAAACTTCAAGATGAGAATGCACCAACGGGAAACCCTGAGAAGTGTCAGAGCCCTATCCTTATCCTCTCCCCCGTGCCCTGTCCCCTGCACCCTGTCCCCCACACTCTGGGCCCCCGCACCCTGGCCCACAGAACCTCTGTCTCCTGGAACCAGACCCCTCCCACAGCTCGCATCTCTCCCAGGCATGATGACCACACAGCTCTCCCTAGGCCAGGGGAGAGGCCCCCCAGCTCAGCTCCTCGTAGCCCTGGTCTGCATGGGCTGCAGGCTCTGGGGAGGTGCCGCCCTTCTCCTCCACGCGCACCTTGTCCCAGTCCACCTTCTCCACGTCCACCAGGATCCGCATGAGCTCGGGGATGGAAAGGGCAGGGTGGGTGTCATTCAGCTGGATGGCCACCTGCAGGTCGCACAAGGGGTGCCATTCAGTCATCTCATCCCTTGTGGGCACCCACGGTTGTTGGCATATGAAGCTCCCCGAGTGAAGGAGCCAGCCCAGCCCTGAGGAGCCTGGAGAACAGGGAGGGGTTCTGGGAAGGGAGCAGGGAGGACAGCCGGGCTCACACTGTGGCAGGTGTGTGCTGTGTCCGACGTGCCTGCTGGTGAGTGCCCCACAGCAGTGTGCTCTGCTGCCAGTGTGTGCTGCAGCCGGAGGGGAGGAGCCGTGGCCACCGGGGCTGGGGGCTCTCTCACTGGAGCTATGAGGGCTTTGTTTGAAATAACTGCACTTAGCTCCGCCAAGCACATCTGACTTTGCACAGGAGCCTTTCACCATGTCCCCTGCTGACTTGACTCCTAACAAGGCTGGTGGCCCTTGTTCTGCGAGGGAGGGCCCAGGTGGGATCCTGGCCCAGGATGACGACACCCCAAGACAAGGGGCATGTGCCATCCCACTCTAGCTCCTTTTGGGACAGACACGAGAAAGCAACCTCAAGAGCCTGAAGGCGCCCAGCCCCTGGCACTGAGATCCCTCCCAGGGCCACCACGCACCTTGTCTGGGAATGTCTCGAAACACGTTCTCACAGGGTCCCGGCAGCCGAACTTGGACGACTTGAAGCGGCGGATGATGTCCTGGAGCGTGGCGGCCACCACGAAGTACTCCTGCTTCAGCCGCAGCTCCTTCCCCTCGAAGAACTGCACACAGCAGAGCAAGCTGGAGGGTGCAGGCTAGGGGCGCATGCCCCATGACCCGGTCCCAGGGCCATTCTCCTCCCCCAGGAAGCCCAGGTCAGTGACCTGGCTCAAGGGCGCAGGCAGAAGGCCGAGAGGAGCCCAGCTGCCTGACACTGGGGCCTGCCTGTGTGCCCTCAGGTCACTAAGGAGGGTCACCCTGCCTTGGGACAGACCCCGGGACACAGTGTCCATCTGTCAGGAGAAGTACAGTGCCAGCGCTACTCAGGAGCTGCACTGTCCAAGCACAGGCCTTCTGGAACATTCTGCACCTGGGGCTTGGGGTCTGCCAACAGTCTCATGGGGACAGGAGAGTACGCTCTTTGATGAGCCTTCCGGCACCCAGGCCTTTGCTCTTGTGTGCACGGGTTACTTTCATAAAATAAAAAGCTAACTTTTTATTGCCCACTAGGGCATATTCTAAGGACTTGTCAGGCAACAACAAAAAGAAAGCCACTGGGCACTAAATGTAGGTGGCAGTGGGTAACATGGCTGCGACACCATCACCTAGCATGGGAAGGGCACGTGCCAAGTACCTTTCGAATGTCCCCAGGCATCAATGCCAGGTAGGCGCTACCGTTCCCCGGAGAGACAGATCACCTACTTGGGGAACTGGCACTGCGGGCTAGAACAGCAGACAGGCTGGAGGGCTGACAGGCTCCAGCTGGCCCCAGGGAGCGGCTGGCTGTGTGTTTATGAGGGGAATGGATAAGAGGGGAAGGTGGCAGAGAGTGTCCTCAGAGAGACCACCCCAGAGCTGCCAAGAGGCACGCGAGGACCCGCTTGGGCTTTATGGAGGACAGTGCCCCCCTCTCCTCCCCAGGGGCATTGTGTGTGCACCTGAGGCGGGAGGGCCACCAGGTGGCTGCTTGCCAAGGCCAACAAGAGGCCCCACCGGGGAGCCCAGCCAGTCAGCCCACCTCACTAAGCCGGAAAGCGACGCAGTCTGAGCAGGCCAGCTACTCACGTTATCGTTTGGATACAGGACCCTGGAGATGTTCTCGGCCAAGTTCCGGTCCAGGACCGCCTCGATGTAGTCTCCCACGTTGACTAAGAAGAAACGGAGTGGGGTCAGCACACACGTGCCTCCTGGCACCAGCACCGCAACCGCTCAGGGGCCTACTTGCAAAAGCCAATGAAACTCGTTTGAGCACAGGACTCCCCTAGCCGCTGCATTACTTCACCTCACCCCCACCCCTGGAGGTACACGTGATCCCCTCCTGCAGTTCCCCTACGCACCGCATACAACTCCATCCCCCTCACGCCTCCCCAGGGGCACATGATCTGCACAAGCAGACCCTGGGTGCCCAGGGCCCAGGTGTCTCGGTCGCTCTGCCTGTAGGCCCTTCCCAGGCAGGTCCCACACACAGGTAAGCTGCACCAGCCTTGTTTTCACCAGGATGCAGGTTCACCCTAGAGGAGGGCCGTGCAGCCTCCAGGACAGGGAGCCGCAGGGCGTGGTAAAGGCTGTGGGCGAGGGTGTCCAGGACCAGCCACCCACATGGACACAGGGGCGCCGGGAACCACGGAACGTACAGTCCTGCAGCTTGAAGTCGTTGGGAGCCTTGGCGGACCACAGCCGCATGGTGTTGACGGTATTGTTCTTGTAGCCGGGCACCGGGGTGTCATAGGGCATGGCCAGCACCACCTGGCCACAAAACAGGTTGCTCAGGACGGAGTGGCGAGGGCCCCCACCGGCCCCTGAGCCTCTCCCCGCCCCAGCCTCTTCCTGGGCACCTGGCGCCCTGCTGGCCCCCCACGGTCTCCCCCTTCTGCCCAAACACATCCACCCAGCCCATGCTCAGCACCACAGTCCCCGTCCGCGCCCGCCCCTGTGGTGCCACCTTGTCATCCTGAGAGGACCACCCGCCCCACCACCCTCCCCAGACCAGACCTGTCTTCTCACTTCACCTTCCTCAGGAATGGCTTCGAACGAAGAATCATCCCCATCCCGACTTCCTGAGGTGCCGCAGCACCAACCCCCACCTCCCTCCTTACCCTCCGCCCTCCACGCCTCCCCTCCTCACTCAACTCTGCTCTAGGAACTCCAATACACAGAGGCTCGCCCTGGAGATGACCTCTCTCAGCTCCACCTGCAGGAAGGTTGCTCCTGCAGCTGCCTTCCCCCTAGCACAAGCCCAGCCGCGCTCCCTCCACCCCAGCCTGGCTCCCCCTCTCCTTGACAAGCCCCCAGGTTCCCTTGTATCCAGAGACATCAGCTCCACTCCCACCAAGGGCAGGAGGAGGCTCACAAAGCTGAGGCTGGCCTGTAGTCCCAGCTTCCCGGCAGGCGCACTCAGGGATGCTTGGGTTCATCCCGGCACACACGTGCCTGTGGCACCGCCAGTCAGCTCAGCCAGCCACACAGGGGGCGCACCGGGGCCACCAAGACCAAAACCCCAGGATCCCTTTCCCTTCCTCTCTCCTGTCAACCCTTGCCCCCGCCCCACAAGGCGACATCCAAGTGAGCGACAAGTCCCCGGCAAGGCATTCCGGCCCCTTCCATCCTGGCCAGCCCTCGGGGCTCAGCCCATCTTCACAGCCTGCCTGCAATGTCCCAGTTCTCCAGCATCCCCACTCACACTGACACACTCATCCATGAACACATCTACAGTGCCGGTCCCCTGCCCTGCTTTTGCAAGTTAAATACAACTTTTCATGGCATTTTCAGCCTCCACGGCATGGCCCCAGCCACTCTAAGCCCATGTATTTGATTTAAAACTGTGTCCTACAAAGTTAGGACAACTCCCTCTGCACACCAGTGACCACCCAGCCTCCAGGCTCTCCTGTTATCACCCCTCCTTCTCCATCACAGGTGGCCAAATCTCACTGATGCCCCAACGTTCTCCTGCAGCCTCTCCTGCCGGCCCCTGCCCTGCCCCAGTCACCCCGGCTCCCAGCTGCCCTGAGCCTGGACTGGGTGCTCCCTCACGTGGCCTCTGCGTGCCTGGCACCCCTCGCTGCTGAGTACTCTAGGCTCTTGCCCTGGTCCCCCATCAGCACCCTGCTGGGCAGGAGGGCCTGGCCCCATCCCCAGATGTTGCCCAGACCTCACACATACTCCAGGGGCTCTGACAGCTGACGCTTTGAGAGCCACGGGCCACGTATGGCACCAGGAGGCCAAGCGAGCTTGTCGCATGCTCCACAGATAGTGGGAGCTGTTTTCACCCATGCGGCGGTCCGTGCCCCCATCCCATCAGAACACCCTCCTGCCTGCTCTTAAGCAGCAGGGTTCTCGTGAGCATCTGGCTGTGAGTGGACCCTGCCCAGCCCCAACACACAGCTCCTGCCCAGCGGGGCTTCCCCGCAGAGTCTCGCGCTGTGCTCAGCGCCTCCACTGTTTGGGAAGCTCCCATCAAAGCGTAAGAGACTGGGGAGATGAGGAGAATAAACCTCCCCCGGCTTTTACCTTAAGTCCTCCAGGGAGGCAGCAAGTCCCCCAAGACAGAAGAAGTCGAGATGACTAGGAATGAGCTGCAGCAGCCCCCTCACCCGGTCCCAGCCTTGCCGTGGACATTTCAGCCCAGGTACCTGTGTGTCCAGCCACTTCACGCCGTCGGGGGTGTGCTCCACGCGCCCGTAGAAGTGCACAGGAAGCATATACTCGGGCCGCGCTTTCTCCCAGGGGTTGCCGTAGCGCAGCCAGTCATCGGCCTCCTCTACCTGGAACGAGGAGAGCTGTGAGGGCACCCTCAGCGCAGATGTCCCAGGCCGCCGCCCTGTCCTGGACCGAGCAGACCGTGTGTCCAAGATCACACAGCACCTGGCACTTAAACTTACCTACAGCCACTTACCACGTCGGGATTCCCACTTCTGGCCAAGCCCACGTGGGTAAAATGAACACGGTGGACGCTAAAGTAACAAACTCAAAATTCAGAAACATGCACCCCAAAGAAAGCCACTAAGAACCACTGACTGACACATGCTCCGACCCGGATGGAGCTTGAAAAACCTACACTCAGTGACAGAGGCCAGACAAAAACACCACGCGTCGCATGCGGCTATTTACAGGAAATGTTCAGAATGGGCACCTGCACAGAGAAGCAGGCGAGAGGCTGTCAGGGGCTGGGTATGACGGCAAATTGGTGCAGGCCTTCTTTCTGGGGTGATGAAAATGTTCTCAAGATAGACAGTGGTGATGGTTACCTAACTCTGAATATACTGAAATCGACTCTATTTCAATAAAGCTGTTACAGAACAATCACTAGAAGACACTGCTTTGACGGAGACACACTGGCCAGGCGGAGGCTCACACCGACAGTTCCCAGCACTCTGGGAAGCCAAGGTGGAAGGATCGCTTGAGCCCACAAGGTCGAAGATGCAGTGAGCTATGACTGTACCACTGCACTTCAGCCTGGGCGACAGGGCAGGACCCTAACTCTAAAAAAAATGATTAAATTAAATTTTAAAAAGAAAGAAAGTGACGCTGCAAATCCACAAGTGCTGGGCCAAGCTGGCAGCTGGCAGTGAGGGTGCCCTGGATGCAGCCAGGAACACAAGCTGTTCCGGGAGGGCTTATTCCCAAAATCTGTGCCCAGTGGCACCCGAGACCAGTGAATACACAAAACCAATTCCCACACTAAAAGCGGCCCTGCAGACTCGAGCCACCCTTGTGCAGAAGCACTAGGGGCTGCTTTACCACCAGGTGACACAGTAACTCTGTCTGGTACAGCAGCAAGGGTGGGTTCTGAAATCTAAATTCCTAACACTGAAGTGAGATCAAGCCTCTTCTCTTGAGAACGAACAAGCAGCCCTAGTATGCTACACTGAGGGATTTCCTCTTAATGGTTCCTACACAGACATAAAGAGTCACGAGCAAGACTGTCTGGGCTGTGCTGTTCGGGAGGCACCTCCCCATGGTACTCCCAGCAAGACCTTTCTGGTGGCATCTCCTTGTCCGCTGTGAGATTCCCCAACACCAGGGCCTGACCATCTCCTGCAGAGTTGCTCCAGGAGTCGTCGGCAGAAGCAATAGCTTCCTACATACAAAGGCGGCCTGAGTCTCCCTTCCAGGGCCTCCCTGCCCCCTCAGCCAGGGTGCCAAGCAGGCTGGCCTGCGGCCCCTCTGGCCACACGCTGCTGGCCAACTCTGCCTGTATTTATTTCTTCCACAGCTAAAGCCAACTAAAAACCCACTGAATATGACCAGTTCCCATGAAAAGGGGATGGGAGGAGGGGTGAGCTTCACTTACTGATCATCCTGAACTATCATACAAGGTGGCAAGAGTTACAGGAACGAGGACCACCAGAAGGAAAAATGTCTCCGTGCTAAAACCAAAACCACCACCAATACCCTAAACCCTAACACCAACTAGGCGAAGGGGAGCCTCTGAGCTTCTGCCTTATAAACCCACACGTGACATGGGGACTGCTGGGGGCCAGAGCATCAGCATGTGCATGGACTGGACTGCCCTGGCGCTCAGGCAGCACGTGGAGGGCTGGGGCAGAGCTGTCCTGAGACAGTGGAGAAAGGTGCCTTTCTAAGGTTGCAGAGGGCATCTCCACAAATCAAGCAATGGATCCGAGTCCGTTTTAGGTTTACCTTTAGCCATTACTTTTCTTTACCAACATTTTATTGTGAGCGTTTTCAAACATGCAGAAACGTCATGCACCCACACCTAGGTGCTGTAAATAGTCTGTTGTTTCTCCATCTGCCAATCCGTTGATTTTGGGGTGCATTTAAAGCAAGCTGCAGACAGGAGTCCACATTCCCTCTGAACACATTGCTGTGCGTGTCATGGACAGCAGCTCCTTGCGTGTTTACGTTTTGGGTTAATTTCTCTATGGTGAGAGGCATGAGTCCTACAGATGCCATGGACGAGCTCTGGAGGCTGCACCCGCCATGCGGCCCAACCCACTTCCCACCCCTGCCCCAAGGACATCTCTACCACCCATCAAACACACATTCATTGGGGCTGCACACTCTGATGCTACAAATCTTTTGATTCTAACCCCAGACTAGCTTTATTTGTGACTTGCAGGCCCCAGACGATATTAAATAAACCATTCTCCAACTGAATGGAATAGTGGTGACTTCCATTCTGAGGCATATGGGAAGGGAGCTGCTCCCCAGGGAGGAGGAGGCTGCATTTTAAGGCCACGCCCTCCTCCCTGCCTCGGTCTCAACCACCTCACTTAGCTGTAATGTGAGGCTTCAAGATCGAGGCTCACTCCTTCCAAGGGCCACTGTACTACGCAGAGTCCAGCCTCTAACCCCAAAGGCACTGTCCCCTCACTGGGGTCAGGGAGTGAAGGCAGAAGGTGAGAGCAAAAGCTACAACTGCTCTTCTAACTACTTAGGGCCAACATCCCACTGAGGCTGACCCCAAAAGCACCACCCTGCACTCTGCATTTTGGTGCAGAGGGTCACCAGAGTGACCCTCACTGCCTGGCTGCTATTGGCCCTAACTGGGAGCTGCTGTAAGGCTCAGCCAGGCTTCTGTGTCCTGCATGCCCCAACTTCCCCATCACCAGGCAGAGGCAGCTGGCAAAAAGCTCACACAGGGCCCAGGCTCTCCCAGGCCATGTGGGCCAAGGAGCCGGAGCAAGGGAGCTGCCCTGAATTGCTCCACGTTGCCCTGGCTGGCCTGCAGTTCCCCGGCGGGGGCGCGGGAAGTATAAAAAGACTAACTGCAAGTGTTACCATTTTATTGTGTGAACAAGAGCTGGAAACCAGTGAAGAAATGAAATCTCACCCACCTGCCAGCCATTGACAATCTTCTGGTTAAAAATCCCAAATTCATAGCGGATTCCATAGCCATACGCTGCCAGGCCCAAGGTGGCCATTGAGTCAAGGAAACACGCTGAGAAATCAATCACAGATCAGTCAGAATCGAAGGCACGGCACCAAGGTCCCATGGGGAGGCAGCCCACGGGACGCAAGGCAGAGATTCAGAGGGGATCACACTGACTTCAGGCTTCACTGAGAGGAAAACTGGAGCCCTCACCCTCCCCATGAGATCCTGGGGCCACACACAGAAGACATCAACGTGGTTACTCAAAGGGCACGGGAGGATGGGGAGATGAAGAATCCCGGAGAACTCCGCCAGGCCGGGAACCTCTCTAAACACGAAGCCTCCCACTGCCCCACTCTTGGACACCCCAGTTCAGGCTGAGGCCTCGCCAATCCCCTGCACATTCCACTGAAACCCAAGCTGTTCTGACAGCAGGGACACATCAACACACCAAGCCTCACCCTACTCCTCAGTGAAGCCGGCACAGCAGTGGCAGCTGGCCACGTGCAAATCAACGTCCACCTGTGCAAACACCGCAGTACCAGGGGCCCCAAGGCGCTACAGCACGTGTCATTAAACCCAGCCCTTGTTCCAATCAAAACTTCTTGGAAGAAAAACAAAACAATGTTTTGAATAAAGATTTAGAGGCTAGGTGTGGTGGCTCACACCTGTGATCCCAGCACTCTGGGAGGCTTAGGTGGGACGATTGCTTGAGTCCAGGAGTTTGAGACCAGTCTGGGCAACATAGTGAGACCCTGTCTCTATAAAAAATACAAACAATTAGCCGTGCATGGTGACGCATGCCTGTGGTCCCAGCTACTCGGGAGGCTGGTGTGGGGGAACTGCTTGAGCCAGAGAGGTTGAGGCTGCAGTGAGCCAAGACTGTGCCACGGCACTCCAGCCTGGGCGAGAGTGAAATGCAGCCTTATTAACGCTTCAGGACCAGCTGGGCGCGGCGGCTCACGCCTGTAATCCCAGCACTTTGGGAGGCCGAAGCGGGCAGATCACGAGGTCAGGAGATCAAGGCCATCCTGGCTAATGCGGTGAAACCCCGTATCTACTAAAAATACAAAAAAATTAGCCAGGCGTGGTGGCGTGCACCTATAGTCCCAGCTACTCGGGAGGCTGAGGCAGGAAAATGGTGTGAACCCGGGAGGCAGAGCTTGCAGTGAGCTGAGATCACGCCACTGCCCTCCAGCCTGGGCGACAGAGCAAGACTCCATCTCAAAAAAAATAAATAAATAAAAAATTCAGGATTAAAAAATCAAAAAAACACCGACATGGAACACTAGTAACTAAAATAAAATGTCCAATCCATGGAACACACAGATGCCTGTGAGGCCCTCTGCTGAGGGAGAGGGATGAGGGAGCGTCACGGACTCTTGTTCTGGGGACTTGCCTGCAGGAGGGAAGCACATGAAGCCATGGCGGGCTCAGTGCTGCCTGGGTTTGTGGGTACGGGGCCCTGTGGGCAGAAGGCAAAGGCTCTACTCATATCTGGCCATGGAGAAGGATGGAGGGAGGAGCAAGGGGCAGGCAAGGTGACTGGGAAAGCCCAAGGACCCGGAACACCCCAAATGGAAGCAGGTCTCAGGGCTGGGGAGGGAGCAGTCCACAGTCTCCAGCTTGGAGGTGAGACGTGGGGTGAATGGCCGCCCCTGGGGTTGTCAGTAGATGGGGACAAAGGAGGCTGGAGCTTCCCTTGAGTGTAGGAAGCCCAGTTTTGCATTTGATGAGAAGGGACGTAGCAGGAAGATGGTGGTGACCCATCACATGTTGCAAAGGCCGGGGCGTGGAGAGGGCTGAAAACCTTCAAAGCTCAGTGCCCTGCCTTCTTATTTCAAGGCAATCTGCTGACTGTATCAGAGTTGAAACTGCCTGCTGCAAGCAGGGCCACGTCCATAAATCATCTTTCCATCCTTTGGGCTGTCTGCCAATCACTGGCTCTTGTGCCCTGGAAAGTGGTCAGCATATCGGGAGCCCCTCCCAGCACCAGCTTACTCCATGCTGGCAGGACTGGTCTTCATGATAATGATGACATGCCCCTTGTGTGAAAGAAAACATATATTTTCCCCTTTTCCCCCAAACAGTGGCAAAGATTTCAATCTGAAGAACACACTGGCCCATCCGCTCAAAGCCAATTTACCCTGAAGCCAATTTACCTGACCCTGGCCTCACTACATGGCCACCAACCAAGCCAACAGGTCCAAGAGAGCTCCTCCTGGATGGGGCAGCTTACCTGCCAGCCTCCCCAGGCCTCCATTCCCAAGGCCAGCATCTTCTTCTATCTCCTCGAGTTCCTCCAAGTCCAACCCCAACTGCAAACAAAAACAGAGGCAGCATTTTAATGTTACTCAATATTTTCCCTTGAATGACAGGCTGAAAGATACGTAAGTCTTGTGAGCTTATGCTAAAAATTAGAGTCTGGGTTCTGTTAGACTTGAAAATCCAATGTTAAAATTTGATGTTAATGCATGGAAATGAAAGTTTACAAATATTTCAAAAACATTTATTGCCAGGTAGTTAACCTATTAATAGTAAACAAATTATAACATGTATCCTAAAAACAAAACCAATGGTTCTGTCATTCTCTAATTTCACATAGGTTGAGATATTTACATGACATATTTTTAAACTGAACCCTAAAAGCACTTTTCCTGTGGTGATTCCAATTGTATTCAAACAATGTTGTGAAATAGATATGTCATGCTAAAAATTAGAGAAAAAGCAATAAAATCACGATTGACACTTAACGCCATTCCAGAAGCCGAACTCAGTACTCTCATTATGGCATCTGGATAAATATTCCATTAATCTGGATTTAGTGTGCGAACTTGACAAATTGCTCACATTATCTGGATTGGTAGTCTTTAAACTTTTTGGTCTCAGAAGAATCCAAACAGCTTTTGTTTATTTGAATTACATATATTGATATTTATCAAATTACAAATTAAAATGCAGACCTTTTTAAAGTATACATATGAATTCATTTAAAAATAGTAAACCCAATACATGTTAACATAAACAACAAAGTTTAATTTAAAAAAAGTACATTTTTGAAACCAAAAAAATATCCACTGAGAAGAGTGGTAGTATTTTAAATAACAACAGCAAAGTTACAAATGATTTAGCATACACTAAGTCAAATGAATGGTATTGACACATACAGTAATTTGATTCAGGGTAAAATTTCAAAATACTGTGACTTGAACTTAATTCCTAAAGCAATTTCAAAGGGTACATTCCACCAACAATATTTTGGATATAGGAAGGGGGGTGCTAGGATTTACTCAATAATGCATTACTTGCTCAAAGTTAAGAAATTAGTTTAACTACAACATAACCAACCAGAAAACCTCTAAGTTTATGGTCTAAACCGATCTTAAAACCTCTCATTCATAAAAAAATCTATTAAATTCAAAAAATCCATTAAACTTTTTAAAAATCTCTATATATTTTTCTAAAGACAGGCTACAAGTCAACATAGGGAAAGATGTTTAGTTCCTTCATGTTTTTAAATTGAGTGCCTACAGCACACTCATCCCACCTAGGAGGGCAAATGTCACCTTGATTTTGTGAGCATTCGAGAAAGATGTAAAAAGTCTGGGTGCGGTGGCTCAAGTCTGTCATCCCAACATTTTAGGAGGCCAAGGTGGGAGGATCATTTGATCTCAGAAGTTCAAGACCAGCCTGGGCAACATAATGAGATGTCTCTACTAAAAATAAAAAATAGGCGACGTGGCGGGCGGCTGTAGTCCCAGCTACTTGGGAGGCTGAGGCAGGAGAATGGCGTAAACCCAGGAGGCGGAGCTTGCAGTGAGCTGAGATCCGGCCACTGCACTCCAGCCTGGGCGGCAGAGCGAGACTCCGTCTCAAAAAATAATAATAAAATAAAATAAAAAATAGGCCGGGCGTGGTGGCTCAAGCCTGTAATCCCAGCACTTTGGGAGGCCGAGATGGGCGGATCACGAGGTCAGGAGATCAAGACCATCCTGGCTAACACAGTGAAACCCCGTCTCTACTAAAAAATACAAAAAACTAGCCGGGCGAGGTGGCAGGCACCTGTAGTCCCAGCTACTTGGGAGGCTGAGGCAGGAGAATGGTGTAAACCCGGGAGGCGGAGCTTGCAGTGAGCTGAGATCCGGCCACTGCACTCCAGCCTGAGCGAGACTCCGTCTCAAAAAAAAAAATAAAAAAATAAAAAAATAAAAAATAAAAAATAAATTAGCTGGGTGTGATGGCACATGCCTACAGTCCTGGCTACTCGGGAGGCTGAGGCGGATGACTTGAGCCCGGGAGGTTGAGGCTACAGTGAGCCGTGATCGTATCATTGTACTCCAGCCTGGGTGACAGAGTAAGACCCTGTCTCAACAACGACACAAAAAGTAGCTAACAGAAAGTTCAAAACTGCTGAAGTGAGCTTCTGAACTGAAGACAGAAAAAGTGCACTGCAGTACACCCAGTAACCTTTATCTCTTTATTGAGATATAATTCATTAACCATAAAATTCACCTTTTAAAAGTGTATGTTCACAAAATTGTGCAACCATCACCACTAATTCCAAACCATCATATCAAAAAGCAGTCCCGTGCCCATCAGCAGTCATAACCTATTTCCCCCACCTCTGCCAATCACTGATCTACTCTCCATCTCTATGGATCTACCTATTTTGGTTATTTCATGGCTTCTTCCAATGAGCATGTATTCAAGCTTCATCCATGTTGTGCCATATGTCAGCCCTTCCCGTCTTTGTACTGCTGTGTACTATTCCACTGTATGGCTAGCCCACATTTTGCTTACCTATATATCAACTGATAAACATTTGGATGTTTCCACTTTTGGCTGTTATGAACAATACTGCTGTGAAATTCATATACGATTTTTCATGTAGACATATGTTTTCATTTCTTTCAGGCCTATACCTTGGTATGGAAATGCTAGGCTACATGAGAATTCCATGCTTAACTTTTTGAGTAATTGCCAGACTATTTTCCAAAGTGACTGCAAGATTTGACAATCACACCAATGGCTATATACCCTCACCAACACTTGTTTTCTGTGTTTATGATTATAGCCATTCTCGTGGGTATGAAGCGGCATCTCATTGTGGTTTTGATTTGCATTTCCCTCATAGCTAATCACATTAAGCATCTTTTTTGTGCACGTGGATATCATCTTTGGAGAAACATCCAAGTCTTTTTGCCCATTTTTCAATTGGGTTGTCTTTTTGTGGCTGTCAGAGTTCTTTACATATATTCTGGATACTAGACTCTTATCAGATTTAGGATTTACAAATGTTTTCCCTCATTTTGTAGGTTGTCTTTATTTAACGCACAAAAGTTTTTCATTTTGATGAAGTCCAATGTATCTATTTTTTCTTTCGTTGCTTGGGTTTTTGGTGTCATATCTAAGAAATCATTCTAATCCAAGGTCACGAAGATTGATCTCTATATATTTTTCTAAAAGTTGTATTCTTTTAGCTCTTACCATTTAGGTCTTTGATCGATTTTGAGCTAATTTTTGTATGTAGTGTGAGGTAGGGGTTCAATTTCATTTATTTGCATGTAGATATCCAAATATCCCAATACCGTTTGTTGAAAAGACATCTTTCTCCATTGAATTGTTTTGGTACCTATTTCCTTTCAAAAAAATCTATTGATCTATATGACACCAATCTTACAGGCAACAAAGGAAAAAATAAACAAACTAGACTTCATAAAAATTAAAAACTTTTGTGAATCAAAAGATACTATCGACCGGGCGCAGTGTCACACACCTGTAATCCCAGCACTTTGGGAGGCCAAGGCAAGTGGATCACTTCAGGTTAGGAGTTTGAGAACAGCCTGACCAACAAGGTGAAACCTCATCTTTATATAGAGAGTAATATAATATATACTATCAACACAGTAAAAAGACAAGCCATAGAATGGGAGAAAATACTCACAAATCACGTATCTGATAAGCTATTAATATCTAGGACAAATAGAGAATTCTTAAAATTCGACAACAAAAAAACAAACAACCTGATTCAAAATGAGTAAACGACTTGAACAGGCTTTTCTTCAAACAAGATATACAAATGGCCAACAAGCACATGAAAAGATGCTCAGCATTATTAGTTATCAGGAACATGCAAATAAAAACTATAAGACACCATTTTATACCCATTTAGAATGACTACTATCAAAAAATAGTAGTCATTTCTATTTTCAATTCAAAAGAAGCATTGGTGAGGATGTACAGAAACTGGAACTCTTGCCTACTTTTGGTAGGAATGTAAAATGGTGCTACTGCTGTGGAAAACATTTTGGTAGTTCCAAAAAAAATTAAAAATGGAACTGCCATATGATCCATTAATTCCATTTCTAGGTATATAATCAGAAGCACTGAAAGCAGGATCTTAAAGAGATATTTGTACAACTATGTTCACAGCAGCATTATTCACAATAGCCAAAGGTAGAAGCTCCCCAATGTCCACTGAGAGATGAATGGATAAACAAAATATGGTATATACACATAATAAAAATTTATTCAGCCTTTACAAGGAATGAAGTACTGGCACATGCTACAACATGGATGAACCTTCAGGACATTTTGCTTGAGTGAGATAAGCCAGTCACAAAAGGACAAATAACGTATGATTCCACTTAAATGAGTACCTAGAGTAGCCAAATTCATAGAGACAAAAAGCAGAACAGTGGTTTTCAGGGGCTAGGCAAAGAGGAAAGGAGGAGTTATTTTTTAATGGGTATAGAGTTTCAGTTAGGAAAGATGAAAAAGTTCTAGAGATGGATGGTGGTGATGGATAAAGAACAAGGTAAAGGTACTTAATGCAATTGAACTGTACAGTTAAAAAAGGTTACAATGGCAAATTTTATGTTATGTATATTTTACCACAAGTTTTTTAATTGGCAGAAAAACAACAGACCATACATATGAGACTTATTTCTGGACTTTGTTTTTTTTTTTTTTTGGAGACAGGGTCTCGTTCTATCACCCAGGCTGGAGTGCAGTGGCACGATCCCAGCTCACTGCAGCCTCGACCTCCTGGGCTAAAGCAATCCTTCTCCTCAGCCTCCAGAGTAGCTGGGACCACAGGTGAGCACCACCACACCTGACTGATTTTTTTCTTTAAATTTTCTTGTAGAGACAGGGTTTCACCATGCTGCCCAGCCTGGTCACAAACTCTTGAGCTCATGTAATCCACCCACCTTGGCCTCCTAAAGTGCTGGGATTACAGGTATGAGCCACCATGCCCAGCCTATTTCTGGGACTCTTAATTCTAATTCCATTGTTCTGTCCTTATGCTTCTAACACACAGTCTTGATGACTGCTGCTTTGCAGTAAATTTTGAAATTATGAAGTGTGAGTCTTCCAATTCTTTTCTTTTTCAAGGTTATTTTGATTATTCCTGGTCCCTTGCTTTTTCTTTTTTCTTTCTTTTTTGTTTGAGATGGAGTTTCACTCTTTTTGCCCAAGCTGGAGTGCAATGGTGTGATCTCAGCTCACAACCTTTGCCTCAAGCAATTCTCCTGCCTCAGCCTCCCAAGTAGCTGGGATTACAGGCATGTACCACTACGCCCGGCTAATTTGATATTTTTAGTAGAGATGAGGTTTCTCCATGTTGGTCAGGCTGGTGTTGAACTCCTGAGCTCAGGTGATCTGCCCACCTTGGCCTCCTAAAGTGCTGGGATTACAAGTGTGAGCCACCATCCTGGCCTTTTTTTTTTTTTTTTAAGGCAGGGTCTGTCTTGCTCTGTCACCTAGGCTGGAGTGCAGCGGTGCAATCTTGGCTCACTGCAACCTCTCACTGCAAGCCCTGTCCTCTAGGGCTCAAGCGATTCACCTGCCTCAGCCTCCCAAAGTGCAGGGACGCCAGCTGCCCGCCACGACACCCGGACTTCCCTTGCATTTCTAGCAAGGTTTTAGAATCAGCTTGTCAATCTCTGCAAAGAAGCCAAATGGAACTTAGATGGAGACTTCACTATATCTGTAGATCAATTTGGGGAGTGCTGCTATCTTAACAACATTGAGTCTTCCAAGATGTTAACATGAGATCCCTTTCCATATTTAGCTCTTCCTCAATGTCTTTGTTTTCAGGGTATAGGTTTTGCATTTTTTTGGTTAAATTTACACCTAAGCATTTTATTCTTTTTGATGCTATTGTAAATGGTATGAAACTGTTTTCTTAATTTCATTTTGGATTTATTCCATCTGGACTGAATTAATGAAATGTTCCATTTGGATTGCAGATGTATAGAAATACAGTTGATTTTTGTAGATTGATCCTATATCCTGCAACCTTGCTGATCTCATTTATTAGTTCTAATGGTCTTTACTCAATTCCTTAGGGTTTTCTAGATCATGTAATCTGCAAATAGAGTTAGTTTTACTTCTGCCTTTCCAATCTGGATGCTTCTTATTTCATTTCCTTGCCAAATACCCTGGCCAAGACTCTGAGTACAATGTTGAGTAAGAGTTGTGAGACCAGGTCGGGTGTGGTGGCTCCGCGCCTGTAATCCTAGCACTTTGGGAGACCAAGGTGGGCAGATTACTTAAGGTCAGGAGTTTGAGACCAGCCTGGTCAACACGGTGAAACCCCGTCTCTACTAAAAATGCAGAAACTAGCCAGAAATCACTTGAAACCGGGAGGCGGAGTTTGCAGCGAGCCGAGATCAAGCCACTGCACTCCAGCCTGGGCAACAGAGCGAGACTCTGTCTCAAAAAAATAAAAAGAAGTTGTGAGAGCAGACATCCTTGGGACACAGTGGTCGGTTAAACACCAGATGGGGACCCAGTCTGTCAAATGTAAATTCTGTGAAAACTCTACAGGACAAATCCAGTTCCAACAAACTAATTGCAGGGAAGAAAATAAAAAAGAGGAGATATCTATAGATTAAGAAAGATGTGGCCAGGCAAGGTGGCACACACCTGTAATCCCAGCACTTTGGGAGGCCGAGGCAGATGGATCAGTTGAGATCAGGAGTTTGAGACCAGCCTGACAAACATGGTAAAACCCTGTCTCTACTAAAATTACAAAAATTAGCCAGGCGAGGTGGCACACACCTGTAATCCCAGTTCCTAGGGAGGATGAGGCAGGAGAATTGCTTGAACCCAGGAGGCAGAGGGTGCAGTGAGCTAAGTGTCACTGCACTCCAGCCCAGGTGACAGAGTGAGACTCCGTCTCCAAAAAAAAAAAAAAGAAAAAGAAAAGTTTAAAAAAACAAATGCAATTTAGTTTCTGAACATGCTGTTAAAAAGTTGTATCATGATCAGAAAAACTTATACCCTGCCTGAGAAGTTGACATTAAAGAATTACTGACTTGGGAGGCTGAGGTGGGTAGATCACGAGGTCAGGAGTTCAAGACCAGCCTGATCAACATGTTAAACCCAGTCTTTACTAAAAATCCAAACATTAGCTGGGAGTGGTGGCATGTGCTTATAATTCCAGTGACTCAGGAGGCTGAGGCAGGGGAATCATTTGAACCCGGGAGGCAGAGGTTGCAGTCAGCCAAGATCGCGCCATTGTACTCCAGCCTGGGTGACAGAGCAAGACTCCATCTCAGAAAAAAAAGAATTACTGTCAGTATTTTAGGAATAATGATATAACTATTTTTAGGAGTTCCTTATCTTTTTGAGACACCTACTGAAATATATATATATACACACACACACACTTTTTTTTTTTTTTTGAGACAGAGTCTCGCTCTGTTACCCAGCCTGGAGTGCAGTGGCGCAATCTTGGCTCACTGAAACCTCCACCTCCTGGGTTCAAGCAATTCACCTACCTCAGCCTCCTGAGTAGCTGGCACTACAGGCGCATGCCACCACACCCGGCTAATTTTTTTTTTTTTTTTTTTTTTGTATTTTAGTAGAGACAGGGTTTCACCATTGTTGCCCAGGCTGGTCTTGAACTCCTGAGCTCAGGCAATCCGCCCACCTCGGCCTCCCAAAGTGCTAGGATTACAGGTGTGAGCCACCGTGCATGGCCACCTACTGAAATATTTACAAGTGAATACCATGCTGCTTCAGGTTGGCTTAAATAACCTGCATGTGGTGGGGTATGACGAACACACTACTGGCCGTGAGGTGGAGCTGGTGACTAGAGAAGGCAGAAGGTGGGTGTGTGGCACAGGTTCACTGTAACAGTCACTCAATCTTCGTGTATGTGTAAAATGTTTCATAATGAAGATCACTTTTAATGCATCCTTAATAGCTCAATCAAGAGTGGGCTGCTGCTTTTGAACCACTACTTTTTAGTATAAACTGCTCCTCTGGATGACTCAGGCCGGACAATGCATTTGCGCCACATTTTCTTTTTGGCGTTCCATTAGAAATGAGAGCATCACTTTTTCTTCCACCTGAAGCATCTGGCACTATGTCTCACACCTAGACACACCCAGCACAGGAACCTGGAAACACTGAAAGCCCAGTGATCACGAAAATATTTCAAACACAAGAATAAATAAAAGCTAAACTGCAAGTAAAATATCACTTTTAAGAAAAAAGTGTACAAAGTTTATTTTTAATTTTAATTTTAATTTTTTATTATTATACTTTAAGTTTTAGGGTACATGTGCACAACGTGCAGGTTTGTTACATACGTATCCATTTGCCCTGTTGGTGTGCTGCACCCATTAACTCATCATTTACATTAGTTATTTCTCCTAATGCTATTTCTCCCCTCTCCCCCCACCCCAAAACAGACCCCGGTGTGTGATGTTCCCCTTCCTGTGTCCAAGTGTTCTCCCTGTTCAATTCCCACCTATGAGTGAGAACATGCCGTGTTTGGTTTTCTATCTTTGCAATAGTCTGCAGAGAATGATGGTTTCCAGCTTCATCCATGTCCCTACAAAGGACATGAATTCATCCTTTTTTATGGCTGCATAGTATTCCGTGGTGTATATGTGCCACATTTTCTTAATCCAGTCTATCACTAATGGACATTTGCGTTGGTTCCAAGTCTTTGCTATGGTGAATAGTGCCGCAATAAACATATGTGTGCATGTGTCTTTATAGTAGCATGATTTATAATCCTTTGGGTATATACCCAGTAATGGGATGGCTGGGTCAAATGGTATTTCTAGTTCTAGATCCTTGAGGAATCACCACACTGTCTTCCACAATGGTTGAACTAGTTTACGGTCCCACCAACAGTGTAAAAGTGTTCATATTTCCCCACATCCTCACCAGCATCTGTTGTTTCCTGACTTTTTAATGCTCGCTATTCTAACTGGTGTGAGATGGTATCTCATTGTGGTTTTCATATGCATTTCTCTGATGGTCAGTGATGATGAGCATTTTTTCATGTGTCTGTTGGCTGCATAAATGTCTTCTTTTGAGAAGTGTCTGTTCATATCCTTCACCCACTTTTTGATGGGGTTGTTTGATTTTTTTCTTGTAAATTTAAGTTCTTTGTAGGTTCTGGATATTAGCCCTTTGTCAGATAGATAGATTGCAAAAATTTTCTCCCATTCTGTACGTTGCCTGTTCACTCTGATGGTAGTTTCTTTTGCTGTGCAGAAGCTCTTTAGTTTAATTAGATCCCATTTGTCAATTTTGGCTCTTGTTCCCATTGCTTTTGGTGTTTTAGACATGAAGTCCTTGCCCATGCCTATGTCCTGAATGGTACTGCCTAGGTTTTCTTCTAGGGTTTTTATGGTTTTAGGTCTAACATTTAAGTCTCTAATCCATCTTGAATTAATTTTTGTATAAGTTGTAAGGAAGAGATCCAGTTTCAGCTTTCTACATATGGCTGGCCAGTTTTCCCAGTACCATTTATTAAATAGGGACTCCTTTCCCCATTTCTTGTTTTTGTCAGGTTTATCAAAGATCAGATAGTTGTAGATGTGTGGTATTATTTCTGAGGGTTCTCTTCTGTTCCATTGGTCTGTATATCTGTTTTGGTACCAGTACCATGCTGTTTTGGTTACTGTAGCCTTGTAGTATAGTCTGAAGTCAGGCAGTGTGATGCCTCCAGCTTTGTTCTTCTGGCTTAGGATTGTCTTGGCAATGCGGGCTCTTTTTTGGTTCTGTATGAACTTTAAAGTAGATTTTTCCATTCCTGTGAAGAAAGTCATTGGTAGCTTGATGGGGATGGCATCTACAAATTACCTTGGGCAGTATGGCCATTTTCACGATATTGATTCCTCCTATCCATGAGCATGGTATGTTCTTCCATTTGTTTGTGTCCTCTTTTATTTCATTGAGCAGTGATTTGTAGTTCTCCTTGAAGAGGTCCTTCACATCCCTTGTAAGTTGGATTCCTAGGTATTTTATCCTCTTTGAAGCAATTGTGAATAGGAGTTCACTCACGATTTGGCTGTCTGTTATCGGTATACAGGAATGCTTGTGATTTTTGCACACTGATTTTGTATCCCGAGACTTTGCTGAAATTGCCTATTAGCTTAAGGAGATTTTGGGCTGAGACAATGGGATTTTCTAAATATACAATCATGTCATCTGCAAACAGGGACAGTTTGATTTCCTCTTTTCCTAATTGAATACCCTTTATTTCTTTCTCCTGCCTGATTGCCCTGGCTAGAACTTCCAACATTATGTTGAATAGGAGTGGTGAGAGAGGGCATCCCTGTCTTGTACCAGTTTTCAAAGGGACTACTTCCAGTTTTTGCCCATTCAGTATGATATTGGCTGTGGGGTTGTCACAAATAGCTCTTATTATTTTGAGATATGTTCCATCAATACCTAGTTTATTGAGAGTTGCTGGCACGTAGAGCTGCTGAATTTTGTCAAAGGCATTTTCTGCATCTATTGAAGTAATCATGCAGTTTTTGTCTTTGGTTCTGTTTATATGATGGATCACGTTTATTGATTTACGTATGTTGAACCAGCCTTGCATCCCAGGGATGAAGCCCACTTGATCCTGGTGGATAAGCTTTTTGATGTGCTGCTGGATTCGGTTTGCCAGTATTTTATTGAGGATTTTTGCATCAATGTTCATCAGGGATAATGATCTAAAATTCTCTTTTTTTGTTGTGTATCTGCCAGGCTTTGGATCAGGATGATGCTGGACTCATAAAATGAGTTAGAGAGGATTCCCTCTTTTTCTATTGATTGGAGTAGTTTCAGAAGGAATAGTACCAGCTCCTCCTTGTACCTCTGGTAGAAGTCAGCTGTGAATCCATCCGGTCCTGGACTTTTTTTGGTTGGTAGGCTATTAATTATTGCCTCAGTTTCAGAGTCTGTTATTGGTCTATTCAGGGATTCAACTTCTTCCTGGTTTAGTCTTGGGAGGGTGTATGTGTCCAGGAATTTATCCACTTCTTCTAAATTTTCTATTTATTTGCGTACAGGTGTTTATAGTATTCTCTGATGGTAGTTTGCATTTCTGTGGGATCAGTGGTGATATCCCCTTTATCGTTTTTTATTGTGTCTATTTGATTCTTCTCTCTTTTCCTCTTTATTAGTCTTGCTAGCAGTCTATCAATTTTGTTGATCTTTTCAAAAAACCAGCTCCTGGAGTCATTGATTTTTTGAAGGGTTTTTGTGTCTCTATCTCCTTCAGTTCTGCTCTGATCTTAGTTATTTCTTGCTTTCTGCTAGCTTTTGAATGTGTTTGCTCTTGCTTCTCTAGTTCTTTTAATTGTGATGTTAGGGTGTCAATTTTAGCTCTTTCCTGCTTTCTCTTGTGGGCAGTTAGTGCTATAAATTTCCCTCTACACACTGCTTTAAATGTGTCCCAGAGATTCTGGTATGTTGTGTCTTTGTTCTCATGGGTTTCAAAGAACATATCTATTTCTGCCTTCATTTTGTTATGTACCCAGTAGTCATTCAAGACCACGTTGTTCAGTTTCCATGTAGTTGAGTGGTTTTGAGTGAGTTTCTTAATCCTGAGTTCTAGTTTGATTGCACTGTGGTCTGAGAGACAGTTTGTTATAATTTCTGTTCTTTTACATTTGCTGAGGAGTGCTTTACTTCCAACTGTGTGGTCAATGTTGGAATAAGTGTGATGTGGTGCTGAGAAGAATGTATATTCTGTTGATTTGGGTAGAGAGTTCTGTAGATGTCTATTAGGTCCGCTTGATGCAGAGCTGAGTTCAAGTCCTGGATATCCTTGTTAACTTTCTGTCTCACTCATCTGTCTAATGTTGGCAGTGGGGTGTTAAAGTCTCCCATTATTATTGTGTGGGAGTCTAAGTCTCTTTGTAGGTCTCTAAGGACTTGCTTTATGAATCTCGGTGCTCCTACATTGGGTGCATATATATTTAGGATAGTTAGCTCTTCTTGTTGGATTGATCCCTTTACCACTATGTAATGGCCTTGTCTCTTTTTATCTTTGTTGGTTGAAAGTCTGTTTTATCAGAGCATAGGATTGCAACCCCTGCTTTTTTTGTTTGTTTATTTTCCATTTGCTTGGTAGATCTTCCTCCATCCCTTTATTTTGAGCCTATGTGTGTCTCTGCACATGAGATGGGTCTCCTGAATACAGCACACTGATGAGTCTTGACTCTTTATCCAATTTGCCAGTATATGCCTTTTAACTGGGGCATTTAGCCCATTTACATTTAAGGTTAATATTGTTATGTGTGAATTTGATCCTGTCATTATGATGTTAGCTGGTTATTTTGCTCATTATTTGATACAGTTTCTTCCTAGCATCAGTGGTCTTTAAAATTTGGCATGTTTTTGCAGTGGCTGGTACTGGTTGTTCCTTTCCATGTTTAGTGCTTCCTCCAGGAGCTCTTGTAAGGCAGATCTGGTGGTGACAAAATCTCTCAGCATTTGCTTGTCTGTAAAGGATTTTATTTCTCCTTCACTTAGGAAGCTTAGTTTGGCTGGATATGAAATTCTAGGTTGAAAATTCTTTTCTTTAAGAATGTTGAATATTGGTCCCCGCTCTCTTCTGGCTTGTAGAGTTTCTGCCGAGAGATCTGCTGTTAGTCTGATGGGCTTCCCTCTGTGGGTAACTTGACCTTTCTCTCTGGCTGCCCTTAACATTTTTTCCTTCATTTCAATTTTGGTGAATCTGACAATTATGTGTCTTGGGGTTGCTCTTCTTGAGGAGTATCTTTGTGGCGTTCTCCATATTTCTTGAATCTGAGTGTTGGCCTGCCTTGCTAGGTTGGGGAAGTTCTCCTGGATAATATCCTGAAGAGTGTTTTCCAACTTGGTTCCATTCTCCCCGTCACTTTCTTTCTTTTTTTTTTTTTTTGACGCGGAGTCTTGCTCTGTGCCCCAGGCTGGAGTGCAGTGGCGCAATCTCGGCTCACTGCAAGCTCCGCTCCCCCGGGTTCACGCCATTCTCCTGCCTCAGCCTCCCGAGTAGCTGGGACTACAGGCGCCCGCCACCTCGCCCGGCTAATTTTCTTGTATTTTTAGTAGAGACGGGGTTTCACTGTGTTAGCCAGGATGGTCTCGATCTCCTGACCTCATGATCCGCCCGTCTCGGCCTCCCAAAGTGCTGGGATTACAGGCTTGAGCCACCGCGCCCGGCCTCTCCCCGTCACTTTCAGTTACACCAATCAAAGGTAGATTTTGCCTTTTCACATAGTCCCATATTTCTTGGAGGCTTTGTTCATTTCTTTTTACTCTTTTTTCTCTAAACTTCTCTTCTCGCTTCATTTCATTCATTTGATCTTCAATCACTGATACCCTTTCTTCCAGTTGATTGAATTGGCTACTGAAGCTTGTGCAGGCATCATGTAGTTCTCGTGCCATGGTTTTCAGCTCCATCAAGTCATTTAAGGACTTCTCTACACTGTTTATTCTAGTTAGCCATTCATCTAATCTTTTTTCAAGGTTTTTAGCTTCTTTGCGATGGGTTCGAACATCCTCCTTCAGCTCGGAGAAGTCTGATCGTCTGAAGCCTTCTTCTCTCAACTCATCTAAGTCATTCTCTGTCCAGTTTTGTTCCGTTGCTGGCGAGGAGCTGCGTTCCTTTGGAGGAGAAGAGACCCTCTGATTTTTACAATTTTCAGCTTTTCTGCTCTGGTTTCTCCCCATCTTTGTGGTTTTATCTACCTTTGGTCTTTGATGATGGTGACGTACAGACGGGATTTTGGTGTGGATGTCCTTTTTGTTTGTTAGTTTTCCTTCTAACAGTCAGGACCCTCAGCTGCAGGTCTGTTGGAGTCTGCTGGAGGTCCACTCCAGACCCTGTTTGCCTGGGTATCACCAGCGAGGCTGCAGAACAGCGAATATTGCAGAACAGCAGATGTTGCTGCCTGATCGTTCCTCTGGAAGTTTCGTCTCAGAGGGGCACCCGGCCGTGTGAGGTGTCAGTCAGCCCCTACTGGGAGGTGTCTCCCAGTTAGGCTACTCGGGGGTTAGGGACACACTTAAGGAGGCAGTCTGTCTGTCCTCAGATCTCAAACTCTGTACCGAGAGAACCATTACTCTCTTCAAAGCTGTCAGACAGGGACATTTAAGTCTGCAGAAGTTTCTGCTGCCTTTTGTTCAGCTATGCCCTGCCCCCAGAGGTGGAGTCTACAGAGGCAGGCAGGCTTCCTTGAGCTGTGGTGGGCTCCACCCAGTTTGAGCTTCCCAATGGCTTTGTTTACCTACTCAAGTCTCAGCAATGGTGGGCGCCCCTCCCCCAGCCTCACTGCCTCCTTGCAATTGGATCTGACTGTTGTGCTAGCAATGAGCGAGGCTCCGTGGGCGTGCGACCCTTCCAGCCTGGCACGGGATATAATCTCCTGGTGTGCCGTTTGCTAAGACCGTTGGAAAAGCGCGGTATTGGGGTGGGAGTGACCCAATTTTCCAGGTGCTGTCTGTCACAGCTTTGTTTGGCTAGAAAAGGGAATTCCCTGACCCCTTGCACTTCCCGGATGAGGCGATGCCTCGCCCTGCTTTGGCTCACCCTCAGTGGGCTGCACCCACTGTCCTGCACCCACTGTCCGACAAGTCCCAGTGAGATTAACCCGGTACCTCAATTGGAAATGCAGAAATCACCAGTCTTCTGTGTCGCTCCCGCTGGGAGCTGTAGACTGGAGCTGTTTCTATTCGGCCATCTTGGAACCTCCCATCAAGTATACAAAGTTTAAAAGGATACATGCTTGCCTGCAATTTCTAAATTTCTATAATTAACATTCATTTTTTGAGAATAAAAATTATAAACATATTGCATAGTTATGATGCAAACTATTCCCTAAAATTTTTACTGTATGTAAGAACTGCATAAAATGTTTCAAAAAATAAAATGCATTCTATAATGGTAAAATCCAAAGACAAGACTAAGATATTGCATGTTCTGTACTTCTTACAGACATGTCCTAATGTTAACAGTCAGTAAACAGACATAAATGGCATGTCACCTGCCAGGGTAACCTTCAGCGCCATTAGCTAATTTCGAACACGGGGAGTGAAGTTTTCGTTGCATTTTGTTGTGCACAGACACAGCCATGACGTCCTGCAGGGGGAGACGGAGCCCCAGGCAACGCTGAGCCACCTCCCAGCCAGGCAAGACATTTGCCCCCAATGAAACCCCCCAAGTCCTCCCACCCACATCAAACCCAAGCAAAGCAAAGGCGATGGCAGGGTGCTGAGGTGGAGTGGCCTCGCCATGAAGACACCCATCTATACGCAGGTAAAAGGTTATACTCTAGAGACTCAGCTGGGAAGGGAAGCGAAGACAGACAAGGAAGCCAATGGCTGCTCCGCTCTAAAACCACAAAGGAACCGTGAAAGGATTAAGTTCAAAGTGAGCAAGTGCTAATGACGAACTCCCAAGGAAAGGCAGTTTTTGTTTTTAGGGGAGAAATGGCGCTTTTACAACTAGACAACTAGCGTAAGCTCCGGAGGTCATCTCGGGTGGAGGGAGAGAGACCAGATGCGAGTTAACAGTTTGATGAAGTCAAAATGGAATAATACCAACCACCGGTACGGTGCTCTAAATCCACCCGAGGTGGGGTAGGGTGTGAGATGGCCTCTAGAACCTCCACACCTTCGCATCCCAATTCAACCCCATGCTTGTGATCCATTCAATTCTCACTTTCTCCTCTCAAAAACAGAGAGCAGCCCCACCAACCCATTCCTTCCAGGACGGGAGAACAGGCTGTAAGTCTCCCGATTCCCAGACAGCTGCTAGTCTTAACATCAGGGCTCACCTCCGTGGGAAAATGGATTCAGACCTCAAAGCACCAGGAGGGGCCACCCAGAAGCCCGGCCATGAGGCCCCGTACCTGATAGATGGCTTCATCGCAGGCATTCTGAAGGCCCAGGTTCACCATCGTGTTCTGCAGCGTGCGGCCCATGTAGAATTCCAGGGAAAGATAATAAATGCGCTGAGGAAGCAGAAAAAGAATCAGATTTCTCATTCCATTCTACACTTTAGGAAGGTTACAGAGATGACAGGACCCATGAAGCCCCCCTCGGGATTTCATTCATGTCAATCCCATGCACAAAAACTGGGCTTGCTCTGTCAAGCAGCCTGCTGACTGCAGCCCACCATAGCAGCCCACCCGGGAGACCCCTCCTCAACACGGCCGTCTCTTCCCTGACCCTCAAGCACCTGGATGAACGCACACTAACTTCCATGATGCGTGGGGAGGCAGGGCAGGTTGGTGGTTGGGGCCAAGGCACCCAGAACTGTACAGACCCAGGTCTGCACTTAGCTCATCATGCACTTAGCTTACCACACATGTGCCCTTGGGCAAGTTACTTCACATCTCTAACACGGATGTAATGTAGGCCATGTCTTCAAGTACTAAATGTAAAGCCCTGAGCACAACTTCCAGCACCCACGTGAAGCATCAATGAACGCCAGCAGAGACGGCTGAATGCATGCCTCCATGTTCCCCAGCAGAAGTCTCTTGGCCGATGCCTGCTGGCTGGCTGGCTTGGGGTTGCCACATGAGCCGGCTCTGTGCCTCTGAGGTGGTGTGGCAAGGACGGTCACCCGTGCAGTGCCTCCTGGGCCCTGAGCGGGGTTCTAGGCGCCCTACTTTCTATACCGAGTACTTCTCATGGCCATCCATGGGCCTGCAGCAGCCAGGGCTGAATGGTAAGATCAGTGGGCACAACTCCCAAGGACTAACAGGATATCTGCACAGCCAACATCTCCCCTGAAATATTTACTAATTGCTGTGGTGGTTTTAACCAGGGGCCAAACTCTTTCTGATATTCTTCACTCCAGGAGGAGCTTAATTCCCTGTCTGCCACCTTGAGGGTGGGCTGGATGTAGCAACATCCCGCTGAGGAGCACAGAAAGGAAACAGCAGCAACTTGACAGTGGAGACAGCTGACCACGCTGACCAGCACCCCAGTGTGCTGTGATGAGGACATTTTCCTCTGTGTGTTCTTCCCAAAACCCATAACCCCAGTGTAATCATGAGAAAAGAGCGGACAAACCCAAACTGAGGAATTTTCTATAAAATGCCTGACCAGCAGTCATCAAATTTGTAAGGTCATAAAAGACAAGGAGTGATCAACAAATTGTCACAAATCTTAAGCCACATTCAGGCTTTTGGAACTAATAAATGAATTCAGCAAGGTAGCAGAATATAAGACTAACATAAAATCAGTTATCTTTACTGTTTTTAATTATTTATGATTAATATAACTATCCAATGTTCATTAGCAATGAACATTCCAAAAATAAAATAAAACAATTACTATGGCACATACACTTTGGGAGACCAAGGCGGGGGACTGCTTGAGGCCAGGAGTTTGAAACCAACCTGGGCAGCAATAGGAGACCCTCCTCTCTACAAAAAATTTAAAAGTTAGCCAGGCGTGGTGGTGCATGCCTGTGGTCCCAGCTACAAGGGAGGCTGAGGTGGGAAGACTGCCTGAGCCTGGGAGGTCAAGGCTGCAATGAGCCAGGCGCAGTGGTTCACATCTCCAATTCTAGCACTTTTTGAGTTTGGCAGTTCCTCAAAAAGTGAAAAACAGAGTTACTATTTGGCCCAGCAATTCCACTCCCAGGTATATACACGCCCAAGAGAAATGAAGGCCTATGTCCCCTCCAACACTTGTACATAATAGCCAAAAGGTGGAAATAACCCAAATGTCAATCCTTCATGTCCTACAACATGAAGGAACCTCAAAAACACCACGCTCAACGGAAGAAGCCAGTCACAACAGACCACACATTCTATGAATCCGTTTATATGAAATGAATCCGTTAAATGTCCAAAACAGGCATATCTAAAGAAACCAAAAGGGGATTGGTAATTGCCTAAGGGTTGGGGATTAGAGGTTTCGGTGGGTGATAACAAAAGGCTTAAAGAGTTTCTGTTCGGGGTGAAGAATGTTTTAAAATTGATTGTGGTGATGGAAGCACAACTCTGTGACTATCCTGAAACCAGTATATCCAACTGTATGCTTTAAAGGGGTGAATTGTATAGTATCTGAATTTTATGTTGATATACCTCTTGTCAAAGAAAGTAATAGATGAGGCCAGGCACGGTGGCTCGCACCTGTAATTCCAGCACTTTGGGAGGCTGAGGCGGGAGGATCTCTTGAGTCAAGGAGTTCAAGGCCATTTCTACAAAAATAAAAAATAAAAAAGGCCGGGCGCAGTGGCTCACGCGTGTAATCCCAGCACTTTGGGAGGCCGAGGTAGGCAATCACTTGAGGTCAGGAGTTTGAGATCAGTCTGTCCAACATAGTGAAATCCCGAAATCCCATCTATATTAAAAATACAAAAATTGGCCAGGCACAGTGGCTCATGCCTGTAATCCCAGTGCTTTGGGAGGCCAAGGTGAGCAGATCACGAGGTCAGGAGTTCGAGACCAGCCTGGCCAATATGGGGGAAATGCCATCTCTACTAAAAATACAAAAAATTAGCCGGGGGCAGGCACCTGTGATCCCAGCTAATCGGGAGGCTGAGGCAGGAGAATCACTTGAACCCGGGTGGCGGAGGTTGCAGTGAGCTGAGACGTGCCACTGCACTTTAGCCTGGGCAACAGAATGAGACTCTGTCTCAAAAATAATAATAATAATAATGATACAAAAAATTAGCCGGACGTGGTGGCTGGCGCATGTAATCCTAGCTACGCGGGAGGCTGAGGCAGGAGAATCGCTTGAACCCAGGAGGTGGAGGTTGCAGTGAGCCAAGATCGTGCCACCACACTCTAGCCTGGGCTACAGAGCGACACTCAGTCTCAAAAAAAATAAAAAATAAAAAAATAAAAAGCCAGGCATGGTAGTGCACACCTGTAGTCCCAGCTACTCGGGGGGCTGGGGCGGAAGGATCGCTTGAGCCTAGGAAGCAGAGGTTACTGTGAGCTGCAATCACACCACTGCACTCCTCCAGCCTGGGTGACAGAGTAAGACTGTCTCAAAAACAAAAAACAAAAAACTACAATGGGCAAAGAGCACAAAGCATTTACCCAGGGGCAAATGAAATTCATAAACAGACTTACCCAGGAAGTCAAGAAATGACGACTGTTACAGAAGGATCCAACCAAGCATGGGAAAGTAAAATAAATAAGTAAATAAAACTACCACAGAACTAAAGGTACCACTGAATGCAAAACAAAAGCAAAGCTGAAAACAAAACCTGGCTGAGAAAAAAGTGAACCAGAGTGGGAGAAGCATGAGAGGGACTGGCTTGGAAGACCGAGGACACCTAATGTCTGCATCACCAGGCTCACTGAAAAGAGGCTGAATAAAACATTTTAAGTATTTTTGGCCAGGTGTGGTGGTCTATAATCGCTACCCTTTGGGAGGCCAAGGTGGAAGGATCACTTGAGCCCCGCAGTGAAAGACCAGCCTGGGCAACACAGCAAGACCCCGTCACTACAAAAAATAAAAAATATACATATATAAAAAGGGTTTTTTTTATTTGTTTTGTTTTGAGACAGGGTCTCACTCTTTTGACCAGGATGGAGTGCAGGGGCGCAATTCTGGCTCACTGCAACCTCTGCATCCCAGATTCAAGTGATTCTCCTGCCTCAGCCTCTCAAGTAGCTGGGAACAAAGGCGTGTGCATCACCATGCCAGCTATTTCTATATTTTTAGTAGAGACAGGGTTTCACCATGTTAGCCAGGCTGGTCTCAATCTCCTGACCTCAGGTGATCTACCCGCCTCAGCCTCCCAAAGTGCTGGGATTACAGATGTGAGCCACCACTCCTGGCCCATAAAGTTTTTAATACATAATTTAAGAATACTCTATAAATATCGAAATCTACAAATTGAAAAAACACACACACATACAAATCATAGCTCTGTCTTTAATGGCCTGTTTTTACTTTTTTGCCCATTTGAATATAGGCTTCTACATTACTATACAAATTCCAACATCTTTTAAATCACAAGACATTACAGCAGTATAATTAATGAGTTCTCATAGCCACTATAAGTACAACTACTGCTGCTGTCACTCACAGCCAGGCCTCTGGCAGACTTTCATCATGCTGGACTTATTTGAATGAACTTAATATTCTATGGGGTTTCCATAGCACCTGCCTCCCCTCCTGCAGAGGAAGACACAGGCACTGTCCAGGTGGGGTTTATTAACCAGTGTGAAATCATACTGAGACCAGCTAGACCCTGGCTGTCTGAGAAAATACTGTGAGTCAAGTATTAACAAGAGGTTTTATAAAAAGCTGACAGGCTAGGAACATGATCAGAATGATTTTGCCTTTAACTAAAAATGTGTATTTATTTTTTTTTAAAAGATGATGGTCTCACTGTGTTGCCCAGGCTGGCCGCAAACGGCTGGCCACAAACTCCTGGCCTCAAGTGATCCTTGCGTCTCAGCCTCCCAGGCAGCTGGCACTACAGGTGTGTGCCACCACAGCTGGCTAAAATGTGTATTTTTAGGTTGTAGTTTGCTCTTTCTGCAAAAGTTCCTAACTTCTACTTAGGAACTTTTCTACTGTGGGGAAAAAGTTTACCAGTTACGTCCCAAGAGCTTGATTATCTCTGTTTGTAAGGGACAGTACTGATGCGGGAAGTGCTGGGCCTAGACTCGAAGCCTGTGCGTCTCCAATTGTCCTCCAGGTTGCAGGCAGACATCGAGGTTTCTGCAGCCTCCTGCTGAAGCACAGCCCCCAAGGCACTGCCCAGGGCCTGCCCTGCCACAGGCTCTGTCCTTGGGGACTGCAATATGTTTTGTTGTTGTGAGGCTTTTCTGCGACTTGTTTCAATTTAAGAACTTTCATCATTTGCTGAGATATGTCTATTTTGCTTTTACCTTAAGATGGTTCCGAGTGAAAACCATGAAACTGAAAGAGGCTTGCTGGAGGAGCTGGCCAAGAAAATGCAGACTTGAATGGTACAGGCTGGGGTCCCATCCCAGCTCCCTGCCCTGGCTAGCTGGGTGACCTGGGCAAGTCACTCAGCCTCTGAGAGGACCACATTAACCTGTGGGCTCGCACAGGGCTAGGCTTGGACTCAGGCAAGGTTGGTTCCACTCACCATATCAGACTTCACAAGGAGAAATGCAGAGCCTAGTAAGTTGGCAGGTGGCAGTTCTGAAAAAAATCATGTAAAGCCATAGGCTTTGTCCAAGCAACAGCCTAGGGACCTAGCTCTTCCATGACCCCAAATCCTGCTGCTACAGGACAGCCTCTTTCCACTCACTCCCCTCTGGCATCTCCTGTGCAACCGTGAACAGGGCTTCCCTGCTCAGGCAGTGCTGGTTGGAGAACTGGACTCACCTGCTTCAGCCTGAAAATGCCAACAGGATCCCTTAACCTCCCTGCTCAGCAGCTCTGCTCTAAGGAGGCCCTGCCGCCTGGGATTGAACTTGCTTTTTCCAGCATGGTCCCTTCTTGCAATATGACCATAACAAGTGTTAACTAGCCTAAAGCCAGCCTGTTTTTTTCTGTTGTTCTTTTTTTTCTTGAGACGGAGTTTCGCTCTGTTGCCCAGGCTGGTATGCAATGGTGCAATCTTGGTTCACTGCAACCTCCGCCTCCTGGGTTCAAGCCAAGCCCCCCACTGTGTGTGTGTTTTTTTTTAAATAGAGTTTATTTATTACATGCAAAGCCTACACAACCAGGCAAATAATAGAAAAGCATAAAGCTCAAAAAATAGATGAAAATATGATCGACACAAACAGTACACAACATAGCAATCATCTAATGACACCTCAGGAGTTAACAGACTGAAAAGAGAATGTAACACCAACCGGCAGGGCCTCATTGTGCTCTCACAGACACAGGTTCACAGAATCAGGCCTGTAGAAACCACCAATTTTTTCTCCCTTTTCTGAAGGGATTTTTAACTGGAGTCTTCATTTAATAACACTGGTGTCTGAATACTCTGGTGGAAAAAGAAAGAACTTTCCCAACATTCAGGGAAACAACAGAAAGAGCTGGAGCCAGGCGTGGTGGCTCACGCCTATAATCCTAGCACTTTGGGAGGCTGAGGCAGGTACATCACTTGAGGTCAGGAGCTCAAGACCAGCCTGGCCAACATAGTGAAACCCCGTCTCTACTAAAAATACAAAAACTAGCTGGGCGTGGTGGTGCATGCCTGTAGTCCCAGCTATTCGGGAGGCTGAGGCAGGAGAATCACTTGAACCTGGGAGGCGGAGGTTGCAGTGAGCAGAGATTGTGCCACTATACTCCAGCCTGGACAACAAGAGCGAAACTCCACTTCAAAAAAAAAAAGAGTTGGGCAGCTGCTTTCACCAAGATGAAGAGCCTCATTCTGCAGGTAGATCTGGTCTGAAATCTGAAACTGGTCCTCCTGTCCCCAAGAAAGCATAGCAACTCTCCTTTTGTGTATTCAATTCTATCAGTGCCAGCATGCCTCAGACCAGCCACCCTCTACTGGTTCCTAAATGGGCACAGAGTGACTCACAAGGCAGACTGTCCCTCCCTGCCACCCAGGCACTGTGGACAGAGCTGGCCCTGATAAGACACAGGGACACGGGCCACTGAGCCAGCTGGAGGCCAGTGGGCACCACGATCCACCAGCCAGGCCTTGGAGGGGGGGCTCCCGGTCCCTCCAGACACAAACAGGTCACCTCCCTGGGCTGGACCTGCTGGCTCCTGCTGGTGAGCTAAGCAGTCTCAAGACACCATCCAGGGGAACCAAGGTCCTATGGGAGGAGAGATGCTGAGGGGCCTCCCACCCGCCAGATGCTGAGGTTGGTCTTTGGCTTCCTTGACAGTGTCAGTGTCCACTCCACCATGTCTGAGGGTGCTTCTGGGAAGTTGCTCACAGAGCAATCTGATAACCTACTACTGTATCTGCTGTAAGGACGTGAGGATTAGCTAGCACATCTCTCAAGCTCCCAGCCTGTGAAGTCACACAGCACTTTCTTAATGAATTAAATGCCAGGGAAACTTGGCTTCCCGTGAGGAGTGGACAGGCTTCTCAACATGGATCGTGGATTTCCTTCACACTCCAGTACCTAGCACTCAAACACAGGTCTGTTTGCTCAATTTTGAAAATGAAATGTAAAAGAATTATAGAACTTTAGAACTTACGGGGATCTTAGAGATCACTTGGTTCTGCAGTAAACAAATTCCTTCTACATCCAAGACACACATTGCCACAGTCCACTGTCTCCTGCCTTCTATTCAATTAAGCTCCACAAAAAGTCTACTCAGTACTAATCTAGAGCCAGAAAGCGATGGGAGCCTTCTTATCACTGACAGAGCCTCATCAACTTACACTAAGTGATCTGGACCGTGTCAAACTACATTTATAACTAGTGAGCCACCAGTCACCATTTTTAACCACTACTTTAATCTTTCATTTTAACTGTTTGCCAGCCAAGAAATGCCACTTAGCTACACCTAAAATTACATGTCATTCTTACTCAAGATACTGTTGAAGACACTGTTAACCAAACCTATCTTAGTGTCCATTACCTTTCTAAATCTGTGTTCATTTCTCTGCCCTTCACCGTATCCTAAGAACGCCATTCTGCATGGGTGAGGAAGAGCCAGCTCCTATCTCCTGCGGTTATCTGCTGCATGTCTTAGGATGCTGTGAATTTCCAAATGGCTTAAAGCTTTGATCTGTTTAATAATAATGAAAAAATAGGTATAATCTGAAAAGACTTCTAAAGTTCTCCTAATTTACTTATTTGTATTTTTTATAATTGTATTTTTGCATTTTATTTGTATTTATTAAGCGGGACAGCTGGTGACATTGGAAAGATTTGCAGACGACAGCACTGTGTCGATGAAAATGTCCAGAGTTTAACTGCTCTACTATAGGTGTGTAGGAGAATCTCCCTGTTTTTCCGGAGTACACATTGCCGTTTTTGGGGGTGAAGGGGCAACAAGGCTACAACTTACTTTTTTTTTTTTGAGACGGAGTCTTGCTCCATTGCCCAGGCTGGAATGCAGTGGCATGATCTCAGCTCACTACAACCTCCTCCTCCCAGGTTCAAGCGATCCTCCTGCCTCAGTCCCCCAAGTACCTGGGACTACAGGCACCTGCCACCGCACCTGGCTAATTTTTGTATTTTTAGTAAAGATGGGGTTTCAGGCCGGGCGCGGTGGCTCAAGCCTGTAATCCCAGCACTTTGGGAGGCCGAGACGGGCGGATCACGAGGTCAGGAGATCAAGACCATCCTGGCTAACACGGTGAAACCCCATCTCTACTAAAAAATACAAAAAAAAACTAGCCGGGCGAGGTGGCGGGCGCCTGTAGTCCCAGCTACTTGGGAGGCTGAGGCAGGAGAATGGCGTAAACCCAGGAGGCGGAGCTTGCAGTGAGCTGAGATCCGGCCACTGCACTCCAGCCTGGGCGACAGAGCCAGACTCCCTCTCAAAAAAAAAAAAAAAAAAAAAAGATGGGGTTTCACCTTGTTGGTCAGGCTGGTACTTTCTTTCAAATGATTCGGAGAAAAATGAACTCACAGCGACAAAAAATGAACTTACAGCGACAAAATGACCTAACAAGTGTGTTACAATGTTTAATATCTGAGGAATCCAGATGAAGGGTATACAGGAATTACAAGAAATCTTTGTATTATTCCTACAACTTTTTAAGAGTCTGAAATCACATAAAGTTTAAAAGGAAATATGGCTGAGACGTGGAGGCGAGGTCAGTTACCTTATTTCATTTTATTTTATTTTATTTAGGCAGGGTTGCCCAGGCTGGAGTGCAATGGTGCAGTCTTGGCTCACTGCAACCTCCGCCTCCCTGGTTCAAGCAATTCTCCTGTCTCAGCCTCCCGAATAGCTGGGACTACAGACACCACCACGCCCAGCTAATTTTTGTATTTTTAGTAGAGACCAGGTTTCACCATATTGGTCAGGCTGGTCTTGAACTTTTGACCTCAGGGGCTCCACCTGCCTCGGCCTCCCAAAGTGCTGGCATTACAAGTGTGAGCCACCAGGCCCAGCCATATTTTATAAAGCCACCACGGCCCCTGTGGATTAGTCAGGGTTCTCCAGAGACACAGAACTAACAGTAAGGTATGCGTAGAGAGAGAGACAGATATAAGAAATTGGCTCAAGTGGTTCTAGAAGTGCAAGGCCGCAACTTGCGGGGGGAGGGGTGGGCCTGGCAAGCTGCAGCTCCGGTGCAACGTAGCTGGTAGCAGGGTTTGTTCTGCAAGGCCTTGCCCCATGGGAGGTTGTAAAACTGTGATGTAATGAGATATATATGTTTGTTCTTTCTGGCCAGTGCTCCTAACACCCTTGTAATTTCCTAAGTGATAAGACCAGTAAAGATGAAATAAGTGTCTTTTGTTATTCATAACAAACGCCTTCCAACCACACCTTAACGAGGTGACTTTTGGCAAGCCCCTAAGGGCAGCGGCTGGTTGCCAGGGGAACCAGATCTGCAATTAGAGGATTGGAAATTTCAGGTCCACCCCTCCCACCACCCCCAAACCTCCAGTGAAGGGAGAGAGGCTAAAGGCTGAGATCATCACCAATGGCCAATGATCACACCAGGTAAATGGGGCCTCCATAAAATCCCCAACTGAAGGGGATGGAAGAGGTTCCTTCCAGTTCAGTGAATCCTGGAGGTGCTGGGACAGTGGCACCTGCAGAGGGTATGGAAGCCACTGCACCCTCCCTCAGACCTGCCCTCTGCATATCTGGCTGTTCCTCAGTTGTATTCTTTATAATTAACTGGCAAACGCAAGCGAAGTGTTTCCCTGAGTTTCCTGAGCCATTCTGGCAAATCATCAAACCTGAGGAGGCTGTTGGTCAGAGGTCAGAAGGGAGGCCCTGATGTGCAACTGACATCTGGGGTGGAGAAGCCTTGTGGGACTGAGCCTCTGGCCTGTGGGATCTCAGGCTACATCCAGGTAGACAGTCTCAGAACAGAACTGAATTGTAGGCCGCTCAGTCAGTGTGGGAAACACTACCCCCCACCCCCTAGAGGCACATCCACATTACTCTCTAGGCATAACAGCCCAGCCAAGCTGACACATAAAAACCAGCCACCACAGCCTGCAAGGGCAAAGGCCAGGCAGTCTTCTGCAGAAACTGAAGGCACACACACTGCAGGCTTCTCCACCTGCTAAAATGACAGCTGGGGCCTACCTTCCAAGTGGCTGGCTGGCTGGCTGGCAGCAACACAAAACAGCACCCACCATCAGTTGCTGGCCAGAGAAAATGACTTTGAGCGATCTGCTGTCAGGGAAGCCTGCCCAGGAGATGCAAGCTGAACTTCACACATAAAAGTAGAAACACATCAGAAAAACTGGGAGTGTTAAGATTCCAGAGGCTGGTCCCACAACTGACTAATTAAAACAAATCCCAGAAGTGGGGATCACAGAGCAGCAGGGGCTGCAAAACGCTTCTCTAGATCATCTTTAACTCCTGGGTCCAGCCAAACCAAAAGATTAATCGTATTTCATTGTGTTTATCTTATTAGGAATATTTAGGACAGCAGTGTGGGCCCCAAGGTAGAGCTGCTTTTCCTTAATCTGTGTCGTAGTCATGCCAGGAGCTTATGGGAAGAGTCTCAAAAACTGACTGTTAAATCCACTGCAGGGGTGCTGCAGGTCAGTGGTTCAGCACATTGACAACACTGCTTCACAAAGGCCCACAGAATAAACCGTGCACCTGTCCTTTCGGGATGTTATAGAAGGGATCCCATGACTCTCATAACTGGGCATGGGCTGCTTTCATTGCCAGGATCCTGGTCTGCGTTTTGTGTCCTGACTCTCACTGTCCCACCCCAACCTTCACTTTGAGGCCTTCTAATGTGAACCTTTTGTGCTCCATCTAGCATAAGCATCCTCAAATTCTCTTTGGATGGAGATGGAATGTCAATTCAATATGAAATGGAAACGTTTTAACTCTAACATTTCAGAATGGCAACAGACTTCGGAAACAGATCACCAGCTTGATTCCCCTCATTTTAAAGATGAGAAAACTGAGGCCAAGAACGGCAAATAAATGCACCCAAGCCCACAGTTGCACAGACCGAATGGAAAGGCCAGGATGAAAAGGAGCATGGAATCACGCACACCCTTCCTTCTCCATGCAGTGCAATCCCAGGCTCTGCAGCTTCAGGTTGGACTCTTCTTGCCACCTTGTCACCACTTCAGAGAATCCATTAAACGTCTTCATGACCAACTGCCACCTCTTGCCAAGCACAAAGTTCTCCATGTTAGCCAGATGTTTTCATGTGCTGATTTGCCAAGCATGGCAAAGCTTGACAAATCTTCCTCTGAACACTCCAACTTCTACTCTTTCTGCTATTTACCACAAATAAAGTGCTAAGAGTTGTGCAACAATAGGTTCGGTATAATGCTATTTTACGTATTAAAAACAAGTTTCTGTCAATACAGAAAAAACAATGTAGAACACAAAATATTTATAGCATTTACAAAGTGGGTGATAGAAGTGGGTTACAGGATTACAGTTAATTTTTTTCCTTCTGGCTTATCTATATTTTCTAATTTTTCCTCCAGTAATAATTTTTCCTTCAGGACTTGCATAATTTTTTTTTTTTTTTTTGAGACGGAGTCTCCTCGCTCTGTCGCCAGTGCAGTGGCATGTTCTCGGCTCACTGCAAGCTCCGCCTCCCGGGTTCAGGCCATTCTCCTGCCTCAGCCTCCCGAGTAGCTGGGACTACAGGCGCCCGCCATCATGCCGGGCTAATTTTTTGTATTTTTAATAGAGACGGGGTATCACCGTGTTAGCCAGGATGGTCTCGATCTCCTGACCTCGTGATCCGCCCGCCTCGGCCTCCCAAAGTGCTGGGATTACAGGCATGAGCCACCACGCCCAGCCACATAATTTTTAAAAAGACAAAAATAACAAAAAAAGCATTCTATTTAGGAACTCTAGAGTGTCATATTACCAGTCTGCAGTGTGCCGGTGAATATCTGAGGTCATTTCTGGCTGAGGGGGAGGCACAGCACGTGTTTTCTTGGGAGCCCACCTCCTCTCATTGGCTCTGGTGGGACTGGTTGCTGGTCCATCACCAGCAAACATGAAACTTTTCCAGAGAAAGGATGGCAAGTTTATTTTCATCATGAATTAGCCAAAGAAGTACCTAAATCCCAATTTTCCACTTTTACACGTCCTTCCTACTCAGAATAGGCACACAGCTTATTTACAGACTGTGAGGTTTAAGAGAAAAGTTTACAACTTTACAACTTACAGATTGTGGTTTAAGAGAAAGGTTTCCACCAAGAGCCACCACAGTAGACAATCAAAACAGATCTCACAGTGGATCAGAAAACCTGTTTTGTTGCAGGGACTATCTTGTTCATGAAGGTCATTTCCGTAATCCCTGAGCCCATCGCTGGCCTCTCCATGATGTGATTATATATAAATACTCCAATGGGCACCCTAAGGTGCCGAGCTGAGTCCTGGTCCAGCTCCAAGGAAATGCCCTTGAATGTGAAGGCAGAGCTATGTCCTTGCCATAAACCACTTAGACAATAAAAATGATGTTGTAGGCTGGGTGCCTTGGCTCACGCCTGTAACCTCAGCACTTTGGGAGGCCGAGGCAAGCGGATCACGAGGTCAAGAGTTAGAGATCAGCCTGGCCAACAAGGTGAAACCCCGTCTCTAATAAGATACAAAAAATTAGCCAGGCATGGTGGTAGGCACCTGTAATCCCAGCTACTCGGGAGGCTGAGGCAGGAGAATTGCTTGAACCTGGGAGGCAGAGGTTGCAGTGAGCCGAGATCGCGCCACTGCACTCCAGCTCTGGGCTATAGGGCAAGACTCCGTCTCAGAATTTAAAAAAAAAAAAAAAAAAAAAAAAACATTGGTGTTGTGCATCAGAACTGTCCCAACAGCAGGGAATTCTGGGGGAGCCACTGCTTCTTGGCTGCTTTTCCTGGCAAAGTCATCCCAAGCCCTTGTTATAACCTGTTTTGGCCATTTGTTGCCACTTCTATGTTTTGCATACTAAATATGAAGAGCCCCAGTTGGTATTCTAACAAATCTGTCCCTTTTACCCTCTCTATTTCAGAAAAAAAGAATGTCCCAGAAAAAGTTTGGCAAAGCAATCAATCTCTTAGCAATTACTGTATTAAACATATCTTAATGCCCTACAAAAATATTCTAAAATACCATCCATAAAGTAAGTCCTCGGTGCCCAGGTGTATACACTGCAAGTAAAATCTTTGCCAAGTGGCTTCAGGTGTGGAAGTGTGTCTTTTCCTCACCAATTTTCCCTCTACGTTAGTGTAGTAGAAAGACACAATTCTCCATAGTCAAAAGTTAAAAAACAAACAACACAACAAAAAACTGGCAACATGGGGCTGTGCAAGACTACCATGTACCTATCAAACTGAAACCTACCATCCTATCCATTGACTTGCAAAGCTGTTTATCAGGGAAAAAGTTACAAATGTTTACGAATGAAACAGAAAATCTAAAAAACTGTATGTGCATTATACTTTTTAAAAATGTGTACATATGTTTAGGAATACCAAAAAACCGGCAGGAACACAGGCCCATAGTTAATATGGTTAAGAGTAACGGGGACAATCAGTGACTTCAACTACTCAAACAAATTTTTGCAAGATATAAAAAGTAACAATTACTAAGGCAATCTCTATGAACTTTAACCCAAGTAAATTTCTCCAAGGGAGGTATGGGAACCTCTAAGACAGAGCCTTCTTCAAGGGCTCCATCTCCAGCTCTGAGCTTCGTACCCCTCCTGCGTGAAGCAGGCATCTTCAGCGATTTTCTTCTAAGCAGCGCACACACACAAAAGTCTCACAATTCCCTGCAGATTACCGAGCTCACCCCCTTCCAACCTACAAGGCTGCCCAGGCCGGGTTCCAGTCCCATCTTCTCCTACAGGCTGCTGCAGGAAAACAAAAGGTGGCTGGAGGCAGGGGCGGGGAGCACGGGCTCTGCAGCCAGCGCGGAAGCGCACCGCCAGAAAGAGACCGGGAACATCCGCCAGGCTCCCGGGCTCAGCATCATATGCGGGGGACGGCGCGGGCTCTTAGTGGAGGGGACCTGTGGCCGCGGCCCTGCGCAGGGGACGCCCGGCCCCCGCCGACCGCGGCTTCCAGGCGACTCCCCAGTCGGCTGTGCCTGGCCGCCGGCCGGAGACGAGCGCGGGTAACGCCCAGGGGGCCGCCCCGCAGAGAGATCCCCGCCGGCGCGGCTCCGGGACTGGCGCCCTTTCAGCGGGCCCGGGCGCAGAGGGCGGGGCAGCTCCTCACCTTGGGGTCGCGCTCGTAGTAGTGCTGCTGCGTGCGGATCCAGCGGCCCACCAGGTGGTCGCGCACCGTGTGCGCCAGCGCAAAGAAGTAGTCGCGGGGCGTAGCCACATTGCGGTCCTTGACCAGCGTGAAGTGCAAATGCCGGTTGAAGCTCTTCCGCACCTCGGCCACGTCGCCCAGCCCCGCCAGGCCGCGCACGCTGATCTGCTTCCGCTTCTCGCTGTCCGTCAGCGGCTTCGCCATCGCGCCGGCCGAGGCGGAGGAAAAGAGATGGAGAAGGAAAGCGGCGGGACACTAGAGCGCCTGGATGGTGCAGCTGCTCTGGCGCCCGGCACTGCGGCTCTGCGGTCGGGACGGGCCGCGCCTGCGCGCTGCGCCGGGACGGGGCCTCGGGGAGGCGGGACGGGGCCTCGGGGAGGCGGGGCGGGGCCTCGGGGAGGCGGGGCGGGGCCTCGGGGAGGCGGGGCGGGGCCTCGGGGAGGCGGGGCGGGCGTCCAGGCTCACAGCTGAGAGCGCTGATGTGGTCCGAGGCAGCAAGGACCGGTCCACAACATTTGAGATTGGGGTTTGCCCCCTCGTTGGGGAAGCCCGGCAGAAAGTGGGAGCGACTGGAGGGGGCAAGAGACCCGGGGCCTTGAAGCGTGCGGTCCTGGCAGCTCCTGCCAGCCCGGGGGCGGTGCGGGAGGGGGCCCTGCCCTCGGGCCCTGGGGGTTCCTGGGGCCGGTCCCCACGCCCTACACCGGGTCACCAGGTGCCTCGCGGGAGTGCGCTGGGCCCGGGCTGTGGCCGAGGCCTGGTAAACTTTCGGGGAAACTGATTACAGCTTGAAAGGCATCCACCAACGCCTGCTGGGCCCGGTCTTCTGTGTCGGGGGCAGGGCGGCTCTGAAAATACCAGCTATTTGCTTGCCACTCCAGGCCGATGGCAGACGTGGAGAAAACGAACTGCCAGAGAACGGGAGACGCCCATTCCCGAGGGCGCGAGGCAGCCACAGCCAAGTGCCACCATGACCCCGCCTCGGATGGACCGCAGCCCCCCAGCCCTCCGAGAAACCCTGCTCCCGAAACCACCCGGCAGACGCTGTCCGCTTTGAGATTACAGCAGGGAGAAGGACACATGCCTGTCTGGCCGGGGAGCTCAGCCACTAACGAAGATTTAGCCTCCACCATCCCAACCCAGGCTGCAGCTCCAGATAGGGGGCGTCTGCACATAGCTTCCCACACTTGGTCCCCGCGGAACACAGTCCTGCTGGCCTCAGCCTATGGGAACCCTGCTTCATGTAAAGGTCACCTAAACTCTGCCTTCCCCCATTCCCATAAGAACTCTGCCTTTCCCTTCGTTCTTGGGAGGCTCTCCCTCATTACAGTGGGTCAGTACACCCGATTTTGTGGGACTACAGGTTTGCTCCTGGTGGTCTTGGGCTGAAGGGGCTGCGAAGGTTACTGAATTTCATGGAGGTAAAAATTGCCCGCGGGAGATGTCATAAAAGTCCAGGTGCAGTAGGTTTCTTGGTGTGATGCTTCAAAGTTATCTTCTTACCTGGAGCCCCTTCCAGCTGCAGACTTCAGAGGTCGGAGGTTAATCAATCTGGAATGACCCCACAGCCCACCCAGCTCCAGCTTGGGATTCACTCCTGCACTATATCCTAGGGATTCTGGAGCCAACAAGATCGAACTTCGGGCACAGATGGCAGGGCTGTGGGGTCGAGCTTGGCTGCAAGCTCCAAACACTGATGCAATCTCTCTGAGGGTGATCTGGCAATTCAGAAGTCAAAAAAACGATAGTGCCCCATGACCACTTCTACCACTCTGGGGAATAGAGTTCAAGCAAAGCTTCAAAAGACAAAAAGCAAGCTATGCAAATATGTTTTCTGCTGTGGTGTGGTAAAGGTTAATCCCCCAGCTGTGGTGCACACCTGGCAAAGAATGGAGGAGCTGACACTTATTGATCATTACTTGCAGTGTACGTATATTAACTCCTGATCTCTGCAAACAGCCTGCTATTACTCCTGCTTGACAATGGAGAAGGTGAGCCACAGGGAAGTTAACTCTTCCCTAAGCCCACACAGCTAATAAGGGAAACAGCCAAGGTTCACCCCAGCCAAGCCCTGCTCCACTGCACAAGCCCGGAACAACGTATCTATGCTCAAAGTTAATATCATAAACCACTGTGCTGCTAAAAGGAATGACTATTTTAATAGCTAGCTAGGAAGGTGTGATAGATGACACAATACTGATAAATGAAAGACAAAAATAAGGATGTAATGCAGAAATGACAGTAATGATTTAAATATTATTTTAATTTAGTCAATTTAAATTTAAATAACCACATGTGGCTACGGACTACTGTGTTAGAAACACAGGTGCGTATCCAAACCTAAACACTGGTTATTTCTGAATGGAAGAATTATCAGGGGGGTTTCCTTATTTTCTCCATACATTTTGTATTTCCTGTTTTTTCCACAATATTTCTTTTATAATTGGAGTAAGTTTTAGTAAGAAAAACTAGAGGCCACAGACTTCACTAATGGTTGTTGATTTAAGGCCTATATATTCTCTTACTGGATTGACTTTTAATTCTGTGTGCTCTGGTTAAATAAATTTTAAGTCCTTTCTTTCATAGCTACACTTTATGAAATTTTCCAAGATCCTGACAAAAATTCTTTTTTTTTTTTTTTTTTTTTTTTGCTAATCCCACACAAATGTTTGACAAAAATTCTTTGACCAAACTCTAGTCAGGATTCTGAGCCTTCTCCTAGGGCCATTGTAGACTTCCCTGTGACATCCGTTTTAGTAATCCCTGCTTTGTCAATTTAGCAAGGACTCCCTGCCCCTGATAGCTGATCCCCCTCGGTGACATCTGATCAGGCTCCCCATGCTCCACCATCCCCCATGATATCCAATCACCCTGGCCTGCCTTCAGCAGGAATCCTGTGAGGTGGTTTAGCCACAATCCCTCAGACCCCTGAAGTGTCCTTTTAGTAACTGTCCATCCACTGACCCCTCCCCTGGTCCTTGGCTATAAATGCCCACTTGCCCATGCTGTTTTTGGAGTTGAGCCCAGTCTCTCTCCCCTGCTGCAAGACCCCGTTGCAGTGGTCCCTGTACCTATCATGATGGTTGTGAATAAAGTCTTTGGTACCATGCTTTAACAAATGCTATTGATTTTTTTTTTCTTTAACAGTTATCTTACTCAGATGTAATTTCTTCTTCCTGGGAGCCACCATGGTCCTTCCCCTCTCCTGCAGCACTTAGTCCAATACTGAATCTTCATGATGTGATTCTTCATAATGCACATGGTTGATGCAGCGAGGAGCCCTCTCACCATCATGTCTCCTCACCTCCTCTGGCCGCTAATATTGCTGGAGTGGCTAAATGAGTCCCAGGATTAATTATCTCAGCCATTTCATTTTTCATTAATTATCTCAGCCATTTATTAATAAATCTCAGGTTATTTATTTATTTAATTATTTATTAATGTTTTTGAGATGGAGTCTTGCTCTGTCACCCAGGCTGGAGTGCAGTGGTGCAATCTCTGCTAACTGCAACCTCCGCCTCCTAGGTTCAAGCAATTCTCCTGCCTCAGCCTCCCATGTAGCTGGGATTATAGGCGCCCGCCACCATGCCCAGCTAACTTTTATATTTTTAGTGGAGAAGGGATTTCACCATGTTTCCAGGCTGGTCTTTAACTCCTGACCTCAGGTGATCTGCCCACCTCGGCCTCCCAAAATGCTGGGATTACAGGCGTGAACCACCATACCTGGCCATCATTTTCAAATAAATAATTTTTAGATAAAATGTTATGAAGAAAAGCAGGTTGAGCTGTTAGTTGCAGGAGGTGATATTTGAGCTGAGACTAAAAAAAGTGAAAGAATGGACCAGGTGCAGTGGCTCACGCCTGTAATCTCAGCACTTTGGGAGGCCAAGGTGGGTGGATCACTTGAAGCCAGGAGTTCGAGACCAGCCTGGCCAACATGATGAAACCCCGTATCTACCAAAAATACAAAAATTAGCTGGGCATGGTGGCGCATGCCCGTAATCCCAGCACTTGGGAGTCTGAGGCAGGAGAATTGCTTGAACCCAGGAGGTAGAGGCTGCAGTGAGCTGAGATTGCAGTCTAGGCCACAGGGCAAGAGTCCATCTAAAAAAAAAAAAAGAAGGAATGAATGAATCTGGGGCAATAGCAAATGCAAAGGTCCTGAGATGGGCATCCACTTGGACAGTTCACAAAAGAAGCATCTGAGGGGCATTGGGATACGCCACCCCAAAATATGCCTCTTTGCATGTGGATTATTTTGAGTTAAAGGCCATTAAGACCAGCAGACCACAGGAAAGGCTCTAAAAACCATTTTCATTTTGTAAAAGAAATTAACATTTATTATAAAGGAAATTTCCATGTCTCCCTCTTCCATGCAAGGAAGAGGATATCTTGTAACAACTCTTATCAATGGAAGAAGGTACTGACTTATTCTGCATAACAAACCTTCCTAAAGAACCCTTGTTTACCATACTTTTCCTGGGCACCTTCTGCTGAGGTTTGAATATGCCCTCCAAAACTCATGTTGAAATTTAATTGCCATTGTGTAAGAGGTAGGACTGTTCAGAGGTGATTAGGCCAGGAGGCCTCCACCCTCAAGGATAGATTAATGCCATTGTGGGAGTGGGTTGTTATAAAAATGAGTTTGGCCCTCTCTTGTTCTGTCTCTTTCACCCTCTCTTGCACTTCCACCCTTCTTCCATGGGACAACGTAGCATAAAGGCCCTCACCAGATGCCAGTGCCATGCTCTTGATTTCCCAGTCTTCAGAACCATGAGCCAGATAAGCCACTTTTCTTTATAAATTACACAGTCCGTGGCATTCTGTTACAGCAGCACAAAATAGACCAAGACACCTTCCCACAACATGCCTCTCCTGCCCAGAAGCTCCAGGCCTTTTCCTTTGTGTCAGCCTAAGATGATAGATGAACCCAAGTTCTGACCCCACTTTGGGTTATTCATTGCCAGGTACTGCCATGTGTAAGTGCAATGCACATGCCAATTAACTTGTTTTTCTCTTGCCTGATTGAATTGTCTTTGGCTGGTGTAATTAGAGGTGCCCTAGCTGGAGACCCTAACATGGGCCAGGGAAAAGATTTTTTTCCTTCTGTAAATAACCAAGAGTTGGATTCAGCTTCATCTTCCATTTTAGCAACAAAACTGCCAGGCTTCAGAACAGGCAAAATGGAAAGAAATTGGGCTATGCTTTTATTTTACATAAAGCTGAAAAGCAGGTTTACCCTTCTAAGAGAAAGGATTGTGCTGGCAGCCTGGATCAGAGCAGTGATCAGGCCAGAGCATCTACTAACCTCAGCATCAGGGAATCCCTGTTTTAGACTGTCCTCTACGTCTCTGTCTTCTCTTTTTGGGAGGTCATTTTAAAAAAATCACTAAGAAGGGATGGATGCTGGTTCTGGTTTAGTTACTATTGTAGTGAGCTATTCTGTGTTGTTGGAGATAATACGTTACCTTTAAAGTTCTTTTATCTGTTTTTTGAGACAGGGTTTCATGGTGTCGCCCAGGCTGGAATGCTGTGGTGTGATCACGGCTCACTGCAGCCTCGATCCCCTAGGCTCAGGTTATCCTCCCACCTCAGCCTCCCAAGTAGCTGGAACTACAGGTGCATGCCAGCATACTCAGCTAATTTTTGTATTTATTATAGAGATGAGGTTTTGCTATGTTGCCTAGGCTGCTCTTGAACTCATGGGTTCAAGCCATCCACCTAACTCGGTCTCCCTAAGTGTTGGGATTACAGGCATGAGCCACTGTGCCCAGCCTAAAGTTCTTTTAAATAGGTATTTAAGATTCGAACTGTAGCAAATCCCCTGTCGTCTGCCTCAGAAAAAGAGATGAAAGATGTCTTGTGAATGGATTAAAATGCTGTGGGACTTAGAAGTGAGGTGTGGAAAACAGATATTTTTGGTCTGCTAGGCTTAAGCTTCTTGAGGACTTGAAGAGTGTGTCATTGATTGCTGACGAAATGAGTGACTCAGAAGCACCGCCAGCCCTTGAGACCGCAGGTGTGGAGGGAAAATCTCTCTGGGATCCCAGCAACGCCACTGGCAGATCTGTGCTGGTCAATTTCGTGTTAGAAAGGAACACAGACCCAGGCTTTCAGGAAATGAAGATATATAACAAATGCATTACTTTTGAGAGGCTGGTAATTATAAAGCTCAAGGGAATAAAGAGCCCACCAGCTGGAATGACACTGTGGAACTGATGCCTTCCCTTCACTGGGGTGTGTCAACAGATATTCTTCATGACATTAATGATTTTAACACACTGACATTAAAGGAAAAAGATTCCACGAGACCAGAGTGATACTAAGAAGAAACGAAATGGAGATGGGGAAAGAAGGAAGCCGTTCCTCTCTACAGGGTGCCAAATCAATACTGGAGATTTTGAGAACTACTGGACAGCGGCCACAGGGGAACAGGGGATTCACTGCATCTCGAAGCCTCACCCTACACTTTACCTTTATTAGCTATAAAAGGGAAAAGGGATTTGCAATGGAGAGGTATGGCAGACTCCAGCTTCATGAAGTGATGCAACTTAGCATCGCCACCCAGGGGATAAACCCACACTGAGTCTGATTCAGTGCACCGAGAAGGACAAACATCATTTACTCTGCCGTAACATAACGCAGTATATTACAGACTAACATATGTAGTATATTACATTCCCTAGTAACACAGTACAGGCTTCTAGGACACTGTTTGTAGAAGTGCAGGTAATACTTGAAGCAGTTTCCCAAACTTCCAAATAAAAACTCTTGACAGGGCTTGTGACTAGCACATTCCCAAAGCCCCAAACCCAGAATTCCACCTGCTTAGTGAGCACCTCCAGGGCATTTTTTTTTTTTTTTTTTTTTTTTGAGATGGAGTTTTGCTCTTGTTGCCCAGGCTGGAGTGCAATGGCACGGTCTCGGCTCACTGCAACCTCCACCTCCCAGGTTCAGGCGATTCTTGTGCCTCAGCCTCCTGAGCAGCTGGGATTATAAGCGCCCATCTAATTTTTGTATTTTTAGTAGAGATGGAGTTTCACCATATTGGCCAGGCTGGTCTCGAACTCCCAACCTCAGGTGATCCACCCGCCTTGGCCTCCCAAAGTGCTAGGATTACAGGCATGAGCCACCGCACTCGGCCATCTCCAGGGCATATTTTCACTGTGCAATGTGGGAATCTCTGCCGCAGGGCGGGCTGCGTTTCTAACCCAGTGGCCCAGTTCTACCAGGACTTCCCCAATATGCAGATAGGGGTGCAGGGGCTTTCAGGGGGCCTCAAGGCATCTGTGAGCTAGGCCTAACTGCTGCTACTGAATGACTGGGAGATGAGTTCCAGAGCTGGGACGAGAGTGGGTCTGGTACCCTGCCCCAGCCCTCCCCTGACAGGAGTTAGTGAGGGACAGATGAGCATGCTAAAGAGACAGCAAGCTGGTCACACCCTGGGGCCACCACCCTGCTGTCTTCCAAGTCAGAAACATGTCCTGACTTTGGGGGAGAGGGTATATGTTAAATGGGCCCACCCTGGGAGCTGTGGTGGTCACTGTGGAGCTCAGCAATGGACTGCACTCCCTGCTGCCCCATAGTGACCAGGCGGTGGGTTTCATCCAAGGGGCAGGGCTCAGAAGGCCAGGCTGAGCCACTGATATGCATGTCTGCACCCCGCCACTTCCTGCTTAGTTAGTATCAGGCCCGGGATGAAATCGGCACTTAAGACGCTCAGGGGTCCTCCCACCCGTTCTGGCCAACACAAACCTGCCAGCATAGTACTGAGTGGAAGATTCCAGTGCACCCATGGGCCTGGCTGTTAAAATGTCTGCCTCTCCAGAGGACAGGTTAAGTTCACACTGAGAAAGCCTGGCTCTCTTCAGCTGGCCTGAATTAATGTGAGAAGGATGAGCACAGCACCTGTGGAAATGGCGCTGGAAAACAAGTGTCCCTAGGAACTGCCTCTGCGCCACCCAAGTGCGCCGGCCCGGTGTCCTCAGACAACCCAGGAGGAGTCCTCCATCTGGCCACTTCCCACCCGTTAGGCCCCGAGGGGACAGCAGGTCAGTGAGACCCAGACCCCACCAGCAAAGGACCCTTCCTTCATTCATCAGACACTGGCTCTATCTGCAGTGCACCTGCTGCCAGCCAGGCACTGAGCTTCACATCCACACAAAACACAAGACCTCTGATACGGTTCGGGTCTGTGCTCCCACCCAAACCTCATGGTGAATTGTAATCATGTTGTTTTGGAGGTGGGGCCTGGTGAGAGGTGACTCGATAATGGGGTGGATTTCTCATGAATGGTTTAGCACCATCTCCTTGATGCTGTTCTCAAGATAGTGAGTTTTCATGAAATCTGGTTAAAAGTGTGGGCCCCACCCCTTGCTTCTGCTCTGGCCATGTGATCTGCTGCCTCCCACCTCGCCTTCCACCATAACTGTAAGATTCCTGAGGCCGCCACAGAGGCTGAGCAGACATCAGTACTAGGCTTCCTGTACAGCCTGCAGAACTATGAGCCAATTAAACCTCTTTTCTTTATAAATAATCCAGTCTCAAGTATTTAGAGAAATGCAAAAATGAACGAATACAACCTCACAGTTCTGGGGGCTGAAAAGTCTAAGGATGGCGTGTCCTTCTCAGTGCATGGTCAAGATGCCAGCAGGTTTGGGGCCTGGTGAGGCCCTTTGCTTCTTCCATGGTGTCTTTTGCACGGTGTGTCCTCCGGAGGGGAGGAGGGCTGCATGCTCACATGGCAGAAAGTGAAAAGCCAAGAGAGAACCCAGTCCCAAAGCCCTTTCACTAAGGCATTAAACCCACCATAAGGGTGCAGCCCTCACGGCTTAATCGCCTCTTAAAGGCCCCACCTCCCAATACTATTACACCAACAATTGAAATTCAACACAAGTTCTGGAGGGGAGGGCATTCAAACCCTTGCCCCTTCTCTGAACCCATGGGACTTGCCCAGCCTGCCAGCCTGCCTGGGCTCCGACTCCTTCCTCAGCCTGTGTCTCCACGGCCCACAGTTCCATCAAAACATCCTGCTCTCCATCTCCAGACTCCCAGCCTGGCATTTCCAAGATTCTCCCCTTTCACAGCCCCTCAAATCCAAATCCTACAGCAAATGCTGGAGATTCTATTTCAGTCCTCTCTTGTCAGGACTGACAGTGTCAGCTGGAGCCCCTGTCCTTTGGGACGCCTGTGAAATGGTCCTGAACACCTCAAGTTGGACCCCCTCAATATCAGTTTGGGGGTGTCCCTGATGTCACCCACTGACCCTAATGTGCTTCTCGGCGCCTTCAGTTTCCACATCAACACAACTCCTTATAGGTTAGTACAATCCCTTTGAAAAACCGGCAGTGTTCACTAAACAAACGCCTCCCTATGACCCAGCAATTCTACTCCAAAGAAAACATCCAACAGAAATGAATACTTATGCTCACCCCAAGGCATGTACAAGAACGTTCAGAACAGCCCTATTCAGAACAGTCCCAAACTGGAAACGATGCAAACGTCTATCATCACTGGAATGGATAAATACACTGTGGCATATTCACATCAACACAAGGATGAGTCATCTACGACTTTGCTCTCCCACATGGATGAGTAATGCTGTGTGAGGGACCAGCCCAAAAGAGCACATCCTGTTCCCTGAAGCCCTCAGGTGTCAGACCTCTACCCTGTTAGGAAGGAAGTGGCTGAACCTCCCGCTGTGTGCAACTGGAGGGGCTGTGAGGAGTGGGGTCTGGAGAAGCTCCTCATCGCTGTCTGGTGTATACAAGTGTGAAAGTGCACTGCGGGCACACTTGGCAACCACCCCCTTGTGGGCAGCGTCTATAGGTGTGGTGGACCTCCCCAGACCTGGGCCACGGGCCTGCGGGGTCCCACATCCCACGGTCATTCCCTACCTTATCCAATGCCTCTTGGCCCTCCCCACACTCAACAGGGCTTTAGGTCCTTCATTAAGACCAGTGGTGCCAGCGACGCCCAGGCCTTCTCCACAAGCTACAAAGAATCTGCCCAGCAGCCAGTCTTCCCAGGAGGAGGCCAGGAGCCACCAGCTCAAGACTTGACTTCCTTTTTTTTATTTTGGCGCAATATAAGTTCATTGCAACCTCTGCCTCCTGGGTTCAAGCGATTCTTCTGCCTCAGCTTCCTGAGTAGCTGGAATTACAGGCACCCGCCACCGTGCCCGTCTAATTTTTTGTATTTTTAGTAGAGAGGGGGTTTCATCAGTTTGGCCAGGCTGGTCTCAAACTCCTAACCTCAGGTGATCCACGCACCTCGGCCTCCCAAAGTGCAGGGATTACAGGCATGAGCCACCACACCCGGCCATTGTGTTTTGTTCCTTGTGGGGATGCACAACCCTCTTCCAACCCGTGGCTACTGCTCTTGGGGTCCTGTTGCTGGGGGCCCTGCAGTAGACTCCACACAGGTCCTCCTGCCTCCTGGGCCCCTCCTCAGAGCCTCCACAGGGTGCAGACTCCACTCCCCAGATGGAGATCTGAGCCCAACACCCTTCCTGCAAACCACTACCTCACAAGAAAGACAATAATCCTACACCCCCACCCCAGACCCCTTCCTGGCAGGTCCCCAGGCTGGGCATGGGCAGGGCAAAGACAGACTTGAGGAGGTGGCCAGGGTGAAGGCGAACAGTGGGCCAAAGCTAGTGGGCATCCTGATGTGTGGATTCCGAAGGGACCAGGTGAGCAGGGAGCAGTACTGAGGTCAGCGAGGCTGGAGGGAGACAGAGGAAGCCCATAATCAGGGAGCTTGGGAGCCGCCTGCTGGGCAGGGAGGGGCTGTGGACACCAATCTGGCACTCTCAAGCCCTTCCCCGCCTGGCTCTCGCCCTCCTCTGGCCCATCGGTGTTTCCCTTGGGAGTGGTGTGGGTCCCCACCTGGACTCATCCTGGGGAAGCTGCCTCCTGGAGCAGGTGGGATGCTGGAGCTCCGCAGGGCTGGCCTGGTTCACTGTGAAGACGCTCCTGAGAGCCTGCCTAGTGCAGAAGGGCCCTGAGCTGGCTGCTCTGCCTGCCTGAAACGGGGCACCAAGCACAGGAGCCTCTGGATCTGGTAACCCCACTGTTTTGGTACGGCTCTCAAGCTAGGAATACCTTTTACATTTTAAAATTATTGAAAAAAAATCCAAGTAATCATGGTGTTAAAACAATATGAAAATTGAATTTCAGTGTCCATAAATCAAGTTGGGACGCAGCTTCTCTCATTCATTTATGGTTGTCTAAGGTTCTGTCACCCTTCGACAGCAGAGGTGAGCAGCCAAAACAGAGACTGCACGACCTGCAAAGCCTGAAATATTTACTGGCTGCTCTTTACGAAAAGAGTTGGCCATTCACTACCCTGGAGTGTGGACCTCTGGGCAAGGAACCCACGTCTGTAGCGCTGCCTTACACATACAGGCTCACAGGTGAATCCTTATGAAGGAGTCCCATCGGTTCTGTATGCAGCATGCCAGGCAATAGGGTGCTTGGGAGGGGAGGCAGGCTGGCCTGGGCAGGAGGATTCTTGGAGGCTCCTTTAAAATTCACTACCTCACTCAGGGTGATGCACATTAAAACTCAATGGAGCCAGGTTTGGTGGCATGCAGCTGTAGTTCCAGCTACTCCAAAGCTGAGGTGGGAGAATCACTTGAGCTCAGGAGTTTGAGTCCAGCCTGGGCAACTTAGTGAGACCCTATGTTTTAAAAAAACGACAACAGCATAATAGGATAGCAGTACTCCCCCCGGAACAGTTAATATTAAAATTACAGACAGTACCAAGTGCTAGCATGGATGTGGAGCAACTGGAATTCTCACACACTGCTAATGGGAGAGTAAAATGTTATAGCTGTGTTGGTAGGTTCTTATAACCGGTTATAACCAGTAGGTAGGTTCTTATAAAGTTAAACATTCACATGCCATATGACCCAGCCATTCTGCCTTTAGATATTCATCTAAAAGAAATAAAAACATATGCCTATAAAAGACTTGCACAAGAATGGTCACAGAAGTCTTATTCATAAAGCTCCAAACAGGAAACAGCCCAGGGGACTATCAACAGGCAAATGAAGAAACAAAGTGTGCTATATTGAAATAATTAATTACTATTCAGCAATGAAAAGGAATGAGCTGCATGCATCCACCTGCATGAATCTCACAAACACCATGCTTAGCTGAAGGCCAGACACACAAGAGCAGACACTGGACGATGCCATCTACATAACGTTCCAGAACGGGTGACAGTAATATGTCATGATGGACACCAGACAGGGGCTGCTAGAGTCCAGGGGCAGGGTACTCACGGAGTTTTCTGGGGTAATAGCAACGTTCTCTATTTTGATAGGGGTGTGAGCCACATGGGTGCATGCATTTGCCAAAATGACTTGAACTGTACACCTAAGATCTGTGTGTCCTATTATATGAAAATGATACCTCAATAAGAAAATATTCTTAGAAAAACATTCACTAGGTCAAGGTAAAACCCAGAGAGAGCTAGTGACTCATGACTCCATCAGGCAGGTGATGTGGCCACTCTGAGCCTTGCAGCAGCAGGAGGAATTCCAGCGGGGGCTTTGAGCCCAGTGTGATTTGTCCAAGGGAAAGTAAAGGAAGACTCCTGGCGAAAGCCTGTTTGCTCTGCCCAACCGTTTCACCTCGGCTGTTTGGCTTGGGTGGAGTCCAGGCCAGGCGCACCCACTGAGAAAACAGAAGAGGATCGCTGGCTGCACTAGGAAATGCCGGGGTGGGGGTGTGGAGGAGGACCAATATCCCTAGTGTGGGGATTTCAATTCCTTCCTTTTTACAGGCAACCTCCCGCCACTCAACAGGTGGCTGAGGGATCCCTGCACCAGGGCAGCACCTGCTGGACTTGGGTTCACCAGCAAACGAGTAGGTCTGATACTCCTCTCAGGGTCTAAGGTGAGACAAGGACAAGACTGAAAAGAGTCTAAGGTTTGAAAAGACAAGGGAAGGTCATCTGCTCTCAGACAAGCATGAGCTTTACCTCAAGGGAACTCTCTGGAGGAAACCTATTGTTTTCAGACTGTTGCCTTCTAGAGTTCGAGTCTTCATTTTTCAAACTGCTTTACTGAGAGATTTTTATAGCAGAAAGCTACCTGTTTAAGTGCACAAGTCCATGGTTTACTGTATATTTACGGAGTTGTGCGAGCATCACCATAATCTAAGTGTTAAACTTTTTCATCACCCCCCAAAAGCCCTGCGCACCAGTCACTCTTCCTTCTCCCCTACCCCAGCTCCTGGCAACCACCAATCTGTCTCTGTGGATGGGCCATTTCACATAAACGGAATTATACACTACGGAGTCCTTTGTGTCTAGCTTTTTTCACTTTAGCATAATGTTTCCAAGGTTCACCATGTTGCGGCATGGGTCAGAAATTTAATTTTTTTTTTTGAGTCTTGCTTTGTTGCCCAGGCTGGAGTGCAATGGCACAATATCGGCTCACCACAACCTCCGCCTACTGGGTTCAAGCGATTCTCCTGCCTCAGCCTCCCAAGTAGCTGGGTTTACAGTTGCTCACCACCACACCCAGGTAATTTTATTTTTGTATTTTTAGTAGAGACGTGGTTTCACCATGTTGGCCAGGCTGGTCTTAAACTCCTGACCTTGTGATCCGCCCACCTCAGCCTCCCAAAGTGCTGGGATTACAGGCGTGAGCCACCGCACCCGGCTAGAAATTCAGTTCTTTTTAAGGCTGAATACTATGCCAATGTCTGGAGAGTCAGTAAAAAAAAAAAGTCCTTCGAAATCTCTTAATGTATAGAAAGCTGAAAACCCTGGTTTATATTATACAGGAACTCTCACACACTGCTAATGGGAGTGTAAATTGTTACAGCTGTGTTGGAAAATGGTTTGGTAGGTTCTTTTTTTATTTTGAGACACAGTCTCACTCTGTTGCCAGGCTGGAGTGCAGTGGCGCAATCTTGGCTCACCGCAACCTCTGCCTCCTGGGTTCAAGCAATTCTCCTGCCTCAACCTCCTGAGTAGCTGGGACTCAGGCACACATCACCACACCCAGCTAATTTTTGTATTTTTAGTAGAGACAGGGTTTCACCATGTTGACCAGGATGGTCTTGATCTCTTGACCTCATGATCTGCCCGCCTCGGCCTCCCAAAATGCTGGGATTACAGGTGTGAGCCACTGCGCCGAGCCCAGTAGGTTCTTATAAAGTTAAACATTCACATGCCATATGACCCAGCCATTCTGCCTTTAGATATTCATCCAAATGAAATAAAAACATGTGCCTATAAAAGACTTGCACAAGAATGGTCACAGAAGCCTTATTCATAAAGCCCCAAACAGGAGACAGCCCAGGGGACTATCAACAGGAAAACTCTCCCTGTTTTTTCGTTGTTTTTTTGAGAGTTTTGCTTTGCCCCCTAGGTTGGAGTGCAGCAGCACGATCTCGGCTCACTGCAACCTCTGCCTCCCAGGTTCAAGTGATTCTTGTGCCTCAGCCTCTCAAGTAGCTAGGATTACAGGCATGGGCCATCATGCCTGGCTAATTCTTATATTTTTAATACAGACAGGGTTTCACTGTGTTGGCCAGGTTGGTCTTGAACTCCTGACCTCGTGATCCGCCCGCCTTGGCCTCCCAAAGTGCTGGGATTACAGGCGTGAGCCACTGCATCCAGCCTCTCCCTGTTGCTTTATTTATTTATTTATTTATTTATTTATTTATTTATTTGAGACACAGTGGCGTGATCTCGGCTCACTGCAACCTCTGCCTCCCGGGTTCAAGTGATTCTCCTGCCTCAGCCTCCCGAGTTGCTAGGACTACAGGTGCCTGCCACCATGCCTGGCCAATATTTGTATTTTTAGTAGAGATGGGGTTTCACCATATTGGCCAGGCTGGTCTCAAACTCCTGACCTTGTGATTTGCCCACCTCAGCCTTCCAAAGTGTTGGGATTATAGGTGTGAGTCACCACACCCAGCCTCCCTGTTGCTTTAAGGTAAGTCCTTGCAGACCTATGAGTTTGGGCATTTTAATTTACAAAACCATGCGATCCCTGGCTGTCCTCCCTGGTAGGTCTGAAGGAACCACATCTCTGTGCCAGTTGAACACTCGACCCTCTTGGACGCTGTATTTAGAGCCATCCTACCTCCCTGTGCTGTGCCATAAAACTTGGCTGTGGGCTCTTCTGACCTCTAGAGAGGTTTCTTGAAACAGGAGTCCTTATAGGGGGATGGCTGCTTCTGAACGATGTAAATCATGTGGCAGGTAGTAAGATTCACAAGGCTGCACTTAAGCTCTTAAATGGAAACATTTATCCACTGAATCAATAACAGGAAAATCATCAGAGGCTGTTAAAATGATAAAGGGGCAGTGAGGCCTAGAGGGAGTTATTATTTCTCTCAACTGTGTAACTATTTTTGTAAGCATTACAAGCACACTGTTATGGAGATGGCTGATTCTTCAGGGGAGAGACTTGCCTTTGAGAATGAGCACATGGCCTGATGTGATCAGTAAACATTCCTCTGGAAACACTTCCCACTTTGGGAGGCAAGGTGGCCCACTGTTTTAGGTGTAGGAAGCCTGCAGAACCGGGTCTCAGCGGGTCCAGGTAAGTCCCCAAGCTCCTGCAGGCCTGCTTCTCTCTCGGTGGCAGGATGGAGATGCATGGTACCTGCCTTGAGGCTGAGCATTCAGTCTCTGACCACACGACACACAGTCCAGTTTGCATCATGCCTGACACACAGCAAGCACTCCATAAACACAACTACCGTTATTCATTTACAATTAAGGGGGAAAGAGGTAAGTATGCTTACCTGACCATGATTTTCAAAATCATTTTCAAGGAGAATCCAAGAATCTGATGAGCGTGAAGACACTGGAAGAACCTGACTCTAACCTCTCATTCATGCAGGCTCCTTTCTCAAGCACCCCGATGCCCACAGGTGAAGGGGCACATCCCAAGGACGAGCCCACCTTAGCCCTGGACATCGTTCATTGCGTGAGTGAGCAATGCTTGAGTGAGAAACCCGACAGCAGTGTCCCCGTAACTTCCGTTGCCCCTGGAGCCACACGGCAAAAGCCAGTGTCTGACAATCCTCCAGTAATAGTGAAGACACCTGTCGTATTGCTGTCCAGCCAAAAGCTCCTTGTTGCAAGATGAACAGCCCGTTGTTTCAAACATGCCCCACATCTCATGGCCTCCACACAGGTCATATTAAACACCTCTACCAGAGACTGCACGCCCAAGTGTGGCTCCTCAAAGACCTTGCCGGGGGACTCTGCCACTGATGGCTGCGACCCACGCACTCTTGAGAGCTCCCTCGTGGAACTGCCTCATTTCTATCGTCATCCTTGATTTTTTGAGATGGAGTCTCAGTCTTGCTCTGTCACTCAGGCTGGAGTGCAGTGGCGCAATCTCTGCTCACTGCAACCTTCACCGCCTGGATTCAAGCAATTGTCCTGCCTCAGCCTCCAGAGTAGCTGGGACTACAGGCATGCACCACCAGGCCCAGCTAATTTTTTGTGTTTTTAGTAGAGACGGGGAGTTTCACCATGTTGGTCAGGCTGGTCTCGAACTCCTGACCTCGTGATTCACCCACCTCAGCCTCCCAAAGTGCTGGGATTACAGGCATGAGCCACCGTGCCGGGCCATCATCCTTGATTTTATCCAAAAATGGTATTAACCTAGTCTGAATATTACATTTGCCTTTTTTTTTTTTTCTTGAGACGGAGTTTCACTGTTGCCCAGGCTGGAGTGCAGTGGCACGATCTCAGCTCACTGCAACCCCTGCCTCCTGGGTTCAAGCAATTCTCACACCTCAGCCTCCCTAGTAGCTGGGATTACAGGAGCACACCACCATGCCTGGCTAATTTTTTTTTTTTTTTTTGGTATGTTTAGTAGAGACGGGGTTTCACCATGTTGGCCAGGGTGGTCTCCTACTCCTGACCTCAAGTGATCCACCCGCCTCGGTCTCCAAAGTGCTGGGATTACAGGCGTGAGCCACCACGCCTGGCCACATTTGCCTTCTGACGACTCTGAAATGGTTCTAAAAATCAAATTCACCCTGCAACAATGATTTGTTGTGCCTGAACATATTTAAAAATGTTAAGGTAGGGTGCAGTGGCTCATGCCTGTAATCCCAGCACTTTAGGAGGCCCAGATGGGCGGATCACCTGGTCAGGAGTTCAAAACCAGCCGGGCCAAGACTGTGAAACCCCATCTCTACTAAAGATACAAAAATTAGCTGGGCCCAGTAGCAGGTGCCTGTAATCCCAGTTACTCAGGAGGATGCGGCAGGACAATTGCTTGAACCTGGGAGGTAGAGGTTGCAGTGAGCCCACATTGCACCACTGCACTCCAGCCTGGGTGACAAAGGGAGATTCTATCTCAAAAATAAATAAATAAATGAATAATTAAAAAACAAGGCCAGGTGCGGTGGCTCATGCCTGTAATCCCAGCACTCTGACAGGCCGAGGTGGGTGGATTACCTGAGGTCGGGAGTTCGAGACCAGCCTGGCCAACATGGTGAGACCCCATCTCTACTAAAAATACAAAAATTAGCCAGGCGTGGTGGCACGTGCCTATAATCCCAGCTACTCGGGAGGCTGAGGCAGGAGAATTGCTTGAGCCTGCGAGCCACAGGTTGCAGTGAGCCGAAATCAAAATTGTGCCACTGCACTCCAGCCTCGCCGACAGTGAGACTCTGTCTCAAAAACAAACAAACAAAAAGTTAAGAAACTAAAACTATAAAAATACCTTTTGGTTACCTTTTAAAACTATCTCTGTGGAGAAGCCTTCCTAATTATGACATGAAACTTAGAAGTCACAAAAAGATAAATTCTGAACACATCATATCACAATGGGCTAATTTCCTTAATAAATAAAGATCTACAATTAAAAAAATGATGATAATCTTGTAGAAAATTGGCAAGGGATATGAACAGATGTTTCACAGAAATACAACTTAGATATACCAGATGAATTAGATCCATGCACATTAAAACTATCAGTTATCATTTTTCTAAATCTGCCAGAATGGCAAAGATTAAATTGGCTGCAGCTGTTAGGACATGGTGGAGGCCGGCACCGATGCTTGTCCAGTAGGATTGAAGGCAACGTGGCGACGTCTGCTTATGCCCTGAAACTCACTGCTCTGCGGTCCTGCCATCCAGACACGGGCACTGCAGGACTGAGGCAGCTCAGTGGGCAGCAATGGGTGCTAAGTGACCTGGGGTACGTGGGCTGGGGTGGCGTTGGGGTGCGTGAGACCTGTCTGAGCTCGTCAATGCACACATCCTCTGAGGGAACAGAATTTTCAAGCAATCCTAGTTTGCTTCTTTTACGATATGCATGTGTAGCTATTTTTGACAAATGAGAGCCTACTTCATTATCACAAAAGACACTCAGAGAGAAATGACTTGCATAATTTGCTGGGCCCAGAAATATTCCATGACTTATTTGGTGCACTTTTGGAAAACTTCCAGTTGTTTGCCTTTTTCAGGCATGAGGTCACCGACCTTCTTTAAATGGACCAAATTGATTTTGGCTTTACCTTCATGCGTTTGATTCTCAGCCTCCGGAGTTCTTTAAATATTTAAGCTAGTGGATATTAGGGAAGTAAAGGTGCTGGCGGGGACCCAGCCCAGGCCGGGGTGGTGAGCGTGGGGAGGATAGGCCTTGTCATGCCCGCCAGAAGCAAGCTTCCTAGCCCTAGTCCTAATGCGACTTTTGACTCGTTGAGGGACCATCTCTCCTGCTGTTTCTCAGCCTGTGTCACACGCTGACCTCCAGACCTCTTCCCCCAAGGTTTACGTTTTGAGGAGACTGCTAGGCAGAGAATAGCTGGCTCCAGTTCTCTGAGGGGTTCATTCCTGTCCCAGGTCTCCCTCCAGCCTCCAGGGTTGGGGCCGCACTGGTGTGCAGCGTGGCCATCCTCCCTTCGTCCCTTCCCCAAGTGCCCTGCAGGCACACAGCTGCTCAGACCTCAGGAAGGTTTCCGCCCAGACCCCTCTCCTGCCCCTGCCCACTGTGAGGCCCGGGCTCTGGGAGGGAGGAAACTGTTCCTCTTTTCGTCTGTCCTTTCCTGCTCTGCGCTGGCCTCTACCACGTGGCTCCATCAGCATTCGCTGCGCCCTGGGAGGCCCTAGGGCCAGACCCTGTCCTCCTGTCACAGTTGGTTGTGGGGGCTTCAGGCACAAGCACTCAGGGTATGGGCTGGTCTGCAGTTTCCCTGGCATGCAACACCTTTGGGACACTTCCAGACCAAAACCAGATCCTTGCTGGACACAATGACGTGGAGACTTGCAGCTCACCCAAGGTGATGTGCCCAGGCCTCGCCTGGCCATGCTGTGGGTTGCTGGCCTGGCACGGGAGGAGCTCTGTGCTCAACAGACGCTGGGAGGGCTGGGGCCATTAGCCAGACCCTTCACCAGCCCCGGCCCCCAGGGGCCCTCCACTGCTGCGTCCTCAGGAGGGACGTCGACAGGACTGGAAATACACCACCCCGTTTGGCAGTTTTTCTAAGCTTTAGTAAACAGGGATCTCAGGTGCCAGGTGGGCAAGTACTGCTGTCACTCAACGAGAGGAAGCCCAGAGGAGGGGAAGCCCCTGTCAACCTTTTATTGGGAGTAGAACACATGAGGTTCAGCTCGTGCCGGGCACTGTACATTCACTGAAGCAGCGGGGCGGGCTCGGCCCTGGGAACCCATGCCACACTGAGCAGGACGCATGGCTCGGGGCTCACACTGTCCATGGAGGAGGTGGGGTCAGCCCAAGGTGGATGGACTGTGGCCCGAGACACCGAGAGCTTGGTTCTGGGACTGTGGCTCAGCCGACCCGCAGCACAGCTGCGTCTAAGACATGGCCCTGGCTAGGCGGCAATGGTTCACAGTAGCGATACATTCACAGGACACAGTCGGTGTCCAGAAAAGGGGGCTCAGAACACAGTTTCTACACAAGCACTTGGCACCCACATGACAGAGACGTCACTCAAGCAGCACAGCCACAAATTGTTTACAGCAGCTCACGCCTGGCATCGCCCATGCTGGGAGATTCCCTGAAGAGTAGGCACTTGCCATCCGTGAGGAGGTGTCTCCCTCCATCATTAACCCCAAACCACACAGGGTGTGAGGAGAGCAGGCCTCTGGGTGAACTCACACATTCATACCCAAGGAAGAGGCAAACACGCTCAAGTACAGAGTTGCCAGTGGTGCCGCCCAGACCCACTGTCTCAGGGGTGTGATGGCTGTCCCTTGGCTTCCCCAGAGCAGCCAGGACAGCCTGCACCACCTCCCAGACTCTCGCAGGAAGGGGAGATCTGCCCTGGGGAGGAAACTGACAGGTTGGGAGACAAGACTCCCATCGCAGGGACACGCACGGCAGCAGCCACAGCCCCGCGGACGGGGCACGGGGATGGGGTAGGCAGGGAACCATGCTGCCCCTCAGTGTGTGCCTGTGGTTCTGTCCTGGTCCTGCCCACTTGGAGCCCAGGCAGGCAGGGGGCATTGGGCAGGGCCCAGGTCCAGACAGCCCTCTGGCCAGATGTTCCTGGAAGAGGCTGATGCCAGGGCAGCACCAGGCCTTCTGCAAGTCCCAGAGTCAGTGTGCAGAAAGTGCCACCACGGCCTGTACCGTGGCTCCTCAGGATGAAGTCACGTCCAGGACAGGAGGATTTATGCAGACACTGCTGACGGGGACAGGGGTGGCTCGGCTGCTATGAGGCTGGACTCTTCTGTCTGTTCAGGGAGTCGATGTAATGAAAAATGGCCCCCAGAGCCCAGCTGGTCTCAACATTGTCAATTTTCCGAGTGAGCTTGAAAAGACAGAGAGGGAGAGGGGACCATCACGCAGACAGGAAAGGCTTGTGCATCAGAGGCTGCGGCTCCTTGGAAGCCAGGGATGGGCTGGGGGACACAACCCCAGTAACTAGAGAAGTGGTTTCAGGCCCCTCACTCCATAAAGGGGCTGGGGTGTGCCCTGAGGGCACCCTTACCTTCAGCACTTTGCTCCTGGGAAAGCCGAACTCCTGGAGTAGCAAGCTGACGTAGGTGAGGTCCATGCACGCAAAGGGGCTGCTCTGTGGCTGTGTCTCCAGGGTCCGACACACTGGGGATGAGACACATCCCTTCAGGCTCCAGGTGACTCCCACCCAGGGGCGGAGGGGCAAGTGCAGACCCCAATTCCACCCACTACAGGCACCCGCTGGCTCCGCACTCCGGATTCACAGACAAGACTGCAGCTGAGCGCAGAAGGCGCCTAGTGCACAGCACAGGCAGGTGGGCAGCAACCTCGGCTGCCACTGGGTCTGGGCTCCAAGGGGACTTCACACCTGGTGTTAGGGTCATGGGCCAACGTCTCCCAAGCCACATTTCTACATCTAAGACCCTGGACGCCTCTCCCAGGTGTCAACCTGAATAAAACGTAAGCTTTCTGGGGAAAGAAAACACCAAAACCAGCTCAGAACAATCCACTCCTGCTCTTTGAGGAAGGTCAAATCTACCAAGAACTGTCCTGGGATTATGGCTCAAAGCCTTTTCCTGCTGTAGTTGTGGATACCCAGTGTCCATGGGCACAACTGGGAAAATGACACAAAAGCTTTAAAAAAAGCCACTTTTGGGGGAGGGGAAGGGTAGTACTTTTTCTGGAAAGATGTACAAAGTTCAGCTCTTTGGACCCACACATTGGGAAGGGCAACCAAGAGCAGGAGATGTTCGCCAAGGCTTGGTTGCTAGACCAGGCATGAAGGAGACGGTGGAGGGACAAGGTGTGTGGCACAGGTTCTGCTGGGCTAGTCACCTGCGACCCCGGGGACAGCCCTCCACCCCACATCCCAGGCTCCACTCTGCAGGGCCTCGGCTTCTTAAGGGTTGTGTGACAATCATGAACTTACTAGGACATCCCAGGGGAAATCACTCTTGGGGTTACCCTAGTAGTAGTAAAATGGCATCAGAGGAAGTGGAATCGAGGGACCCAGTTCCTCACGACCCCATGGGGGTGGGACGAGGACGGTGGTCCTTTCTCAGCTGGGGCTGCCAAGGCCCCTGCCTGTGGCCACCGTTTAGGAGGGGCTACACCCAGGAGAGTCAGGGCCAGCGCCTGCGTCACGAGCACCATGCAGCACCTGCACCTGCTAAGACGGCCCCCGTAGCATCACTCACCATACTTGGCTGCGATCTCAAAGTCCCCCACCACCAGGCTGCCTCCCTTCTCCGCATCTGTGGGGGACACAACACCCAGTCTGCAGGAGCACCGTGAGGCTGGCGATGCCACTGAGACACAAGGCTGGCACGGGGAACGCCAGCCTGAGAGCCCCAAGGCACTGACTGGCTTCTGAGGCAGGCCTTCCAGCTGTAGACGGCCACTCACATGCTCTGAGGGCAGCTTCTGGGTGATGTGGCGTGGGGTGGGCTTGGGGGCTGAGAGGGTTACCCCACATCCCAACCCTGCAGTGTCGCCCGAGAGAGCTCACCAGGAACCCAGGACCCCAAATTGAGTAAAATTTTAAGTTAAGAAAAATAAAAGTAGAGAAATTGAAATGTTTCCTGAAGCCATAGCACTGAGCTCAGCAACAGTATTCTGGTTTCAGTTTCCCAAATGTAAAAAAAAAAAAAAAAAGAAAGAAAAGTTATTGAAAAATAAAGTGAGGGGTGGTTTATTGGTGGCCTTCCACCTTGACCACCCATCTTCCACCCGGGCCAGTCAGCGGTAGCTTTGTCAGCACAGACACCCACCGGAGGCCGCGGGGCCCAGAGAGCCAGCACTGTGTTAGCTTATTTAAAAAAGTAGTGTTCTTATCCTTACCACAGGCCATACATTCTGATGTTCTCACCATGGTAGTGACTCTGCAACCCCCTCCAGAGTCCCCACACAGCCTGACCACCACCAGCCTCAGCAAACTCTGAATACCCTTTTCCGCCCTAATCTGGCTTCCTGGGCTGTGCAGGGTGAGTCGGAGAGACTCCACATTCAGTGAGCTGATCCCTCCCACGGGGACGGGGCAGCCACCCGCAGGTCACAGGAGGCCTCCTGTAGCCAGGAGACAACGTGGGCCAGTGCAGGGCAGGACCTGCCTTCTAGCAGGAACTGGAATCAACAGCAAGTCACCAGCCACGAGGTTTTACTGAAGGGCTCCAAGAACTGATCTCTTCCCACTCAGGACGAGACGCCTTCCCAAATCTACTTCTGGCCTCCTGCCGGGATGCGGCAACAGGGTTGCTTGCCGGACACCAGCCCTCTGCCTTGGGGAGCACACGCCCTCCACGCCCGCCCCCCGCCGCCCGGAACTTCCTGCTCAGCCCATCCGGGCCCCCTTACCTATGAGGCCCACACCAGCTGCAAGGTCGTAGTAGTAGGAGAAAGCATAGAAGTCCACATGCTTCACTTCCTCCGTCCTGTGCACTCTGTTCCGAAGGACCTCTAACACTCTGGCAGCACACAGCTCGTGCAGGCTTGCCACTGGGGACAAGCACAAGGCTAGCAGTCAGTGGGCTCCGAGCACCAGGCCTCAAAGCTGCTTGGGGCCCCTCCCAGGGGACTTGAGACCCTGACCTGAATGGTCAGGAAAAGGCAGGTCCAGAAGCCCCTAAGACCCCACCCCAAGTTGGGGTTGCTCCCCACAAGGTCCAAAGCAGCCCTCAGGAGCCAGGGCACTGTTGGTCCCGGGGCAGGGAGCGAAGACTGTGGGCACGAAGCAGCCGCAGACCTGGACTCTGAGGAGGAGGCTGCTGATGCCTGATACCAGCCAGCCTCTGGCCTGTCGGGACCATCTGCCCTGCATACCCCCTCTGCCAGGCCTGCGTCCCACCTCCTCGGGGGTCCTGCACCCTCCCTATGTCATAGATAAGGAAGCGGAGGCCCAGCTCACTTGCCAAGCTCCCATGGCTTAGGGGAGAGCAGGAACAGAGGACCCCGGAGGCCAATGGACTGTGTGGACATCTGAGGGCGCCTCTACACCCCACACCTTGACCCGGCTTCCCAGCTTTCCCAGTCCTGCTCCACCAGGCCCCGTCCTTCCAAGTGCTTCCAGGGTTCCCATGGTCCATAGACCCACGCTCCGACCCTTTGATCTCATTTCCTCCTGCTGTCCCTCGCCAAGCCACACCACCTCCTCCTCATTCATTAAACACAGCAGCTGCCAGAGGGCCCCGGTGTGTGCTGTTTGCCCGGCCTGGGGTGCTGCTGCTTCAGATCTGTGCAGTTCCTTTAAACCACCTCCTGTCTTAGAACCCATGTTACCCCACGAGGCCATCCTTGGCTGTCCTAGTTACAGCTGCAGTCGCCCTCTCAGACCCCCACCCCCAGGTTATTTCTCCTGGAAGGCCTTTCCGATGAGCTTCACTGTCTGGCTCCTCCTGTGGAATGCAGCTGCGCACTTCTGCTGTGCCTGATGCGGCCCCCCAGCACATGCACCAGTGGGTGACTGAGTTGGAGGGACCTGTACGGTTCCTGAAGGCACACACTCCTCATGCTAAGTGCCCAGTCTGGGAGTGGTGTTTGAACATTTCTCTCAGAAGAAACTGCAAGGGTGCAGAGCACCAGAGCCTGCCCAGGGCCAGTGGACAAGAGTGGGCTCCATGGCCTCGAGCAGGATAGGTAGGAGCAGATCCTCCCTCACTCCCTCCCAGCACAGCACAGGGTGCCTGGACTCCCAGCCCCAGTCCTGCATCTGAGCCCCGAGCTGGTCCAGTCCTTCCTCCCTGCAGGCCTGTTAGGAAATCAGCCCTCAGGAGGAAGCTTCTGGTGACAGTCAGGGGAGTGCTGAGCAGAGGCAGAGGGAAGGAACCAGCTCTCAGCACAGGCACAGGCCCCTGCAGCCGAACCACCTTCACTTCCAGGGCAGGTACAGGCTCTTCAAGGAGAGGTCAGGAGCCTCCTGTGGAGCGTCCCATGGGATGTGGGAAAGGCAAGGGGGAGAGGAGGCCGCCACTCTCTCCCGCAGAACCCAACAAGCAGCAACCTTCCCCGTACCTGCTTTCTGCCCCGAAACCCTGTATGTGACTTCTGCGTGTTCCCACTCTCCTTTGAAACTGGGAGACAAGCAAGGGCTGACCAACTCCTTTCCATCCTTAGCTGAAACAGAGATTAAAAAGGAAAGAGAAAGGAAGGTATATCACTGCCATGGACTAGGGCTGAGCCAGGAGTCATGGAGGCCCTGGCTTGACACTGGATGGGGGAACCTGAGTGGCTTCCAGGTCCACTGGGAAGGCAACACCTCCCTGGGAAGCAGCAGCAAAGCCTCTTCAGCCAGGAAGCACACCGCTACCAGGACCATGCCCAGCCCATGGCCCTGGGCATGTTGGGTGCCAGGTACTGAGCCAAGGGCTGTTCAGTGAAGTGTGACAACAGTCCTCTTAGGAGGGGAGCCATCATCTCCCAGTTTTATAGGTGACTGAGGCGGTGAATAGCTGGTAGGTTGGTGGCAGGGCCAGGACAAGTGCCGCCAGGTGCCACCATGCCTTGAATGGAATCTGCTGCTCCAATACACACAAGCCGGGGGCTCAAAATCAGCAAACAAAGCATATTGGTCCCAGGGCTGGCCCCAGCATCATGCTCGAGGACGGCAGGCTGCTGTCCCACCAAAAGGTGCTGGTCCCATCCTTGGACTCTGGCCTGGGCCTGCTTTCCTTGATGGAATGGGCAGGAAATGGTGACCTCAGGGTAGCCTTCCTTTTCTAAAGCCACTGCAAAAGCATCCCAGGCTGCTCTGCTGGGGCAAGGCCATGTGGAAGAGCGCCCAGGTCTAGATAGCCGCCCAGCAACAGGCACGTGCACAGACCCAGTCTAGACAGCTGCCCCAGCCGTATGCACCTGCACAGACTCCCAGGACCCCAGTGGGGGATCTAGACAGCTGCCACAGCCACATGTACCTGCACAGACCCCCAGGACTCCAGCAAGGGGGTCTAGACAGCTGCCACAGCCATATGCACCTGCACAGACCCCCAGGACCCCAGCGGGGGGATCTAGACTGCCACCACAGCCACAGGCACGTGCACAGATCCCCAGAACCCCAGCAGAGGTGCCACCCAGATGAGCCTGTGTGGTCAGCCATGAGATTCCAGCCATGACTGCTGTTTGCTGTTCTTTCACTCTACTTGGGGGGGTCTGTTATGCAATAACCAGTAACAAAACAGAGAGACTCATTCTCCTGGGTCCTCACAGCCCCCAAGTGTCCAAAACAGGCACTTTGTACAGCCTGACGAGGAGACCTTCTTGCTGCTCTGCTGGGTGGGAGACGACTCAGTGTCTGAACCGCGACTCCCTGGGAACCACAAGGGGCAAAGAGGTACCTGGCTTTTCTCATTGGCTAAATAATAGGTGTTTTTTGGCCCCAGAATAAGGGCTGCAGGTGTTTCTGAGACATAGACATGGTTTTTGTTTGCAACAAAAGAAATACCATTATGAAGATAAACACCACGATTTGAAAGAAAGAACTGAAGTAGGGCATGCCTGGGAGAATGAAAATTCTAGTTGAACAACCTACTCTGTCAGATACCAGGCCCTTGGAAGGGGTGGGCAGGGGTGCTGGGCCAATGGGGCACTGGGGGCTGAGGTAAGGGCATTTGGCGGGAGCACACGTGGGCGCTGCTGAGCGCCTCATACACACATCAGACACTAAGGCCTTGGGAAGGCCTCTGTGGCCTGGTCAGTTCCATCAGGGAATATAGGTGCCACCAGCCTCAGGGCCGTGCCCCCGACCCTGAAGCAGACCATGGCGATCCTGAGATCTCCTAAGTCCATGCCCGTTGTGATGCCCATTGTAAGCAGCAGAGGCCCTGGCCCTGATGCAGGCTGCGTCCCCAGGCCAACTCCACATCTCAGGAAGGGCCAAGCCCACATTTCATGACCCTTCGCAGAGCAAGGGAGGTGGGATGTTCTTGCAAGGCTGGAATCATAAACGAGAGAGAAAACCTTTCCCGATGGCAAGAGCCGAGCACCCACCCCACGGCCCTCCTGTGCTGTCTGAACAAGGTCCTGTCTTCACATCCCTAAAGCTGGCTCCCAACGTAGGGAATGAGTGTGCAGTTCCCTGGTTCCCTCAGTTTCAGCTCAGTGCTTCAGAAGGGATTTCACCAGCATCTTTTAAAAAATAACTTGGGGCTGGGTGTCGTGGCTCACGCCTGTAATCCCAGCACTTTGGAAAGCCAAGGCAGGCAATCATTTGAAGGCAGGATTTCGAGACCAGCCTAGCCAACATGGTGAAACCCCGTCTCTACTAAAAATACAAAAATTAGCTGGGTGTGGTGGTACACATCTGTAGTCCCAGCTACTGGGGAGGCTGAGGCATGAGAACTGCTGGAACCCGGAAGGCAGAGGCTGCAGTGAGCTGGGATCATGCTACTGCACTCCAGCCTGGGTGGCAGAGTGAGTGAGACATTGTCTCAAAAGAAAGAAAGAAATACCTTGGAACGTGGACAGGTACACCACCACCCTGGGTTCCTGCCCCATCAGGTTGCCACCAACAAGGTCTGCAGCACAGCCCTCCACTCGCATGCCCCGGCCTGGCCGGGTGCCTAGCGTGCAGCGGGACAGCAGTGGGGCGGAAGGGGAGCAGGGACCTCTCCCCCAGGGCCAAGCTGCCGCCCTCCCAAGGGGCTCCTCATTCCCACTGAGAATGGAGGGCAGAGGCTGCAAGAGCGGGCCCGGGGCAACATGTCCACTCACCAGGCTGCCCCTCCACGCCGCCCAGGATCGCCAGGCGTGCCGACATCAGCCCGAGCCCGAGGTAGCTGTGGGAACGACACCTTAGTGAGGGCAGCTGCCATGGCAGGTACAGGGCATGGCAGGCTCACCTCTGAGACCCAGCCCGAGTGGGGAAGGGGGAGCTTGCAGCAAGGCAGTTAGTGAGCTTCTCTGCTCCTTCTAAAAGCCTCTTTCTGTCAGTTGAAGAAACTTAGCTAATTAATTCAACACACGAGGGCCTATCATATGGCAGAAGCTCATCCAGGAGCTGCAGACACTGTGGCAAGTGGGACTGACTCGACCCCAGTCTGGGATGCTCCTGCTTTGTAACAAGAATCGACTGAAGCCTGCACATGGCAATAGGTGGCCCGGAACACTCCTGTGCAGCCCTGGTTCCTCCCACTTCTCAAACCTTCTCCAAAGCAGAACAGAATAAGCACACAAGGAGGAATATGCTATACTGTAGACAAATTAAAGGACAAAGGAGGACAGAGGAGGTGGGAGGAGGAGGAGGACAGACAGGTCTGGGTGGATTCCCAGCACAGGAATACCAGGATCTGCCATCCATGACCTCAAGAGGGCCATGTGAGGCCCCAGGAGCTACATACCCGCCCCATGGCGCCTCCCCACGCCTATTCCCGAAAGCAGACCTGTAGGAATAGAGTTTGTAGGTCCTGTTAAACATCCGCAGTGCCGTCAGGTAGCCGGGTGGGGAGGCCTGCAGGGTGCCCTGGGGAAGAACGAGGGTAACTATGCTTGCTGCTGGTCTTTCTAGAAAATTCTCCACCCACTGAATTCGTTTGAAAGAAAGGGGATGGTCAGGTGCAGCCAATTAAAGGAGGTGTTCACTAGGTTGCTGGTTGCGAGACAGGAGCAGGCAATGAGGAGCCAACATCCCAGTGAAGAACAGTGCCTCTTTCCCACAGGCAACCCCTCCCATGCTGACAAACACGGCACAGCCACGACGATGATCATATCAGTACCTACAAGCCCACCCTACCATGGAAAACTACCCACAACAGGAGGATGAGTGGGTGAGGAGGGAACTGTTTTTAGAGCAGCAGACGCCTCAATGGGAAGTGTTTTCATTGAAAAGGTTGGAAGCTCCCTCCCAACCTACGAACTGGACGAAATCTTCTTTCTGCTCTTGTTCCTTTTGGAACCCTGAAGGGCAGGGGGGCAGCACTTCACACCCTCTGGCCCAAACGTTTCTAGTTATTCTCTAGTTTATCACCCCTCTAAAGACCAAATTTCTGTTTTTGGCTTTTTTCCTGGTGGAATTAAAACTCCAAGCCAGAAACATCATCTGTGAGTGAGTCCAGCTCTCAGACGAGGAAATGACCGCAGGGGTCCAGAGGCCTGGCCAACCCACCCCACCCCGCAGCACCTCAGCAGGCCCCACCCTGCACCCCCATGAGGGGGTGGCCTCGGGGTGGGAAGAGCGTGTGGTCGGCAGGGGCTCGTTACCTCTACGCGTGGCAGGAAGGCAATCTGAGTGGATCCTCCGCCCAAGTCCAGCATGCCCACGCTACTCCCTCCTGGAGTTTTCAAGCTGCCTGGAGCACAGCAAGCAAAAACAGCACGGGGCATTAGTAAGATAGTGAGAACAGCAGAAAAGCCAGGGTGAAAGCCAGGCCCTCAGGGGAAAGAAAAACAAGACAGAGAAGTAGCTCAACTATTGACAAATCTCCATTTAAGGATACACTATACATCTAAGGGACAAGAGTAATGGCTCCACCAGCTGTGGTTTAATTTGGATCCTGACGGAAAAGCACGAACCTTCAGGGGAGATACTGAAACTGCTGTATCAACTGGGAGGGAGGCCGCTCGCCTAGCTCCCAGGAAGAGCTGGGCCCTGCTCTGATCAGCCTGTCTCCACTCCCCAGAGCATCTCAGGCGGAGGCTCCCAACCCACCTCCTAACATTTCTATCCCCCAAAGTGGCAAATGGGCAAACCTGACAGGAAACTTCTTTCCTTTTTGTACGTACATCAGAAACACTGCTCTTTCCCATAATTCCAGCAAAGGGACAAAAATCCACATGCGCTAAGAAAACTGACTCCTTGTCACTTGTTTCTAAAAACAGATGTTTCCGTTCCCTGTTCCACCTACAGCAGAGGAACCTAATTAGAAGGTGAATAGCGTTCACATCACATTCAATATTGGAAGATATGACTGGTTTGATTCATTACTTCTCTTAGAAATGAGAGGATGGGGGTCCTGGTGGATGTTCTGCAGGCGACAGGGCAGGGGCTGTGCTGGGAGAAAAATGCCCCAGATCTGCAGAGAAGCACCCCACTCCTAGCATCTACACCTGTGAGTCAGATGGCTGACCCCATCCATCCCCAACACCCTATGGTCAGTCAGCAACATTGCCAAACCCTGAGGGGTTATCTTAAAGAGCAGAAATGAGGCTCCTGCTCTCGAAAGGCCTGGCCCAGCCCTCCGCAGGCGTCTGTGGCGGCTAGCCTCTGTGATGCAGTGTGCACACACCTGTCAGGAAGTTGACGGTGATCCACGCCGAAACGCCTACAAGAGAGTGTCACAGGCATTATTTTAATCACTTGAGATGCTGAGAGCATAACGCACAGGACCGTTAAATGACAATTTTCAGATCTGGGGAGCACGAAGGGATCACTTCTGCACTATACCCAGCCTTTGGATCATCGGCAGAGAGGAGCATTTCTCGTAAATGCATCCAGCAGCTTCCGGCTGACTGTCCGGGAGACAGCAAACTGAATCCTAAAGCACTTCACCAAATGCCGCTTCTCTCCTCCGGTTATTACTGGCCTCCTCTTTTTGGAAGAAGCAGAAAAAGAACGCAGTGCTCCCCTTCCTCCTCCATACACACTCATTCTCAAGGTCGTATTGAAGACCCATCATGAGCCAGTGAGGAACCTTAAATGTCTCTTAGAATTAACAATGCAACAACATTCTAAATGTGGCGGCAACTGGAGATTCTCTCCAAATGTTCTTAAAACTAAAAACACGATGTTTTTTAGAAGCTCCATTCGTGCCAGGTTTGGGGTTGGTCAAGATAATCTGTCTCTGACAATGACCCCAAAAAGACCCTTTTGTGACATGTCAATTGTAACTCAGAACAGGGCTGTAACAGCCATGATTCTTCACTTGAGCACCTGACAGGGGAGGAGGCTCCCACACGGGGCGGGGTGGGGGATGGTTAGAAGCAGCAGGATCGCTCCCGCCCACCTCACTGCACAACCCCACTGTCCAGAGGTGCTTCCAGACACTTTACCTTCATCTGTTCCGTTCATGATGGAAACACAGTCATCCCCTACAAGGAAAGGTGATGCTTTAAACACTTCTTTCACCTAAATGTAAAGAGAGACGTTAATTCATCCTTTAGAATGAATGAATGAATGTATTTATTTACTTAGCTAGCTAGCTAGTCAGTCAAGTGAAGCAGTGTGGGTGGAGAAGAACAAAAAAATCTGTAACTGGTTGTGATCAATTAGTCGCAAATACCACTGCACTCAGATCAGCTTTCTTCATCCTTTAGAATTTATGGTCAAGGGTTTTGCATCATGCTATTGGCAGGCAGTAACGAAATCCCAGGGGCACCTGCCAATGTTCTGTGAGTCTGTTCAGGCCTCTCTAATCCATTGCAAGTTAATCTACCGCCAGGGCTCGCTGAGGCCCATGCTGCCCTGGAGACCCTGTCCTAAGCCAGCTGGGGCTCAGAAGGGCTCTGGGGGCTGCACAGACCGGGGGAAGCTGGGGCACACTGGGCCTGCTGGGCTCTAAACATTGCCCTGCTTTGGGATGTGAGATAAAGGAGCCGGAAGTCCTCCAAGGCAGACAGCAACCTTCACCAGGGCCCTGGCCTCTGGGGGTATTTTCTTGCCCACCTTTCAGCAAAATCTACCCACAGAAGCTTTAGCACCTCTGCACACCCCACCTGCACACATGCCCCACAATCCAACCCTGTGAGGGACCCTGACAGGCGTGCCCTGTGCCCTCCTCCCACAAGTAAATGGGTGGAGGCAGCACAGAGGGTGAGGAGGACCCAGTGTGGAATGCTGGGCGGCTGGGGACACACTGGCCCTGACGTGCCGGGACTGGGAGAGGCCACAGGGCCTCTTCGACAGTCATGTATGAGCATCAGACCAGGAGCAGGATGAGCAGCTGCCATGGGGAACAAGCAGGCTTCAGCTGCAGCACCGGGGCTCAGCACACACCAACTTCTGACCAGGATCAAGTCCCTTGAAGGCACCATGCACTTTTATTTATTTTTATTTATTTTTTTGAGACAAGGTCTTGTTCTGCTGCCCAGGCTAGAGTGCAGTGGCATAATCACCAGCTCAGTGCAGCTTTGACCTCCTGGGCTCAATCAATCCTCCCACCTCAGCTTCCTAAGTAGCTGGGATGACAGGAATGCGCCACAATGCCCAACTAATTTTTGTGTTTTTGGTAGAGATGAGGTCTTGCTATGTTGGCCAGGCTGGCCTTGAACTGCTGGGCTCAAAATGATTTGCCCACCTTGGCCTCCCAGAGTACTGGGAGTACAGGCATGAGCCACTGCGCCCAGCCCACAGTACACTTCTAAAATCAAGCTGCTTTCCTTATTATAAAACACAGATTCACTCTAGAAAACACGAATAACCTTAAATGTCACAAGGAACAAAGTATCAATGCCCACCATCCCTCCACCTAAAAGTGATGCTGCAAACTTTTCTTCAGAAGCATCTGTGTCCTGCCTGATGGTGCGGCACTGGTGAGACAGCAGGTGTTTTTAGTCATCAGTAGGTCCTGGGGGCTGGCTAATGGCACTGGGGAATGGCCAGGCTCACCTTCTGTAGTAACTTCTGGGCCTTTTCTCCAGGTAACAGGCGTAAGCCAGCTGTGGCCTTGAGGACCAGAGGGGTGGCCTTCCAGAAGTCGAATGGAATGTCCTGTTTAGCAACATCCAGTAGTTCCTGGATTCCCTGAGCGCTCTGTGAACACGGTAAGAGCAAAGCAGGGTTTGTCAAATGCAGCATACAGGGTCACACGTGCTGCTTCCACCCTTCCGGGTTTTTTTGGTTTCTGGAGACAGTCTCACTGTGTTGCCCAGGCTAAAGTGAAGTGGCTTGATCACAGCTCATTTGCAGCCTTGAATTCCTGGGCTCAAGTGATCCTCCTGCCTCAGCCTTCCAAGTAGCTGGGACAAGGGCGTGAGCCACGATGCCCAATTAATTTTTAAAAACTTCTGGCCGGGTGCGGTGGCTCATGCCTATAATCCCAGCACTTTGGGAGGCTGAGGTGGATCACAAGGTCAGGAGATCAAGACCATCTTGGTTAACACAGGGAAACCCTGTTTCTCCTAAAAATACAAAAAATTAGCCAGGTGTGGTGGTGGGCGCCTATGGTCCCAGCTACCCAGGAGGCTGAGGCAGGAGAATGGCATGAACCTGGGAGGCAGAGCTTGCAGTGAGCCGAGATGGCGCCACTGCACTCCAGCCTGGGCGACACAGCGAGACTCCATCTCAAAAAAAAAAAAAAAGAGGCCGGGCGCGGTGGCTCAAGCCTGTAATCCCAGCACTTTGGGAGGCCGAGACAGGCGGATCACAAGGTCAGGAGATCGAGACCATCCTGGCTAACATGGTGAAACCCCGTCTCTACTAAAAGTACAAAAATAAAACTAGCCGGGCGAGGTGGCGGGCGCCTGTAGTCCCAGCTACTCCGGAGGCTGAGGCAGGAGAATGGCGTGAACCCGGGAGGCGGAGCTTGCAGTGAGCTGAGACCCGGCCACTGCACTCCAGCCTGGGTGACAGAGCGAGACTCCGTCTCAAAAAAAAAAAAAAAAAAAAAAAAAAAAGAAAAAAGAAAAGAAAAAAAAAACTTCTTATAGAGACACTATGTCTCTGTGTTACCCATGTTGGTCTTGAACTCCTGGCCTCAAGCCATTTCCCACCTCAGCCCCGCAAAGTGCTATGATTAGAGGTGTCAGCCACCATCCCTGGCCCTTGCTTTTATAAATTTTTTTTTCCTGATTTTCAAAATCTGCAGGAAACAGTGACGCAAGTGGTACTGGCAGGTGTGTGGGAACACAGGGACCAGGTGAAACACGGCAGGGGGAGGACAGGTCAGGAGAATAAGCCTGCTGTTCTACTGCAGCCTGGTGACCTAAGCCCACACCCAGACCTGTGCCAATCCTCAAGGGCAATCTCGGGTGAGCCTCAGCTTCGCTGGACATTGCAAAGGTGTGGCACTAGGCAATTCTGGGGTCCCTCCTGGCACTAAACCCCCATGACACCTACATCGAGGAGTCACTTCACCTGCCAGAGTGCTGGATCCAGAACCCAAGGCTGGATGAGGCCCTATGTCGGTGTGTGCATGAGAGTGAAGGCCTGGAAGGCGGCCGGGTGTTGTAGACAGGTGTGATTCTGTGGGGACACGTGGGCTGCATCTGTCCAAGGGAAAAACACATTCCTCCTATCCAGAAATCCCACTCCAGTAATTCATCTTGGGAGGCCGAGGTGGGAGGATCACTTGGGCCCAGGAGGTCAAGACCACCCTGGGCAACACAGCAAGACTCCCATCTCTACAAAACATTTAAATATTAGCCGGGCATTGCGGTGTGCACCTATGGTCCCAGTTCCTCGGGAGGCTGAGGTGGGAGGATAATTTGAGCCCAGGAGGCAGAGGTTGCAGTGAGCTGTGATTGTGCCACTGCACTCCAGCCTGGGTGACAGAGAGAGACCTCGTCTCGGGAAAAAAAAAATAGAGAATTCATCAGAGAGATGCCCCTTGCGTGTGTGGATAATGAAGTATGTGTCAGGTGCAGCCTTTTTCTACTGTCAAGAGAGAAAAATTGGACATTATCTAAATGTCCTTCAGAAGGGGACTGGTTCCATGAGATAAGTGTGCAGCATCCAGGCAATAACATTCAGCCAAAAAAAACTAAGGAAGCTCTGCACATGCAGACATAAACGCTGTCCAACTATCCTGCTCAGCAGCAAAGCCAAGGACCTCGGTATGGACACCACCATGGGTGTGAGGTAAAAATGAGGAGAACACAGATGGCTCTGTTTACATACACATCAACCAGCCTCAAAGGATGCTAAGAGAGCCAGGACGCGGGCCTCCGAGGCAGCCCAGAGTAGGAGGGACATCTGTGCTGTCACCCTGGAGGGCGTGGACATTTGTCCCACTTGAATGTGTGTCACCTACTCAAACAACTAAGGCCTTAAAAATCCTAGGAGCTTACTCTAAATTTATCTAATTTAATCAGGTTTAACTATAAGGTCACTCTAGAATCACTAATTTCAATTTCTTTTTTAACGAAGCTACAGGAAAGCAAGGCTTGAACTACATAGTCCGAGACCATGACACATTTGTGGACACGAGCAATGTACTAGCTCATGACTTAAGAAATGCCTGAACCAAAAGGAAGTTACAACTCTCTCCATAGCCCATTTTGTGGGTGCCTCAGTAGAAAATCAGGCAACCTGCAGTAATGCATCCTGGATTAGTGCATCTGTAAGCTTTAAGGACTTGAGATAGAAGTAGCAATGATATAAGCTTACATAAATCATTATTTGACAATTTTAATTAAATTTCTATTTATTTGGTTTTGTGGATTTTGCATAATACATTGTTTTTGGATGGGGTTGGAGTCTTACTCTGTCCTCCAGGCTGGAGTGCAGCGGCGCAATCTCGGCTCACTGCAACCTCTGCCTCCCATGTTCAAGTGATTCTCCTGCCTCAGCCTCCCGAGTAGCTGGAACCACCACGCCCAGCTCATTTTTGTATTTTTAGTAGAGATGAGGTTTCACCATGTTGGCCAGGTTGGTCTGGAACTCCTGATCTCAGGTGATCCACCTGCCTCGGCCTCCCAAAGTGCTGGGATTATAGGTGTGAGCCACTGTGCCCAGCCCGTAACATGTTTTTAACTTTTTTCTTTACATATAAAGTCTCACTCTGTCACCTGGGGCACAATCGTGGCTCACTGTAGCCTTGACCTCCCAGGCCCAAGTGATCCTCCCACCTCAGTCTCCCAAGTAGCTGGGATGACAGTGTGTACCACCATGCCTAGCTGATTTTTAAATTTTGTAGCAATGGGGTTCTCACTCTGTTGCCCAGGCTGGTCTTGAACTCCTGGGCTCAAGAGATCCTCTTGCCCCAGCCTCCCAAAGTGCTGGGATTGCATGTGTGACCCACCAGGCCCAGCCAACGTTAATTTTTTATTTCAGTCAATGTGTGCTATCTTCAATCAGAAGCCACAACAAAAAATTAAAAATGTATTATGCAAAATTCACAAGACAAAATTAGTGTAAAAATATGAATAAGTAAACTGTCAAATAATGATTTTTGTAAGTTTGCAGGATTTGTGCTTCTGACCTGTACCAAGACCTCGGGACCCCCAGGTTGGAGAACTGAGCGCTGGCACAGTGGAGTCAGAGGATGGAGCCCGGTGGGGGTGCGTTCTCCTTTGGGCTCACATGCTGCACACCCTCTCTCATCTGACCATCCCAAATGGCGTGAAATGCCCAGGCAGCACCGTCAAAGCCCCCTTCCCTTGTGAAGACAGCCTACCACATTCAAAGGAAAAGAACTAGCTTGAACACATTCCGCAGTTGAACAGGGAGACACGGGAGAGGATCCTTACCTTTTCAACATCATCAGCATAGGCAGAAAGACCTGGCTTCAGTGCTTTGAAGGTTTCATGGGTCAAGGTGGGAGTTTCTAAGGGGAAAACATGTTGAAAAGGGTACAACTATGAATATACACACGAGAACACATACAATCACAACTAGCCACACTTTTTAAAGACAGACGCTGACAATACAGACCAATCCCCAAGTGGCAGGGGCCCTTCAGCTATTCCTTGTCTAAATTCTGACTCTTTGCTCATCAGAACAAGATGAGTATAATACCTAATGTCTTGGCCAGAACGTTACTTATTATTTTTTAAAAATTATATTTATTATAATTATTTTTTAAAAATTATATTTATTATAATTATTTTTTTTTTAAAGAGATGGGCTCTTGCTATGTTGCCCAGGCTGGTCTTGAACTTTTGGGCTCAAGCAATCCTCCTATCTCAGCCTTCTGAGTAGCTGGGACTACAGTTGCAAGCTACTGTGCCCTGCATTTTACTTTTTAAGAATCCAACTTTATGGCCGGGCACGGTGGCTCACGCCTGTAATTCCAGCACTTTGGGAGGCTGAGGTGAGCAGATCATGAGGTCAGGAGTTTGAGACCATCCTGGAGAATATGGTGAAACCCCGTCTCTACCAAAAATGCAAAAAAATTAGCTGGGTGTGGTGGCAGGTGCCTGTAGTCCCAGCTACTTGGGAGGCTGAGGCAAGAGAATTGCTTAAACACGGGAGGCGGAGGTTGCAGTGAGCCAAGATCACACCTCTGCACTCCAGTCTGGGTGACAGAGCGAGACTCCGTCTCAAAAATAAATAAATAAATAAAAAATAAAAATCCAACTTAACTGAAGATAATTTACATACGAAACAACTACATCGGTGTTAAATTTTAACACAGTTAGTTCTTGCTAATTCAATAAACAGAGGAACAGGACAAGTGACTTCAAACTGAAAATAGGAACACCATTTCCTTGATTCTGAGATGAATTTATTACAGGGTTCTCGAGATTAGGTTTTTTCTTCACTTTAAAAAATGCACTGTTTTAAACTATCAGGAGTGGCATGAACTCGTGCATACAACAAGGAGGAATACTAAATTCAGACACGAAGACTGGACCAGAAAAGATCAGGGACAAAACTTTTCGCAAGGTCTTTTCTCTCCAAAGAGAAAACCCTGGGACATGGCTCCAAAAGCATCGCAGGCTGATGTCTATTGCACACTTAGCTTTGAAGATGCTTTACTTTTTAATTAATTATTAAGTTTTAAAAAGTTCCATTAAAAAAATTTTTTTTGAGATGGGAGTTTCATTCTTGTTGTCCAGGCTGGAGTGCAATAGCATGATCTTGGCTCACGGCAACCTCTGCCCACCAGGTTCAAGCGATTCTCCTGCCTTAGCCTCCTGCATAGCTGGGATTACAGGCTTCGAAGCCACTTTTAGAGATAAGCATATATGGCATCTAAATATTTCACTACTGTAATAAGTTACAAAATAAATGGAGTCAAAAGTAAATACAATACAACACCCAGCTTTGGAGTCTCCAGCGCCAGCAGAACCGTGCAATGCCAGGATGGTGTCTACCCCACAGGTTCTAGGTCAGCCAAGAAGAGCGTGGGACACCCAGGGGACCTGCCTGACAGGGGCTGCAAACTCTCACTGGCTATGGCTAGAGACACATGGAGGGCGAACCTCAGGGTCACGGGCACGAGACGGGTATCAGGGAACCAAGGGAAGAGGGTGGTCGGAGAGCAGAGGAAAGGGTGGCAGGGGGACCCCTCAAGAGAAGCCGCCCATCCCGGCCTGAGGCCCACCCTAGAAGCACAGCCAACGGGGTCCAGGCTCCAGCTCCCTTCTCCAGCTGAGACCCCTCTCGGCTGTTGCCCCCGGCCATCTTGGCCCACCTGGCAGCTCCTGGTCAAGCCCAGGAGCCTTTGCTATTTATCTGGCTTTCCTGATTTTCTGGCTCCCATGGGCCTGAATCTGGGGATACTTCCTGCCTGAACTCCCCACAAAGCCCCAAACAGCCACTGGCCTAAATCCTGGTCCTAGCCACCTGACCTGCTGGTGAATGTGGGGAGGGGATGGGCCACCAAACACCCTCAAGGTCTCAGCTGCCCTTCAGCATGATCACCACTCACTAGTGTAAGAATGATCTGGGACTCCCGGGAAATTCAGATTCTTGGACCCCAGCCTACATCGGCGTCAGCATCTCTGGGAAATTGCATTTAGACAAGCTCCCAGGTGAGTCTGCGGCACGGGACCTGGCCAACACCGTAGCACAGGGGAGAAGATCCCGAGAGCCCTGCCATGAGAGGCGGGTACCTCTGGGGGGCCGGGCGAACTGGAAGACGTGTACTCGGGTGCCAGTGCTTCCTGCATCAAACATGATCCCGTAGAAGACCTCGTGCCCGTCTGCAGCTGTCCCCTGGGGACTGTGGGCCTGCTGACCCCACCGGGTCCCCGGGGCTGCCCTGGTGATGCTGAAGAAGGCCTGGGTGGCGGTGGCCCGGTGCCACTTGATGTAGGCAACATAGATGAACAGGCCCACACACAGCCCCAGGGGGTATGCCACCTTCGCCACCCGCAGGCTCCCGTGGTTGGATATTTTTCTCATCCTTGTCTGCCAAGGACCGTGCTGCGGCTGCTGGTGGGAAGGGGGAGAGGCAGGAAGAGCACGTTAGGGTGCCAAGTTCCAAGGAGAGTCAGACGTCCCCAGGTCCAGGGACAAAATGTTCAACCTGAAACCGCTCCATGTTCCCCCCAGGAATCAGAAGCTTCATTTGATCCTCATAATGATTCCAGAAGGTGTGAGCCCATCTCACAGAAGAGGAACTGAGGTTTATAAAGGCAGGACAGCCTGCTCAAGGTCGCACACCTTGCAGGTGCTGACCTGGCGCACAGGCCACAGCTGCTGCCTCCTCTAAGGGAGGGTCCCACGGGCAGCTTGGGACACATGGCGATTTATGTAAAAAAAAGCCACATGTAAATGGTGTTCCCAAACTGTTCATGGGAACAGAAGCACATATCTGATTCAGTCTTTCAATCCTCAGTTATACTTCTATTCAGGCAATTTACTTTTCGAAAGGTTTAAACTCCAGCCCTTGGGCAAGTACTGAGAGCCCCAGACAAACCTGAAAAATGTAGCTCGTTTTTCTGGAAGTTTCATAACGAATACCTTTTTTCATTCACGTAGCCCATTTCTGCCAAGGAGATAATATTGTCTGTGTACTTCCAAAGCCTACAAAAATTCTACTAGAGTAGCAAAAAATTCATTGGGTACCATTATTTTTGGATCAATACACCCAAAATGAAAGCATTTGTTCAAGTTTCATTGGCTGCTCCAGTGTGAGGCAGCATGTAGGAACCTGAGACTTCAAAGGACAAGAAGCGTGGGCCGACTCTAGGGCCGCCAACCCTGGGGAACGTCCATCAGCCTGTCCCCCGCTCACTCTCTCAGGCGGTCCTGGTGAGTGGCCACTCCGAGGGGAGCAGGGGTCAGGAGGGTGCCGGGCTGGAAGGGATACCGGTTCTGCCTGCCGCCACGTATGACAGTGGGCAAGATGCCCCCTCGAGGGGGCCAGCCTCATCTGTAAGGTGGGGCTGCTCATGGGAGAGCCCCTCGTGACTTTGGGGATTCAGTGTGCTCAGAACAGGCTGCAGAGAAAGCATGTGGCACACGCGGGCTTTACAGAAGGGCAGCAGGAGGTGACATCTCTGTGGAGCCAAGGACAGCATGGCTGCACTGCTGAGGAGAGGGCAGTGGCAGTCCAAGGGGCAAGTCAGCAGCGACCTGCACTACCTGAGGCTGTTGGGGCACAGCAGCCTGGCCCCTCCTTACTGAGGTCCCACCTGTGGCCACAGCTGGCTATCCTCAGGCCCAGAGAGGTAAGGCAAGCACTGCCACAGTGCCCCGTGCCGAGGGAAGAAGCCTCACCAGTGGCCTGGCTACCCACACTGGGGCAGGAGACAGGAAAACCACCCTTTCTTGAGCATCTGCCATAGGCAGGGCTGCAAAAAGGCTCTCCTGGCAGGTGCCAAGGTGCAGCCCCTCCCCAGCCCTATGTTGGGCCTGGGTCCCACCACACTCAGGAGCTTCCCACAGCTCTCCTCTCAGGATCATGTTGCAGCCTCTGCCTGGGCCTGTTCCTGTCGGCCCCTGCTGCTTCATCGCACTCTTCTGTCCTTGCCCACAGTGCTCTGAGAACAGTGCCGCCTTCTGCCCCTAGAACTCAGCCTCTCCCTGCCTCAGGCCCCTGGCACAGACTGATACCCATTCCCAGAATACTGGTCCACCACCCTGGCACCGTGTTTTCATTCTGAAACCTCCACTGAAATGTCACTGCCACCCCCTTCCCGGATGCCCCCAACCTCCACATGCCCCATCACATACTCTCTGAGCTCCCTTTACCCACCACCAGCTGTGATGGAACCAGTATTAATAGACCTGGTTCCTGTAGGTCTGTGTCTCCCGTCTAGGCCATGAGCCCCCAGGGCAGGGACTCAGTTTGTCTTGTGCTGCTGCTGCCCAGCATGGTATCCAAGCCCTTCTTTAGAATGGAAGAGGCTGCTCCTCCACCCCTGCACTTCTATAACGTCACCAGACACACAACAGAATCCTGTAGAAAATCCATTAACAGGGAGAGGACACAGCAAGACGGTAAAAGAAGAAGCTCAAAGGCCCTCGTTCCCTTACAGAGAAACATTATAAACAACTAGAGACTGGTTAAAATATTGCATAGGAGCTCTGCAAAACAGGCAACGATCTACAGCAACCAAGAGAATGCCCAGTCCAGAAGCAGTCACATTCAGGATGTCAGGAACTCTGAGGTGCTTCACTCACTCCTGCCCCATGCCTCCCCAGCACGGCGCCGCCTGATGAAAGCAACAGCCCGGTTCCCAATTCCTTCCCTTGAACTGGAGGCAGCGGAGCGGACCTTTCTGCAACATCCTAATCTGTCCTGGGCTGCCTGAGGAACAGATCTCTGTTTCACCTGACTCTGAGCTCAGAGCTCAGATGGGAAGTCAGGGAAATGGTTGTGAGCATTGCTAGGCAAAGCTGTAGGGTGACTACAACCCCACGCATACCTGGGGCAAGAATGACAGGTGAGAAATACAGTAGAACATCTCAAACCCAAAGAGGGACTGGGGGAGACTTTGGGAAAGTAATATATATATGTACTCAAAGCTTTGTAAAAGTTCAATGGAGCCAACAAGGCAAAAAAATTGTGTTCTGGCAGACATTAAGACCTGCTTTCTCTTACCAAAAAAAAAAGGGCACACATTTTATCAAAATTTGACAATTCAGAGTTAAGGGTACTGAGATTAAGCATCACAACACCAACTTAAACAAAACAGCAATGAAAAACTGGTTATTCAACTTGGAAAGAGGAACTAAAACCAAGCCATGAAGGGGAGATTAAATATGTGTTCCTTGATCTCAAAGTCCTTTTAGGAACAGCAGTTCCAGGCACATGTGAGCAACACATCACACCACCAAACCCCAATTCCAGAATCTAAATTTACAATGATAGAGAAACAAAGGTAACTCCGGGCCGGGCGTGGTGGCTCACGCCTGTAATCCCAGCACTTTGGGAGGCCGAGGCAGGTGGATCACGAGGTCAGGAGATCGAGATCATCTTGGCTAACACGGTGATACCCTGTCTCTACTAAAAAATTAAAAAAACTAGCTGGGCGTGGTGGTGGGCGCCTGTAGTCCTAGCTACTCAGGAGGCTGATGCAGGAGAATGGTGTGAACCCAGGAGGCGAAGCTTGCAGTGAGCCAAGATGAAGCCACTGCACTCCAGCCTGGGCAACAGAGCGAGACTCCACCTAAAAAAAAAAACAAAAAAAAAACAAAAGAAAAACAAAGGTAACTCCAAATACACTTCTTGGTATATTCCAAAGGGAAGCCTGAAGATATTTTTAAATAGTCATGAATATGGGGAAATTGAAAAAAACACATACACAGGCCCAGGGAAGATGCATCCTCAGAAGAAACCTGAGGAGACTTCAGCCTTCATCCTGAGCTGATCCGTAGGCTTAGACAGATCCTGCTATTTGGTGGGGGCCATTCCCAAAACAGAGTTAGTCTGCAAAGAGTGGGACATGGAGCTGTTTTTCAAATGCCCAATGTTCAGCAAAAAACTCACAAGGCATACAAAGAAACGGGAAAACAGCTCACTCAGAGGAAGAAAATGAAGCGGCAGAATCCATCCTTGAAGAAATGCAGGCACTGGATATACTTGACCAAGACTTAAAAATGACTATCTTAAATATGCCTTTTAAAAGAGCTGAAGGAAAACAGATAAAGAATGAAAATAAATCAAGAAAACAACATACGACAACAAAATGAGAAATTATAAAAAGGAATCAAACAGAAATTGTGGAGCTGAAAAATACAAAAACTGAACTGAAAACTGTGACCAGAGGAATTTGAGTCGGCACAGGAATCAGCAAACTTGAACACAGCACATTTGAATACATCAAGTCAGAGGAGCAAAAGAATGAGGAAAGTAAGCAGAGCCTCAGGGACTTAGGGGCCTCCCTCACATGCACCATGCACATTATAGAAGTCTAAGAAGGAGAAGACAGAATGGGGCAGAGAAATTATGTGAAGAAAGAATAGCTAAAAACCTCCCAAATTTGACTAAAGACATGAATATAAACATCCAAGAAGCTCAGTAAACCCCACATAAGATAAACCCAAAGAGACCCACACTAAGACACAATGTAATCAAACTGTGTAAAGACAAAGGCAGAATATTGAAAGCAGCAGAAGAATGGCTCATAATGTACAAAGAATCCCCAATAACACTGTTAGCCAATGTCTTAGCAGAAACCTCAGAGGCCAGAGGCAGTGGGATGATACACCCAAACTGCTAAAAGAAAAAAAAAAAAAATCCGTCAATGGAGAGTTCTATATTCAGCAAAACTGTCCTTCACAAATGAGGGAGAAATTAAGACACTTCCAAATTAATAAAAGATGTGGGTGTTCACTGCCACTAGATCTGCCCTACAAGACTGCTAAAGGGAGTTCTGGAAGTTAAAACAAAAGGGCACTAGACAGCAGCTAAAAGCTGTAAGAAAACACAAACATCGGCCGGGCGCGGTGGCTCAAGCCTGTAATCCCAGCACTTTGGGAGGCCGAGACGGGCGGATCACGAGGGCAGGAGATCGAGACCATCCTGGCTAACACGGTGAAACCCCGTCTCTACTAAAAAATACAAAAAACTAGCCGGGCGAAGTGGCGGGCGCCTGTAGTCCCAGCTACTTCGGAGGCTGAGGCAGGAGAATGGCGTGAACCCGGGAGGCGGAGCTTGCAGTGAGCTGAGATCCGGCCACTGCACTCCAGCCTGGGCGACAGAGCATGACTCTGTCTCAAAAAAAAAAAAAAAAAAAAAAAAAAAAAAAAAAAAAGAAAACACAAACATCTCCAGCAAACGCAAACGGAGGGACAAATTTAGAAACTAGTATTAGTGTACAATTGGTCTGCAACACTACTTAACATTTTCTTCAGGATTTAAAAGATATATGCATAAAAATAATTACAGGTTTATGCTAATGGTACATACCCAATACATACAGATGTAATCTGTGACATCAATAACAAAGTGGGGGTAGATGGAATTGTAAAGGAGAGGTTACTGTGAACTGACTGAAATTAAGTTGATATCAATTTAAAATAGATTGCTATAACTTCAGGATGTTATGTATGCAATCCCTATGGTTGTAACCACGATGAAAATATCTGTAGCATATACAAAAAAGGAAATGAGAAGGGAATCAAAAACGGAACCTACAGATAATCAACTAAATACAAAAGAAGGTAGTAATGAAGGACAAAAAAGCTATAAAATATATACAAACAACAAAATAGCAAAAACAAGTCCTTTCGTATGAGTAATTACTTTAAATATAAATGGATTAACTCCTCAATCAAGAGACACAGATTGACAGAATAGATTAAAAAACAAGACCTGACTACAGCTGACCCTCAAACAACATGGGTTTGAACTGCACAGGTCTACTTATATCCAGATTTTCTTCCACCCCTGCCACCTCTGAGACAGCAAGGTCAACCTTTCCTCTTTCACCTGCTCCTTAGCTTACCCGACATGAAGACAATGAAGATGAAGACCTTTATGATAATCCACTTCCACTTACTAAATAGCAAATACATTTTCTCTTTCTTATGATTTCTTATTATAATAACATTTTCTGTTCACCTGCTTACCTCATAGTAATAATACAGATTATAGTTCATATAACATACAAACTATGTGTTAATCAACTATTTATGTTATCAGTAAGGCTTCTTCAACAGTAGGCTACTAGTTTGGGAGGCGAAGGCGAGAGGTTTTTTTTGAGCCCAGGAGTTTGAGACCAGCCTGGGCAGCATAGGGAGAACCTGTCTCTACAAAAAATCAAAAAATTAGCTGGACATGGTGGTGTGCGCCTATAGTCCGAGGCTCCTCGGGGAGGCTGAGGTGGGAGAATCACTTGAGCCCCAGAGTTCAAGGCTGCAGTAAGCCATGATTGCACCACTGCATTCGAGACTGAAGTTACACTTGGATTTTCAACTGCAGGTGAGGGGTTGGTATCTCTAACCCATATTGTTCAAGGGTCAGCTGTATATTCTATCTACAAGAAACTCGCTTTAGATCTAAGAGCACATATGGGCTGAAAGTAAAAGAATGGAAAAGAGTCAACACAAGGAGTGACCAAAGGAGAGCAGGGGTTGCTATACCAATATCAGACAAAAGAGACTTTAAGTCAAAAACTGTCACAAGAGACAGAGAAGTACATTATATCATGATAAAATAGTCAATTCACCGGGAATATAAAATGATTGTTAACATACATGCAACAAACATCAAAACCCCTAAATATATAAACCAGACACTGATAAAATTGAAGAGAAATAGACAACTATCAATAATAGTAATATTATTATACTAGGAGACTGAAATGTCTCACTTTGAATAATAGACAGAAAAATGAGACAGAAGATCAACAAAGAAACAGAGGACTCAAACAACACTACAGAGCAAGAGTGTAACAGAACACCCTACATGCAACGCCAGATGGTGGGCTACAAAACATGCCTTAATGCATTTTAAACAATCCAAACCATACAAAGCATCTTTTCCAGTCACAATGGGGTGGCACCAGAAATCAACAGCAGAAGGAAAACTGGATAATTCACAATTATGTGGAAATTCAGCAGAGCACAACCTTAAACAACCAAAGAGTCAAAGAAGAAGTCATAACGAAAATCAGAAAATACCTTGAGATAAGTGAAAACAAAAACACAACCTTCCAAAACTTACGGGATGCAGCAAAAACAGTGCCAATAGGGAAATGTACAGCTGTAAACACTTGCTTTAGAAGAGAAGAAAGGGCTCAAACAACCTAACTGTACACCTTAAATAACTACTAAAAGAACAAACTAAACATAAAGCTAGGAAAAGGAGGAGGAAAAAAGGAGGAGAAAAAAAGTAAAAAAAACGAGGAGGAAAATAATAAAGATTAGAGGAGGATAGAGAATAGAAAAACAGAGAAAATAAATGAAACTAAAATTTGGTTCTTCAAAAGTCAATGTAACTGTCAAACCTTTGGCTAGACTGACTAGGAAATAAAGAAAGAAGACTCAAATAGCTGTAATCTGGAATGAAAGACGGGACATTACTACCTATTTTACGGAATAAAAATGATTATAAGAGAATACTATGAACAACTGTATGCCTACAAACTGGATAACCTAGATGAAATGGACAAATTCCTGAACACAAAATCCACCAAGATAAATAATAAAGAATTTGGCAATGATTTCTTAGATATGACACCAAAAGCACAGGCAATCAAAGCAAAAATAAACAAGTAGAATTACATTAACTAAATGGCTTCTACCCAGCAAAAGAAACAATCACCAAAATGAAAACACAATCTACAGAATAGGAGAAAATAGATAAACAGTACATCTGCTCTGAAAGGGGTTAATAATCAGAATATATAAAGAACTCTTAAAAGTCAACCACAAAAATCTGATTAAAAAATAACAGATAAAAAGCATACAAAAAGAGGCTCAACATCATGAGTCATTAGCAAAATGCAAAACTGCAATGACCTATCACATCATGTATTAGGATGGCCATTATCAAACAAACAGAAAATAACAAATATTAGTGAAGATGTGGAGAAACTGGAACCCCTGTGCGCTGCTGGTGGGAAAGTCAGATGGTACAGCTGCCTTGGAAAACAGCACGGAGCTTCCTCCGAAAATCAAAGCCAGAACTACCATATGGTTCAGCAATCCCACTTCCAAAAGAGTTGAAAGCAGGATCTTAAAGAGCTACACACTTACATTCACTGAAGCATTATTCACAACAGACAAGACAGAAATAATCCAAACATCCATTGACAGATGGATACACAAAATTCAATTTAGAACTGAATGGAATTTTGAATGAAATATTATTCAGTTTTAAAAAGGAAGGAAATTCTGACACATGCTACAACATGGATGAGCCTTAAAGGCATTTGACTAAGTGAAATAAGCCAGTCACAAAAAGACAAATATTGTAGGATTCCACTTACATGAGTTACCTAGAGCTGTCAAATCATACAGACAGAGGGTAGAAGAGCAGGTGCTGAGGGCAGGGGGGTGAGGAGGACTTATTGGGTAAAGAGTTCCAGTTGGGGAACATGAAAAGGTTCTGGAGACGGATGGTGATGGTGGTTGTGAATGCACTTAATGCCACAGAACTGTACGTTTAAAAAGGGTTACGTTGGTAACTTTTGTGTTATGCCTATTTTATCGCAATGTTTAAAATCCTTCAATGGCTAGGCCAGGCAGGTAACAGAAGTAAGTTCTGTTGGTATAGGACTTAAGGAACTCTGTGGGGTGAGGGATGGGGATAAAGAGAGCAGGGCCCACCCACTGTGTCAAATACAAAACGTTTTACAGTTCTGATCACACTCACGCCCTACTCTCTCAACGAAGGAGACAGATCATGCCTTACTAAGATTCTTCCTGCTGAAATGTGCTGGCGGAGCTCCTCCCTTGGGCTCCTGGCTGCTCTGCCATTTCCATAGCACATGACATGTACAGTTCTTCTTCCAGGCCCCTCTCAATCTGGTTAGACTCCAGGAGTAGGGACCAGCCCCCATCCCAGAACCTCCAACACCCAACACAAAACCAGAGCCCAGCAGCTGCTCAGCCAGCACTTGTTGAAGGGGGTCCACTGATGGCTCAGCAGTGTACTGAGGGGGAGAATGGGCAGTAGGAGGAAGATGCAGGCATCACAGATGCCACAGGACTGGGTGATGGCCATGAGCTGAAACAGGTCATCTGGGAAGGGACCGTTTGGCAGGAGGCAGCAGTGATCAGGTTTTCAACATGCTGAGTTTGATATGCCAGTGGGACATCAGTGGGAAACAGGACAGGCCTTATGAGAGGTGACAGGTTTGGGGTTGGTCCAGAAATAGGATGGACTCTATGAGAGGTGACAGGCTTGGGGCTGGGAATGATGCACATTAAGGCAACGTTAGCTGAGATTGGGAGAAGAGACATGGCACTAGGAATGTCCATTCCAAGGTAGCGCCTCTCATACCACAACAGTCTCCCTTCCTTAGTGGACTATAACCCAAAGTTTCAGGTTTCTAAGTAATCATCAAATGTTTAATTAAATTACAGTATTTATAGAGAAAGTTCTGAAACAGTCCAGGGATGAATAGTGGGGACAAAAAGCAATAGTAACACCCTACAACTGTGAATATGTTTAATAAAATCCTTTTCATGTAATCAAGTTTTTTTTTTTTCTTTTTTGAGACAGAGTCTCACTCTCTCACCTAGGCTGGAGTGAGGTGGCACAATCTTGGCTTACCGCAACCTCCGCCTCCCAGGTTCAAGCAATTCTCCTGCCTCAGCCTCCCAAGTATCTGGGATTACAGGCACACGCCACCACACCTGGCTAATTTTTGTATTTTTAGTACAGACGGTGTTTCACCATGTTGGCCAGGCTGCTCTCAAACTCCTGACCTCAAATGATCTGCCCACCTCGGCCTCCCAAAGTGCTGGAATTAAAGGTGTGAGACACCGCACCTGGCCCATAATCAAGTCTTATCATGTCCTTTGTTAGTCTAAGAACCATATTCTACATGATCAGGTTCACAGGTGGTATATTAAATCTAGAGGCAAAGTTGCTAGTTATTTATTGTCTACCCATTTAAAATAACCCTTTATGTGCCATGTCCCGTGTCCAGTGCCCCACAAAGCCCACCTCACAGCCCTGGGTTTCCCTAAGACAGCACCAAGGCCCTGGGAATGTGTGTAAACGGACCTGTCTGAGATTGCAGTCAGTGTGTGGTGGAGCACACAAGAGTGCCCAGCTTCAGTCCCCAAATTGAACGTGCTTTATCACTTCACCTTCCCTGTAAGTACAAGACTACTTTAGATATCCAAAAAACACTCACATACATAGACATACCTTACATAGACATAATTACTGAAGTTACACACCAAGTTCAGGAAGACAAAAACAAGAGTCCAATTAGAACACAGTACTGAGAGAGCACAGAACCAGGAACAGCCTTGCTCATGCACAGGGGTGGGAAGAAGAGTTCTTACAATCATGTTCACCATACCCTCTCCCCAAGGAACAGGTCACCTCCATATCCCTGTGGCCCAGATCTTAACACCAATGTCATTCCACTAGATTAAAGTGTTGCCCATGGCTGAGACACCTGCAGGAGGGGCAATGGGGTTTCTGTGGGAACCACTAACACCACAGCGTGAATTTGTTGATCACGTTCTCCCTGACAGACTCACTGAGGAAAACAATGTCATCTCAGTCTGTTCTTTAAAGGAGAGAGAGGGTGGGATGAGGCTGTAAGGAAGGTAGCAGGTGGGGACCAAGGGGAGGCAGGGATAGGAAGTAGGGTGCACACAGGCAAACAGAGAGGTGTGGCTCCTGCCGAGGCCACCCTCCAGGCAGGAGTCAGAGAGGAGAATCTGAGGGTGGAGCAGTGTTGTCGAGGGTGGAGCAGTGTTGTCGGTGGTAGGAGCTGCCCTGTCCCCTGGTTGGCTTTCTAGGAGACGGGGATGGCAAGCCACCTCTTGGAAATACAGGCGCCATCTGATGTGGATTGATGGCTGCCTAATCTGTTGGCCAGTTTCTTCAGGTTTTCAGTTCCTGTACACGGAAGGGCCATGAATGCAAATGCCTGCCATGCACGCTGTATCCAAAAATAAAGCACATTAGAAACTTCCACTCATCCTCCTGGGAGGTTTCAATAGGTTTTTCTCTCCTTGGCAAAAACCGGTGCATGAAAGGCCCGTCAACACCACCTGCTGTTTCCTTTACACAGGAGGCGGTGGGAGGGGAGGCGCTTCCAGATCTCCTGACACAAAGGGCTGCCCATCTCCCTGGTCCTTTACCCGAAGCTTCAGGAGGCAGACACACACGCTAGCCAGTCACTCTCTCCAGGTCAAGGGGAGGGAGACAAAAAGCAATTTCGAGATTGGTACCGTGCTTGCCAGGTCCTTCAAAAATGACTACCCGCCGCCCATGGCTGTTGCACAGCGGGTGGGAGGAAGAGTCCTTGTAATCCACCTCTCCCCAGGAAGATTCCCCCCCGCAGGCTATGGCTGAATTCCCCGCATCCTGTGTGACGTGGGTGTGTGGCTTCGCGCAGGTAAGATTGGAATACAGGTGCCTGGAGGGACACCCAGAGCTGCCCAGGCACTTCCCGGTGGCTGGTTCCTTTGCACTTATAATAAAAACACCCTCCCATCTCTCCTTCCTCTTCCACGCTCTCCTGGCTGTTGAATGTTTTCCACTGAAGGAGTCTAGTCTGTCCACATCAGGGGCTCTCCCTCCCTCGGTCCGGGCATCCGCGGCTCACAGGTCAGCTCGGGCAGAACCGCCCTGACCACCTATGAGCTCCTCGGGACATCACCCCAATGCCGGGGTGAATCGTCCTTACACCCTCAGTCCTGTCCGAGCGGCCTGATCCTACCTGTTTCCCAGAAACTGCTACGCGAGGCTTCCCCGCCGGGCTCATCCAGGAGCGGAGGGGCCTGTTCCTGACGCAGACTGGGGGCGGGTCCGCAAAAGCTGGTTGAATGAATGAACGCAGCAGGGCTGGGGCCCCCTGGGGCTAGAGGCCCCTGCTATTTGGCCCGCCCTGTGGCCCAAAACACTGGACTTGCCCCCCACCGGTCAGCGGAGCCCAGACGTCCAGGGAGCCCTAATGAAGCCTGGACAGGAAGGCAGTAGGAGGTGGGAGCCGGGGTGCGAGTGACCCCGAGGCCGTCCTCCGGAGCGCAGCGCGCCCGCGTGGGGAGGCCCGCCTGCAGTCGGTGATCCCCGGCCGCCCCCGCCAGCGCCCCGGCCCGCCGCTTACCCTGCACCGCGCGCTCGGTCACACCCACGGAGACGAGTGCCCTTTTCCGGGGAGCAGGCGGCAGCCGGTCTTTCGGGCTCTCCAGCCCCGGCCGGCGCCACCCCAACCTCCACCAGCGGGATACGACCTCACGGTTCCCTAGGACCTGGGCTCCGCCCACATACACGTGGCGTCACAGGCTGGGCGGGGCGGGGCGGGCGCACCCAGCCGCGCAGGCGCAAGCGGGACAGGAGGCGGGAGTCACAGGGTCCCTGTTGCGCAGGCCCGGGCTGCGTTGTGGGGGAGGGGCCAGTTGCCCAGGCGCGGGCCGGGGGAACCCAGTTGCGCAGGCGCGGGCCGGGTCGGGGACCCAGCTGCGCAAGCGCGGCGGCCGAATTCTATTTCCGCGGGTGGCGTTGCGGTTTTCTCCAGTCCACAACCGGGCTGGCATCGGCCCAGAGGCAGGGCTCGGCAGTCTGGTTCCCCGAGCGTCTCAGGGCGGGACCTCGCCAGATTCAAGGGGTTTCCTTGGCCGGTTTCCTCACGGCGCGGCAGAGCTGACCCTCGTCGTGCCTGGCAGGGGGCAGCCTCACAGCCTGGACCGGCCTGTGCAATTTCCCCCATCCCTCCACGTCTACATTTTATTTTTTTCTTTTTCTTTTTTTAGGACAATGCATGATGGAAATGCAGCCACATCAGAGCAGCAGGTTCATGAAATCCACTCCCCCCTCCCACCCCCCATTTCTTGACCCCATTTTCTTTCTTTTTTTTTTTTTTTTTAGCAGGGTCTCACCCAGGCTGGAGTGCAGTGGCACGATCTCGGCTCACTGCAACCTCCACCTCCCGGGTTCAAGCGATTCTGTTGCCTCAACTGGGATTACAGGCGTGCGCCACCACGCCCGGCTAATTTTTGTATCTTTAGTAGAGACGAGGTTTCACCCTGTTGGCCAGGCTGGTCTTGAACTCCTGACCTAAAGTGATCCTCCTGCCTCGGCCTCCCAAAGTGCTGGGTCTGCAGGCATGAGCCACCGCACCCGGCTTTTGACCCCATTTTCTAATGTCTTCCTAGAAATCACCAAGGTTGCAACTCCTGACTGTCCTGGCTCGCAGGCCCCGGCTTACTTAGGGGCCCCAGGGTGGGGGCTGCCCACGTGCACACCTATGCTAGGCGCCCTCATTCCCGCAAGAGCCAGAGCCCCTTCCTGGCCCACAGCGTCTGGCCAAGGAGGTGTGGGTGCGCCCTAGCCAGGCCTGGCCCTGGAGGACGGCCCCACCTGCGCACTGGGGCATCTGGGAGAGTTATTGGTGGAAGAAGCCCAGGTTCCTGAAGCACCAAGTGGACAAGAGTTTATTTTCAAGATGGGACGCTTTTGAGGGTGAATGAGTGCTAACTGTATGGGATGCCCGGACAGTACATAGACCAGGCCTGTCAGCCGGGCAATGCGGTCCCTGTTGGAAGGTCACCCACAAGCACCTGGTTGGACACTGCCACTGAGATTTGGTTATTACAGAGGTTAGCCTATGCGGGCCCTCACTGATGGACCTTGAAGTTTTTCCCAGTTGCTTGCAGTTAGGAATAATGCGACTGGATCCCATGGACTGTCTTTGTGCATGCATGTGGGTGTATCTGTCAGAAATATTCTTAGAGTTGGAATTGGCTGTACTGGGATATGGCCTTTAAAATAATATATTGGCTAAACATGGCTAAATTGCCCCCCTTAGACACTGTACTGATTTACACTCTGGCAAATAATGTGTAAGACCTTGGGTTTCCATATATCTTCACCAGTGGGGTCTTTCCACACTTTTGGATCTTTCCCCATCCAATAATGACCAAACTGTATCTCACGGTTTTAATTTGCACTTTTCCTAGTATTTTGAGATCCTGTTGTGAAACGGTGATGGCGCTGTTTCTGCCTGCTGCACTCACAATGTGTGTTATCACTTCATTTCCTTTCACCATTTTTTACTCTTAGAGTTTCTAGAATTTGTGAAAGTAAAATCTTTTTGCTGGCATGGGCTTTTGTGTGTGTTATACACTGCTTGTAAAGGTCTTGCGCTAGATCTTCCCTTTGTAGATTCTTTCTCAATGTTTAATACTCAGCTCAAATGTCACCTCCTGAGACCATTTTATCTAGAATGCCTCCTCTAGTTATTCTCTATCACCCTTTATGTTATTTCCTTCATAGCACTCATCACACTGTAAGCACCCAACGGCTTCTTCTTGCCTGTCGCCCAGATAGAGCCAATTTTTCAAGACGGGAATTGTGATAAAGAGTTCAGTACACATAGAGCTGGCTAAATAGGAGATCAGAGGCTTCTTATTCCTCAAATCAGGCTCTCCTCAGATTCGGAGTTTAAGGAATTTTTGAGGGGCGGTTGTTTTTGAGACAGTGTCTTGCTTCATTGCTCTGGCTGGAGTGCAGTGGTGCAGTCTAGGCTCACTGCAACCTCCACCTTCTGTTCAAGTGATTCTCGTGCCTCAGCCTCACCAGTAGCTGGGATTACAAGTGCACGCCACAATGCCCAGCTAATTATTTGTGTTTTTAGTCAAGACGGGGTTTCACCGTGTTGGCCAGGCTGGTCTTGAACTCCTGCTCTCAAGTGATTGCCCTCCTCGGCCTCCCAAAGTGCTAGGATTGTGCCAGTCTGGAGACTAGGGTTTTTAAAAGATAGTTGAGCAGTCAGGGGGCTAGGGAATGGTGAGTGCTGATTGGTTGGGTTAGGGATGAAATCATGAGCAGATGAAGCTTTTGTCTTGCTCTGGGTCAGTTCCTGGGTTGGGATCACAAGACCAGATGAGCCAGTTTACCAGTCTGGGCGGCTAGTCTATCACAATGCAGGGTCTGAAAAATACCTTGAACACCAATCTTATGTTTTATAATAGTAATATTATTTATTAGAGCAATTGGGGGAGTTAGGAATCTTGTGGCTTCGGGCTGCATGACTCCTAAGCCATAATTTTTTTTTTTTTTTTTTTAGATGAAGTCTTGCTCTTGTCCCCCAGACTGGAGTGCAATGGTGCGATCTCAGCTCACTGCAACCTCCCCCTCCTGGGTTCAAGCAATTATCCTGCCTCAGCCTCCTGAGTAGCTGGGATTACAGGCACCTGCCACTATGCCCAGCTAATTTTTATATTTTTTAGTAGAGGCAGGGTTTCACCATGTTGGCCAGGCTGGTCTTGAAATCCTGACCTCAGATGATCCACCCAACTTGGCCTCCCAAAGTGCTGGGCTTACAGGTGTGAGCCACCATGCCTGGCCCATAATTTTTAATCTTGTAGCTAATTTGTTAGTCTCACAAAGGTGGTCTGGTCCCCAAGCAAGAAGGAGGTTTGTTTCAGGGACGGGCTGTTATATTTGGTTTAAAGTGAAATTATAAACTAAATTTCTCCACAAATTTGTTTGGCCTATGCCTGGGAATGAACAAGGGCAGATTGGAGGTTAGAAGATGGAGTTGGATCAGGTCAGGTTTTTTTTCACTGTCGTAATTTTCCTATGTCATATTTTTCTTATTGTCATAATTTTTGCAAAGACAACACCCATCATTACTTATTTGCTGACTTGTTTATTGGTGAATTCTTTTTTCCACTACTGAAATGAAGCTCCATGAGAACAAATAAGTTGGTCTGTCCTGCTCCCTGCTGCGTGCCCGGCACTCTGTCTGGAACATGGTAGGTGCCTGTAGCATACACTGGCAGTGCTAATGTCCCTTGCCTGCCTCTGCCGTCAGCTCTCTGGTTGTTGTGGAAAGTTCCCCTAAATGCTGCCACCTCAAGCATCTTGTTGCTGTCCTCTTTAAGGCTTATCTTACGACTTTCTCCGGAAGCCTTGGGAGCAGGCACAGCCTGGAATTCAGGGAAATTTAACATCCCCGGGGTAACTGCAGGGCAGTTTGGCTGGCCTTGGACAGACCCAGTCCCTCTTTTTCCATGTAGTTCTCAGGAATAGCTGTAGAATGTGCTGGGATTGCAACATTGTGCGATAAGGGAGAGCTGGCCGAACAGCCCAAGGTCAGTTCCAGTCTCCTGCTGAAAATAGGATGTCCTTCAACACAGCCCAGCAAATCACATTACCCTGGGATGTTAAACCCAGGGCAGGCTGCTCTCTGGCATCCCTCATCTGTGGTGAAAGTGGGGCTTGCTCAGTTGAGACTCCATTTGCCCTGAGCAGATTTCCTGAGCCTTGGGCGACCAGCTTGCAATGAATGCTCCTCTTGTCCCTTGCTGCCTGTCTGTAAGTAATAAATTTGCTTCATATAACTTAATTGAGTATGACTGTGTTCTCTCTCACTGGACACAGACATGTTGGTAACCAGTGCACAGTGAACCTGCTTCACAGCAACCCTTAACTAACTTGGGGATATATGCCTCAGCCTTCTGTCCCCAGAGGACCAATTCTGAGTCCTCAGTAGAAGTGAGCCTCAGTGACCCTCAGTGGTGATCAGCTCAATAATGCCCCCTTGGGTGGTCCTCTGATCTTCCTCGGTGCTGCTCTCGCGTGCGCGCTCTCGCGCTCTCTCTCTCTCTCACTCTCTCTCTCTCTCTGCTGCTTCTGGGAATCACCTCCCAGGTCAACTACCTGCATCTAAGCTCTTGACTCAAATTGCCTTTGGGTAAACTCAAGTCAGTATTCAAAATATTTGTTGAAGAAATGGATCGATTGATGAGGGTGCTTCTGATGTTTTCACTTGTCAGCCAGAAGCAGCTCAGCCCTGCAGGCAGAAGGTGAAGGAAGCCAATTGGCACCCGCCCTAGGAATGCAGGAGAGGTAACTGAGACATGAGCTTCAGCAGAACATGTATGCAAGTATTCTGACAGCAGGGAGGAGTGCCTGGCCCTGCTTTTTGGGGGCGAGAATGTTTTAGAAGAGGTTGATGAGTTATCAAGCTGCCTCAATTTACCTAACTTGAGTAATAGCGGAGGAAGCCCACTTTTGTGTATGACTTGCTCACATGTGCCCACCTACTCACAAAAGTCCAGGAGGACAGCTGCAAAGCTGTCTGCTCAGTGAAGGAACAGAACGTGGACTGCGCAGTGTCTCTGTAGCAGAGGCTGCCAGGCCTCCTGCCCATGTCTATCCCACTGTGTGCTCCCATGACTCTCCACAGCAGGGCCTTCTTTTGGCAGAGGAAGTGCCAGGAGGTAACGCTTCTGAGAGCGGCCCTCAGCCCATGTCAGTTGCAAAGACCCTGGCTCCCTTTCTGCTCAGGACAACTCTCTGGCATGTCTACGTGGAATTGAGCACAGTGGTCCCGAGTGGTAACCCATACTGGCTTTCCTTCTTTCCCTGTCTCACTGCCCCACTCCTCTACTGGTTTTTCCTGGTGTCACCTCCTAAATAGACTACTTGCACTCAAATCGTTCTTTAGAATTTGTTTTGGAAGAATTCAACCTAAGATACCATCACTCATAGGTCATTTAGTTAATAATATCAAACAAAACATCTTGGCCACTGCTCTGATTTCTTCCTCTGAAATCTATAACCACAAATCACTGCTTTCTCTACCACATATTTTTCCTATAACTCAACAAAAAAGTAAGTAAGATCTTCCCTGCTCATGACTAGCCTTCTATTTTCCAAAATCTACTACACACAGGAAAAAATGTGAGGGAAACCCTACTCTTCCCCAAGAGAACTTGGCATTTATGATTCCTGCCTGCCACATGGGCCATTGTGTGGTCTCTTTTAGCTTCCCGATGGATGATCCAACAGACGTCACCTTGCACTGTAGTGACAGTCTTGTTGGGACCACATGAAGTGCAGCCGTAACACAGGTAATAATGTTCTGGGCAATTGGTCGACTGTCCTGGTTGTGGGGGGACTGGTGTGAACAGATTGTCCCATTTAGAGTAGCTGTTAATGGACTCTCTTCTCTCCACGAGGGCCTTTAGCATTTTACATTGTATAGGTTGTCATCTACCAGATTAAGAAAATTTCCTTCTATTTCTAGTTTAAGAGTTTTGAAAAATCATTAATGAATGTTCAATTTTATTTTGTGCATTTCCTTCATCTATACATGATATTATTATTTTTTTCCACTAATTTTCTTTTTTGTATGAGACAGAGTTTTGCTCTGTCACCCAGGCTGGAGTGCAGTGGCATGATCTCGACTCACTGCAACCTCCACCTTCCTGGTTCAGGCAATTCCCCTGTCTCAGTCTCCCAAGTAGCTGGGATTACAGGCACACACCAGCACGCCCAGCTAATTCTTTTGTATTTTTAGTAGAGACGGGGTTTCACCATGTTGGCCAGACTGGTCTCGAACTCCTGACCTCAGGCAATCCACCTGCCTCAGCCTTCCAAAGTGCTGGGATTACCGGCGTGAGCCACCACACCTGGCCCACTAATTTGTTAATATGATAAATTCCAATGTTGAATCATTCCTGCATTCCCAATATAAAGCATACTTTTAAAATACATTGCTGAATTTGACTTGCTAACATTGTGTTTAGGTTCTTTGCTCCTACATTCACAAAAAGATTGGCTTCTAATGTTCTTTCTAATATAGTACTTGTTTAGAAACTATCAAAATTAAATTCGCCTTACAGAATGAGTTGGAGATTTTCTGCTTTTAAATCTTCTAAATGTGTTTAGGTTTTTAGTTTCTATTTCTTGAATATTTGATGGAATATTTCTGTTTTCTGTATGAAATATTTTAAACTGCTGATTCCATTTCTAAGCAAGCTTTCTCCTTTTCCAGGCAGTGTTGGCATTTTTCTAAAGGAATCATCCCATTTCACCTAAGTTTTCAGTGTTATTGGTATAACATTATTCACATCTTCTTAGTATTTGCAGCGATAGCCTCCATTTCACTCATAATTAATTTGTAAGTTTCCCTTTTTTCCTTGGTCAGCATCTCCAGAAATGCCTAAGTTTTATTACTTCTCTTCCCCAAGAGCTGACTTTTGGCTTTGTGGAACTCCTCTGTATCTTTGTTTAATATTTTTAAATTTATTTCATCTTTAGTATTTCTTTCTTTGTACTTAAAGAGTGTATTTTTAAAAAAGGTTTCTAGTTTAAGCTAAACACTTATTAATTTTTAGCCTATCTTCTTTTTTTAAATTAAAGACTAAAACTTTAGTATTCTTACTTAAAAGAAATGAAGCAAAAGAAGTTACAAGAGAACTTATGTCTAACCAAGAGGCAGGTGGATGAGTGGGAAGGGAGAGCTCTTCTGCTCTGCTCACTGCCATGGTGCACATCACTGGTGGAGAGGAGGTCATGCTGTGAGAAAAAAACTCACCCATCCAAACCCAAAGTTTGGGCTTAGAGACCCGGAGAACAGTGGAAGTGAGACTTTAATGACAGTCTTGCAAGATCGAGTGTCTAATGGGCAGACACACCTAGCAGTTTCAAAAGCAATTTATCCCCTAGTGCGCAGGTCCCTCCCTTGGTTCCTCATAGGCTGAGTACGATGGGGTCACAGTCTTCCTGGACATTGCCTGTTGATTGTTGGGTAGGGGTTTTAGGCGTTTTCTTTAGGATTGTTCTGCTGCATTTTGTTGTAGCCACAATACATTGCAATCCTAGTTAGCTCAGGGCCTGTTCAAGTACTTGACTTATGACCTAAGTATCTGGGCAGGCTGTTAAGAACAGACAAAGTAAGCTATTTTGCAAGCTAGTAAACTTTCATCTTAGACTAACTTCTTTGGTTTGGTTGAGGGCAACTAAGGCAATGGGGTAGGGGGGAGGGTGGGGAGGCGGCAAGCAGACATTGGCTATCCAAGCAGGGGCCTAGTGCATCCTGTTTCTTCTGTAGTTTGCTGACCTAAACCAATTCAAGGCACCTTGTCTTGGAAATGGACCGCTGTATGTATTATTTCCTTCATGCTCAGTACAGATAGCTCTCTCGGGGTTATTTTTAACATTCGAGGGGTGAAAAAACAAACCCTGCCTGCAGCCAATTCCATTATCTAAGGAATTCAAGTAAAATGGTGTTTTGTTTTGTTGAGAAAGGGGATTGCTAAGCGTTCAAAAAAATAAAGTCCAAATAGCACTGTGTCATCAAGCATTTGCCTTTTTAAAAAATGTATATATATTTTGCAGCCCAGCGCCTCACCATCAGGAAGGGTGTTTCTGATGCCTGATAAAGCCCCTTTGGTGAAGGGCACCAGGGCACAGCTGTCCATGACAAAGTGAGGGTTAGTAACTGCAGCGAGGGAGCCAGATCAGAGGCCTCCTGTCTTCAGCACAGGATAGACAGGATTGCAGAGAAGGGAGGAGTTCAGGTGAAGTTTAAAATGAAGCCTTTTCTGACAGGCTGAAAGCAGGGCTGTGGGTCACATGGCAACACATCACACTGGGCTGAAAGGCTGACTTGGGGGCACAAGCTCAGGATGAACGTGCCATGTTACATCCGGAAGCCCCTCATCTGAGGCTGTGAGCCAAGGTGAGAGCTCCAGGCTGCTTCTCTCTGGGGAGTGACCTGCATGGCTGAGCATCTGCAGGTGACAGGATTCCAGACAGCAAGGTTTCTCAGGGCGGAGAAGTAGAGAACGAGATTTCTCAGCACAGAGGCCGAGGGAGCTGCCTCAGACTGGCTACCTGTGTCCCTTAGCCCTGCTCCCCTATTACCTGGGGCCTGCCTCTCCTCCCACCCATCTCCTGGCTCCCAGTCTCCCAGGCCCCAGAATGCTTGGGCCAAGGTAGCTAGGTCACCAGAAGACAGTCACCCTTGGTGCACTGGAAACAGTAACACCAGAGTGTCCGATACATGACCCCAGAACTATGATGAGGTCCCCCTCAAAAACCATCCCTACTAGGGAGCCCCAAGCCAGGCTGCCCAGTGGGAGCAATGTGCTGCTGTCTTACCCGAAGTCAACTTTCAGCCTATCTTATAAGAAATGCATTTAGAGCTTTGCATTTCCTATAAGCACCCTTGTAGCTCTGTCCCACACATTTGGCTCTGTTGTATTTTTGTAATTGTCAGTTTGGAACATTTTCTAAAGTCTGCTACTACAATGTTTCTCTGTCCATGTGTTATTTAGAAATATTTTTGCTCTCTCTGTTCCAAGATGGCCAGATAGGAACAGCTGCAGTCTGCAGCTCCCAGCATGATCGATGCAGAAGATGGGTGATTTCTGCATTTCCAACTGAGGTACCTGGTTCATCTCGTTGGGACTGGTTGGACAGTGGATGCAGCCCACAGAGGGCAAGCTGAAGCAGGGTGGCGCATTGCCTCACTTGGGAAAAGCAAGGGGTCAGGGGACTTCCCTTTCCTAGCCAAGGGAAGCCGTGACAGACTGTACCTGGAAAAATGGGACACTCTTGCCCAAATACTGTGCTTTTCCAATGGTCTTAGCAAACGGCACACCAGGAGATTATATCCCGCACCTGGCTTGGTGGATCCCATGCTTATGGAGCCTTGCTCACTTCTAGTGCAGCAGTCTGAGATCGACCTGTGAGACAGTAGCCTGGCAGGCAGGGGTCGTCTGCCATTGCTGATGCTTGAGTAGGTAAACAAAAGTGGCTGGGGAAGCTTGAACTGGGTGGAGCCCACCACAGCTTAGCAAGGCCTACTGCCTCTGTAGTCTTCACTACTGGGGGTAGGGCATAGCTGAACAAAAGGCAGCAGAAACTTCTGCAGACTTAAACGTCCCTGTCTGACAGCTCTGAAGAGAGCAGTGGTTCTCTCAGCATGGTGTTTGAACCCCAAGAATGGACAGACTGCCTCCTCAAATGGGTCCCTGACCCCCATGTAGCCTGACTGGGAGACACCTCCTAGTAGGGGCCAACTGACATCTCATACAGTCAGATGCCCCTCTGGGATGAAGCTTCCAGAGGAAGGATCAGGCAGCAATATTTACTGTTCTGCAATATTTGCTATTCTACAGCCTTTGCTGGTGATACCCAGGCAAACAGGATCTGAAGTGGACCTCCAGCAAACTCCGATAGACCTGCAGCTGAGGGACCTGACTGTTAGAAGGAAAACTAACAAACAGAAAGGAATAGCATCAACATCAACAAAAAGGGCATCTACCCCAAAACCCCATCTGTAGGTCACCAGCATCAAAGACCAAAGGTAGATAAAACTACAAAGATGGGGAGAAATCAGAGCAGAAAAGCTGAAAATTCTAAAAATCAGAGCACCTTTTCTCCTCCAAAGGATTGCAGCTCTTTGCCAGCAATGGAACAAAGCTGGACAGAGAATGATTTTGATGAGCTGAAGGCTTCAGAAGGTTTGTAACAACAAACTTCTCCAAACTAAAGGAGGATGTTGGAATCCATCTCAAGGAAGCTAAAAACCTTGAAAAAAGATTAGACAAGTGGCTAACTAGAATAAACAGGTAGAGAAGTTCTTAAATGACCTCATGGAGCTGAAAACCATGACGCGAGAACTATGTGACGCATGTACAAGCCTCAATAGCTGATTCAATCAAGTGAAAGAAAGGGTATCAGTGATTGAAGATCAAATTAATGAAATAAAGCATGAAGAGAAGTTTAGAGAAAAAAAGAGTAAAAAGAAGTGAACAAAGCCTCCAATAAATATGGGACTATGTGAAAAGACCAAATCTCCATTTGACTAGTGTACCTGAAAGGGACAGGGAGAATGGAACCTAGTTGGAAAACACCCTTCAGGATACTATCCAGGAGAACTTCCCCAACCTAGCAAGGCAGGTCAACATTCAAATTCAGGAAATACAGAGAACACCCCAAAAGAACAGCCTCAAGACACATAATCATCAGATTCACAAAAATTGAAATGAAGGAAAAAATGTTAAGGCCAGCCAGAGAGAAAGGTCAGGTTACCCACAAAGGGAAGCCCATCAGACTAACAGCAGATCTCTCAGCAGAAACTCTCCAAGCCAGAAGAGAGTGGGGGCCAATATTCAACATTCTTAAAAGAACTTTCAACCCAGAATTTCATATCCAGCCAAACTAAGCTTCCTAAGTGAAGGAGAAATAAAATCCTTTACAGACAAGCTAAGAGATTTTATCACGACCAGGCCTGCCCTACAAGAGCTCCTGAAGGAAGCACTAAACATGGGAAGGAACAACTGGTACCAGCCACTGCAAAATCATGCCAAATTGTAAAGACCGTTGATACTAGGAAGAAACTGTATCAAATAACGGGCAAAATAACCAGCTAACATCATAATGACAGGATCAAATTCACACATAACAATATTAACCTTAAATGTAAATAGGGGAAAATGCCCCAATTAAAAGACACAGACTGGTGAGAGGTGACAATGTGCTAGCAGCCCTCACTCTCACTGCCTCCTCGGCCTCGGCACCCGGTCTGGCAGCGCTTGAGGAGTCCTTCGGCCCACCACGGCACCATGGGAGCCCCTCTCTGGGCTGGCTGAGGCTGCAGCCACCTTCCTCTTTTTGCAGGGAGGTGTGGAGGGAGAGGTGTGGGCAGGAACCGGGGCTGTGCTTGCCAGCCAGTGTGAGTTCCGACGGGCACGGGTGTGGGCTCGGCGGCCCCGCACACGGAGCCGCTGGCCGGCACCTCCGGCCCAGGGCAGTGAGGGGCTTAGCACCTGGGCCAGCAGCTGTGAAGGTTGTGCCGGGTCCCCCAGCAGTGCCGGCCTGCTGGCACCGCACTCAAATCTCAAATTCTCACCAGGCCTTAGCTGCCTCCCCGACGGGCACCGCCCCCTGCTCCGTGGCGCCTGGTCCCTTAGACAGCCCAAGGGCTGAGGAGTGCAGGTGCCGCTCGGGACTGGTGGGCAGCTCCGCCTGCAGCCCTAGTGCAGGATCCACTGGGTGAAGCCGGCTGGGCTCCTGAACTGGATGAGGACTTGGTTAACTTTTATATCTAGCCCGAGGATTGTATGTGCACCAATCAGCACTCTGTATCTAGCTAACCTAGTGGGGACTTGGAGAACTTTTACGTCTAGCACTCTATGTCTAGCTCAAGGATTGTAAACGCACCAATCAGCACTCTGTGTCTAGCTCAGGGTTTGTAAATAGGCCAATCAGTACTCTGTGTCTAGCTCAAGGTTTGTAAATACACAAATCAGTACTCTGTATCTAGCTAACCTAGTGGAGACTTGGAGGACTAGCACTCTGTGACTCTGTATCTAGCTCAAGGATTGTAAACGAACCAATCAGCACTCTGTGTCTAGCTCAGGTTTTGTAAATACACCAATCAGTACTCTGTGTCTAGCTCAAGGTTTGTAAATACACCAACTGGTACTCTGTATCCAGCTAACTAGCACTCTGTGACTCTGTGTCTAGCTCAAGGATTGTAAACGGACCAATCAGCTCTCTGTAAAGTGAACCAATCAGCTCTCTGTAAAATGGACCAATCAGCAGGATGTGGGTGGGGCCAGATAAGGGAATAAAAGCAGGCTGCCCGAGCCAGCAGTGGCAACCCGCTCGGGTACCCTTCCACACTGTGGAAGCTTTGTTCTTTAGCTCTTTGCAATAAATCTTGCTGCTGCTCACTCTTTGGGTCCACGCTGCCTTTATGAGCTGTAACACTCACTGCAAAGGTCTGCAGCTTCACTCCTGAAGCCAGTGAGACCACGAACCCACCAGCAAGAACGAACAACTCCAGACGCGCTGCCTTTGAGAGCTGTAACACTCACCACGAAGGTCTGCAGCTTCACTCCTGACATCGAGACCGTGAACCCACCAGAAGGAAGAAGCTCCAGACACATCTGAAAGTCTGAAGGAACAAACTCCGGACACACCATCTTTAAGAACCGTAACACCGCGAGGGTCGGTGGCTTCATTCTTGAAGTCAGTGAGACCAAGAACCCACCAATTCTGTACACACTGGCACATTGGATAAAGAGTCAAGAGCTATTAGTGTGCTGTATTCAGGAGACCTATCTCATGTGCAGAGACACACATAGGCTCAAAATAAAGGGATGGAGGAAGATCCAGCAAGCAAATGGAAAGCAAAAACAAAACAAAACAACAAAAAAGTAGGGATTGCAATCCTAGTCTCTGATAAAACAGACTTTAAACCAACAAAGATCAAAAGAGACAAGACCATTACATAATAGTAAGGGGATCAATTCAACAAGAAGAGCTAACTATCCTAAATATATATGCACCCAATATAGGAGCACCCAGATTCATAAAGCAAGTCCTTAGAGACCTACAAAGAGGCTTAGACTCCCACACAATACTGGGAGACTTTAACACCCCACTGTCAATATTAGATCAATGAGACAGAATGTTAACAGGGATATCCAGGACTTGAACTCAGCTCTGCACCAAGCACACCTAATAGACATCTACAGAACTCTCCACCCCAAATCAACAAAATGTACATTCTTCTCAACACCACATAGCACTTATTCCAAAATTGACCACATAGTTGGAAATAAAGCACTCCTCAGCAAATGTAAAAGAACAGAAGCCACAATAAACTATCAGACCACAGTGCAATCACATTAGAACTCAGGATTAAGAAACTCACTCAAACCTGCACAACTACATGGAAACTGAACAACCTGCTCCTGAATGACTACTGGGTACATAACGAAATGAAGGCAGAAATAAAGATGTTCTTTGAAACCAATGAGAACAGAGACACAACGTACCAGAATCTCTGGGACACATTTAAAGCAGTGTGTAGAGGGAAATTTATAGCACTAAATGCCCACAAGAGAAAGCAGGAAATACCTAAAATTGACACCCTAACATCACAATTAAAAGAACTAGAGAAGCAAGAGCAAATACATTCAAAAGTTAGCAGAAGGCAAGAAATAACTAAGATCAGAGCAGAACTGAAGGAGATAGAGACACAAAAACCCTTCAAAAAATCAATGACTCCAGGAGCTGGTTTTTTGAAAAGATCAACAAAATTGATAGACCAGTAGCAAGACTAATAAAGAAGAAAAGAGAGAAGAATCAAATAGACGCAATAAAAAAAGATAAAGGGGATATCACCACCAATCCCACAGAAATACAAACTACCATCGGAGAATACTGTAAACACCTCTATGCAAATAAACTAGAAAATCTACAAGAAATGGATAAATTCCTGGATACGTACACCCTCCCAATACTAAACCTGGAAGAAGTTGAATCTCTGAGTAGACCAATAGTAGGCTCTGAAATTGAGGCAATAATTAATAGCCTACCAGCCAAAAAAAGTCCAGGACCAGATGGATTCACAGCTGAATTCTACCAGAGGTACAAAGAGGAGCTGGTACCATTCCTTCTGAAACTTTTCCAATCAATAGAAAAAGAGGGAATCCTCCCTAACTCATTTTATGAGTCCAGCATCATCCTGATACCAAAACCTGGCAGAGACACAACAAAAAAAGGGAATTTTAGACCATTATCCCTGATGAACATCGATGTGAAAATCGTCAATGAAATACTGGCAAACCAAATCCAGCAGCACATCAAAAAGCTTATCCTCCATGATCAACTTGGCTTCATACCTGGAATGCAAGGCTGGTTCAACATATGCAAATCAATAAACTTAATCCATCACATAAACAGAACCAATGACAAAAACCACATGATTATCTCAATAGATGCAGAAAAGGCCTTCGACAAAATTCAACAGCCCTTCATGCCAAAAACTCTCAATAAACTAGGTATTGATGGGACGTATCTCAAAATAATAAGAGCTATTTATGACAAACCCACAGCCAATATCATACTGAATGGGCAAAAATTGCAAGCATTCCCTTTGAAAACTGGCACAAGATAGGGATGCCCTCTCACCATTCCTATTCAACATAGTGCTGGAATTTCTGGCCAGGGCAATCAGGCAAGAGAAAGAAATAAAGGGTATTCAATTAGGAAAAGAAGAAGTCAAATTGTCCCTGTTTGCAGATGGCATGATTGTATATTTAGAAAACCCCATCATGTCAGCCCAAAATCTCCTTAAGCTGATAAGCAACTTCAGCAAAGTCTCAGGATACAAAATCAATGTGCAAAAATCATGAGCATTCCTATACACCAATAACAGACAGAGAGCCAAATCATGAGTGAACTCCCATTCACAATTGCTACAAAGAGAATAAAACATCTAGGAATCCAACTTTCAAGGGATGTGAAGGGCCTCTTCAAGGAGAACTACAAACCACTGCTCAAGGAAATAAAAGAGGACCCAAACAAATGGAAAAACATTCCATGCTCATGGATAGGAAGAATCAATACCATGAAAATGGCCATACTGCCCAAGATAATTTATAGATTCAATGCCATCCCCATCAAGCTACCAATGACTTTCTTCACATAATTGGAAAAAAACTGCTTTAAAGTTCATATGGAACCAAAAAAGAGCCTGCATAGCCAAGACTATCCTAAGCAAAAAGAATGAAGCTGGAGGCATCACTCTACGTGACTTCAAACTATACTACAGGGCTGCAATAACCAAAACAGCATGGAACTTGTACCAAAACAGAGATATAGACCAATGGAACAGAGCAGAGCCCTCAGAAATAACACCACACATCTACAGCCATCTGATCTTTGACAAACCTGACAAAAACAAGAAATGGAGAAAGGAGTCCCTATTTAATAAATGGTGCTGGGTGAACTGGCTAGCCATATGTAGAAAGCTGAAACTGGGTCTCTTCCTTAGACCTGATACAAAAAATTAATTCAAGATGGATTAAAGACTTAAATGTTAGACCTAAAACCATAAAAATCCTGGAAGAAAATCTAGGGAATACCACTCAGGACATAGGCATGGGCAAAGTACTTCAAGACTAAAACACCAAAAGCAATGCAACAAAAGCCAAAATAGACAAATGGGATCTAATTAAACTAAAGATCTTCTGCACAGCAAAAGAAACTACCATCAGAGTGAGCAGGCAACCTACAGAATGGAAGAAAATTTTTGCAATCTACCCTTCTGACAAAGGGCTAACATCCAGAATCTACAAATAACTTAAACAAATTTACAAGAAAAAAATAACAACAACCTCATTGAAAAGTGGGCAAAGGATATGAATAGATACTTCTCAAAAGAAGACATTTATGCAGCCAACAGACAGAAGAAAAAATGCTCATCATCACTGGCCATCAGAGAAATGCAAATCAAAACCACAATGAGATACCATCTCACACCAGTTAGAGTGGCGATCATTAAAAAGTCAGGAAACAACAGATGCTGGAGAGGATGTGGAGAAATAGGAACGCTTTTACACTGTTGGTGGGACTGTAAGTTAGTTCATCCATTGTGGAAGACAGTGTGGTGATTCCTCAAGGATCTAGAACTAGAAATACCATTTGACTCAGCGATCCCATTACTGGGTGTATACCCAAAGGATTATAAATCATGCTACTATAAAGACACATGCACATTTATGTTTATTGTGGCACTATTCATAATAGCAAAGACTTGGATCCAATCCAAATGTCCATCAATGTTAGACTGGATTATATACACCACGGAATACTATGCAACCATAAAAAAGGATGAGTTCATGTCCTTTGCAGGGACATTGATGAAGCTGGAAACCATCATTCTGGGCAAACTATTGCAAGGACAGAAAACCAAACACTACATATTCTCACTTATAGGTGGGAAGTGAACAATGAGAACATGTGGATACAGGGCAGGCAACATCACACACTGGGGCCTGTCGTGGGGTGGTAGTGTGGGGGCAGGGAGAGGGATAGCATTAGGAGAAATACCTAATGTAAATGATGAGTTAATGGGTGCAGCAAACCAACATGGCACGTGTATACCTATGTAACAAAACTGCACGTTGTGCTCATGTACCCTATAACTTAAAGTATTAAAAGAAAAACTTGCTCTATCATAGTTGTATGTATTTTTGAGGTACATGTGACACTTTTATACATATGTATAACTGGGATATACATCACCTCAAACATTTAAGGACAATTTTTGAAGACAGAGGATTTCACAGTACGAGTTAGGAAGCACCTCTGCCTGTGGTCATGTCCCCTCTCTCATAAGTAATTTTTCACAGCTTCTTTCCTTTTATTCTGTTTAGTAACTGGGGTGCTTCTTAGTGTGAGTACAAAGGGAGGTGGGGGTCAGGACCAACATGCACATACAGGTATGTCCTCAGTGTCTGCGTCTCAGGTAGCACTTTTCCAAAATGACATTCAAATAATTGTGAGGTTAAAATTCTATATATTTTTTTTTGTTTCTAGGATTTTAAACCCTAAATTTGGCCTACTATCAAGTTCATGACCATAAATGGAACTTGTATGTCATAGAGATTAGCAAGTTAGTGGTTTCTTTGATTTATGTCCTATGAATCAGTATTTTTTTTAGATTGCTAATAAAATTAAAAAAAATAAAGAAACGTTTTTAAATTTTTGAATTAATTTCTAAATTTACCTTTTAATCAGTGAATTCTCACTTGATTGAGCTGTGGCCAGGGAGTGTCATCTCTGATAGCCACTCTGTGGAGGTTGTCGACATGAGCTTTGTATCCCTCTTTGTGACTTTTTGTAAGTTTTCCATGGCACTGGAGAAGAATGTGTGTGCTTCAGTTGCTGGGTGAATAAAATGTCCCTAATATGCTGCTTGTGAAGTGCATATTAATTAGGATAAGGCTGAAGTGCCCAAACAAAGAGACCCAATGCAGGTCTGAAGCCCATTGCATGTGATTGCTCCCCACGGCACTGACCCACGGCCGCAGGGCTGGGTGGGTGCCGCTCCACATGGCCAGCCAGCCTAGGACCCAGGCCGTGGGTTCGGCCGCCTTCACCGTGTGGTGTCCCGGGCTGTCCTCTGAGCATCTCTGCTCCAGGAGAGTGGGAGCGTGTCTTCCTCACTGTTTTTCCTCCAGACAGTGCCCAGCACACAGGAAGCTTTCAGTAAGTATTTGTTAAGAACACGAATCAATGAATGAAGAAAAGATGGCCCCTTAGTCATCATAGCAGCAACATTTAATAAATGCCTTTTTTTAAGTTAAACATTTTTTTTCAATTAGCAGGACATCGTATGCCTCAACATTTAAAAGATACAAAATAACATCATCACCATCATCATCATCACTATTATTTTGGTAGATTTCTCAGCCTGCCAGTTCCCTTTCCCAGAGGCATCTGCTGTTAACAGCTTATTTGTGTTCTCCAGATGTACTTCATACATATACAAGCATACGTGCATATGTGCAGACTGGTTTCCAAAAAGTTTTTCTATCACAGTAAAATGGTTCAACTTCAACCTCATTTATTCCATTATTTCTGAATTCACGTGGAGAATGTATTTGGTGTAATTTATTGAGAGGACATTAGGCGGCAGTATAGTATCACAAGGAGGAGGCTGGGGCTGTCTACACATTTTTTTTGGCCTGGCACCATGGCTCACACCTGTAATTCCAGCACTTTGGGAGGCCGAGGAGGAGGTTTGCTTGAGCCTAGGAGTTCAAGACCAAGCCTGATCAACATAGCAAGACCTCTAGCTACTGGAGAGTCTGAGGCTAGAGAAGCTGCAGTGAGCTGTGATTGCACCACTGCACTCCAAAGGAAGAGAGAGGTGTTGTGTGGCTATTACATATCTTGCCATATATTTCCAAGTTTTGCTATTATAAATGATGACTCAATCCCTTGAGTCATAAGTCATAATGCCTTGAGCCTGAGTCAGGAGGGAACTGGATGCTTATACACTGGGTCCTGTCAGTTATTGTTGAGTGTTTTTCCCTCTGCATATCTGACCTGCTGCACACTGAAGTTCTTGAAAGAGCCTTTGGGCCCAGAGATGAGATATAGGCAGTTAGATCTTACTGGAGTTGGTGCTGGAAAGCAAGGGTCTGAGGGCCATTGGGGGAGGGTCACTGACACCCTAGCTCTTGGAATCTTAGAGTTTTGGAACAGAAAGGTAGCTCAGAGCTATTCTAGTCTACTCCCTCCCTACTCTCGTGGAGGTGGGATGTGTTTCCCTGAGTACTGCACTCCCATCGTGAAGAGGAGGCTCAGACAAGAAAACATTTTGCAGGCCCCATTTTCCTCCCAAGTTCTGTCAAGAGTGAGAGATTGTGCCTTGTCATATGTGCATTTTTAAGGTAAGTTTGGAAGCCTCTCACTTATGAATTAAAAACAGAAAAGTCATTATTATAATACATACATATATTTTATGTATATGTGTGTGTGTGTGTGTGTGTGTGTATATATGTGTGTATATATATATATATTTTTTTTTCCTCAGAGACCAGGTCTTGCTCTGTTGCCCAGGCTGGAGTGCAATGTTGCCATCATGGCTGAATGCCTTGCACATATCTTGCCTTCTCACCTTTTCAGGCAAGCCCACACTCATCTCAAAGAAAATACTTTGAAGGTCATATTAAACAGGGTCTTTCTGCTCTTACTACTTCTCCGTGTCATTTGTCTTTTTTCCACACACATTCCTTTTCCTCCTCTGCATTCCTGCGGTTGTTCTCATTTCACTAGTTGGTACAGAGCACCCCATCCTGCCCTTATCTGTGGGGAGCTCTCCAGCCACTCCTGCTGGAATGGGCACATTCTACAAAGGCCTGGGCCTGGACCTCGGGTCCCTTTGCCTCCCTATGCTTGGCACAGTGACTGGCAAATCCAGATCTCATTCATGTTGGATAAAATAACTTGCCTGCCAATATTTTAGACCTCCTGAGTGTTACAAATACGCAACGGCCCCAGAAATCAAGCATCTGTCTGCTGAGCAGTTAAGCAACAAGACTATCTATAATCATAGACTGTGCGGGGCCAATGGCAATTGCTCCAGAGTTTAATAACTACAGCTATTAATTGGGCCTGGCCCTCTCCCTCTGGAGAGTCAGTCTTCTTCCTAAGCTCCTACACTCTCCTACACAGCCACAGTGCCCTCATCGAAACCAGAAACTTAGCACTGACACAACACTGCCATGCAGTCCACGCATCCGAAGTTTCACCGACTGTACCAGTCCAGTCTTTCAGAGCAAAAACAAAGCAGAACCAAAAATGTCTTTCCTTTTCCCTCTTCCTTTCTGCCCTAGGACTGCCTCCTGGATCACGCACTGCATTTAGTTGTCCACAATATGGAAGAGTTCATTGGGCTTTCTGTATTCGTCACGGCCTTGCCATTTTTGAAGAGTACGAGCCAGTTACTTTGTAGAAGCCCTCTCAGTTTGAGCCTGTTTGATGTTTATTCATGATTAAATACAGATTATACATTTTTGGTAATAATGCCACAGAAGTGATGTATCTTGTCAGGAGGCCTGTGATGTCAATATGTCTCCTTGTTGGTGATGTTAACTTTGATCACTTATTTAAGACAGTGTCTGCCAGGTTTCTTGACTTTGGTACATGCACCATTTAAATCAGTTCGTGAGATAATTATTATTATCTTCATTTTACAGATGAGGAGACTGAGGCAAAAAGACTTGCCGTGGCTGGACACTGTCTCACGCCTATAATTCCAGGAGGCCAAGGCAGGCAGATCGCCTGAGCTCAGGAGTTTGATACCAGTCTGGACAACATGGTGAAACCCTTTCTCCACCAAAAATATGAGAAATTGGCCAGGCGTGGTGGTGCTACTTGGGAGGCTGAGGTCTCTGCTACTTGGGAGGCTGAGGTGGGAGGATTGCTTGAGCCTTGGAAGTCAAGGCTGCAGTGAGCTGAAATCACACAACTGTACTTTAGCGTGGGTGACAGAATGAGACCCTGTCTCAAAAAAAAAAAAAAAAAAAAAAAAAAAAAAGACTTGCTGAAAGTCATGCTCACAAGCCAGGATCCTAACCCAGTGGGCCTGGCTCCAGGCAAGTACTCCTAGTGACTGCATAGGAGGCAGAGTGCTGCAACTGGGCCTGGAGGAGGTTGGCCTTGAAAGAGGGGCAACATGGGTAGACAGAAAGGTCAATGTGGTGCTCCTAAGCCTGGAGTTCCTCTGTCAGTGTCTGCTTGGCCATAGTGTCCCCTGGACCCTGGCATTCCTGCAGGGGTGACTTCTGCTGAGGATGGGCGTGAGATGTGGTTGGCTTGAGGTTACTACAGCTCCGAGGCCCCATTTTGTGTCAAAGTTCCTTGTAACTTTTGAGGGGTCATGATGTGCCCCCAATTTTGAGCTTTGCCACACCTTAGATCATGTATTTTGGAATGTCATGTAGCAAGAGCTGACCCTTGAGCCTCCAGTCCCCTGCTCTTCCCGCATTGCTGACCCCACAGTTTGCCCAGACTGGGGCTGTCCTTGGCTGTGCCCTCCTATTCCTGGCTTCACACAGCTCTGCTCCTGATTTCTGCTCAGTCACGTTTTCTCTGCTTCACAAAAACACTTCTGGATTCACGCTGCCCTGGTTGGGATTTCCCAGACGCGGAGTCTGAGGAAGGAGGGAGCTGGGGTATTTATACACTAGGTCCTGTCAGTCATTGTTGAGTGTGAATCCCTCTGTATGTCTGACCTACTGCATTTGCAGGTTCTGGCATAGAGATGAGATGCTGGTGGTTGGAGCTGATTGAAGTTGGTGCTGGAAAACTAGGGTCCAAA